>NC_137620.1:38075776-38187245 GCF_963280865.1 Gymnoscopelus braueri | reverse complement strand
CCTCCCCCTGTCTGTCTGTCTGTCTGTCTGTCTGTCTGTCTGTCTGTCTGTCTGTCTGTCTGTCTGTCTGTCTGTCTCTCTGACTGTCTGTCTGTCTCTCTCTCTTTTTGTGTGTCTGTCTGTCTGTCTGTCTATCTCTCTTTCTCTCTTTTTATGTGTGTGTTTGTGTGTGTGTGTGTGTGTGTGTGTGTGTGTGTGTGTGTGTGTGTGTGTGTGTGTGTGTGTGTGTGTGTGTGTGTGTGTGTGTGTGTGTGTTTTGTTTCTGTCTGTCTGTCTGTCTGTCTGTCTGTCTGTCTGTCTGTCTGTTTGACTCCCTCCTCACACACACACACTCTCAAAATGTTTTCTCAGTTATTCAACTATTCCATTTTAAGCGGTGTAGCCACTTATATGTGTGATATGTCCATCTGTTTTGCTTATTTTCTACCATCTTTCCTTCTACCCAGGTGGATATCATGTTGCTTCCACAGTCATCATGACAAAATTCCAGTAATCAAGATTTTGAAACTTCCAAGTCAAAGACCATGCATTTGAGAACCAACTCTGCAACTTCAGTGATATCCATGGCCAGCCCTACTTTTAGTAGAACAGGTAAGGTTAGACACTTACAGAACAAGTAGACTACATAAAAATAGTTTATTTCTATAGCGCCTTTCTCCAAAGCGCTTTACAATGTTTATTGAATTCACCCATTTTCACACACCGACGGTGGAGGCAACCATGCAAGGCACCAACCTGCACGTCGGGAGCAGTTATGGGTTCAGTGGCTCAAGGACACTTCATCACAGCCAGGCAGAGCGGGGGATCGAAATAGTCATTAGTTTCCAAATAGTCATTAGTTATATTTCCTGATTAGCATTCCACATATTGATCTTGAGCTCTGTCCTGCCAGTAGTAGATTTTTTCAATGGTATAAGAAAACATGCAGAGTTGTGCAAAATTGTTTTGTCAAATTCTAACGCATGTTCCTTGTATACAGAGCACAGATGAAGCCATGCACAGAAAGGCGGTGGCACTATGAGACCTGCAGACCTGCTCTGAAGACTTGTCAGGTAAATAAACATTTCAGGCGTCAGGGAAAACACTTGTCTCTCATTGCCATTCATGGATATTTCTTAATGTTTATTTGTTAATGTGCTTCAATCTAGAGAGATGATCTGGAGACTCACACCAGTGGAGTCCATGTGGGTATGCCAGAGATAGGCCCAGATTCAGCACTGCAAAGTACAGTCATGTTGGAGGATTAAGTAGCTGTTGATGGCCTTCCAGACATCCCAACTGCATTTACAGGTTACTTTAGCCTGCTTTATGCACTATTATGCATGTTAAAATAGTTCTGCTTGAATTCAGACTCTAAGAACCAGACTGTCCATGTTCCTCATGGATGTACTGTTCTGAACTTCAAAGTGCACACCATTTCTGCCTGTATTATATAGTTTTATTTTATTTGTAAGTAAATAGGTAGGAGTGACTTAATATTGAGTCTGATTTTATTTGTATTCCTATATATTCTGTATGTTTAAAAAAAAAAATTGCACTAAGAGAAAAAATGTACATAGAAATACAAGACCTAGACAATAAAATCAATGACAGTCTGTGACTGTGACAGATGTGTAGAACTGTTTTAGCGTTTGCGATCCAACACTGACTAATGAACGGCTCAACAGGCTCGATGCTTCAGTGTTGTGTTTCAGCACTGAAAGAATTGTACACATGCTGCATGTTTGTTTTGTTGTTTTATAAAGTTTACAGCATTTCAAATGTTTTTCTTTTTTTTTAATATATTTGCACTAAGAGTTGCACTGTGTTGCACTGAACATGTTGCACTCTCAAGCATTGAAACCCCCATTTGGTGCAGAAAATAAAAGTTATTGAATCTTGATTGTTTTTGTTTCTGGATCCATATTTTCATTGTGACATAAGGTACACTGTTGCCACTAGGGTACATTAATGTTCTTTTAAAGGTACAACCAAGAAGGTACAATAATGTACCAATGTTAAAGGTACAATTCTGTACTCTGCTAGGGTACACAAATGTTCTTAAGGGGTACAACCAAGAAGGTACAATAATGTACCAATGTTAAAGGTACAATTCTGTACCTTACTAGGTACATAAATGTTCTTAAGGGGTACAACCAAGAAGGTACAATAATGTACCAATGTTAAAGGTACAATTCTGTACCCTGCTAGGGTACATAAATGTTCTTAAGGGGTACAACCAAGAAGATACAATAATGTACCAATGTTAAAGGTACAATTCTGTACCCTGCTAGGGTACCGCTGGTGCGACGAAGCCTTTGTACCTTTTAAGGTACAAAACTGCCCTTTGATTTCTCTGTGTGTGGGTACGACTCCCGCATGGGACAATATTTTTCAAACACAGCGGACTACTTTTTTTCGCCGATAAAGTATAGTTTTAGACCATGACTGAGGCGCGCCGACTCAGCAGACCTTGAGGCCGAGGAGTCGCGCCCGAGCGCCTCCAGGCGCGAGTGCCCGCGACGACCGGCCGATGGTCTGCTAGTCGACTAAGCGCCGTCCGAGTTATGTACCGATAGGCACAGAATAGTAAATGATGTTGTGGGGACTGCGTTTGCCCCAACTCGTTTCACTCAACTCGCCGGTCTCTCCCCGCACCCGCCCCGCCCCCCGCTACTGAGACCGGGGGTAAAAAGGCAGGTCGCATATCAGAGTCCTGCAACGGGCCGGATACCCGCGTTTGACGGGTGAAAACGGGTGAAAATTTTACTTTGATAAGATAACGGGGACGGGCGGTACTGAACTAATCGCGGGCGGGTATTTATTGTGAAAATGAGAGAGCACTGTTTCCGCCCAAACAACGTAACTTGTGTAACATAACACAGCACAACTGCTGGTCAGTTATCTTAACTATATCTTAACAAAAACACATTGAACATCCTGTTAAACCTTCAAATTAAAACTATGTGATGACGTAAACAACGACACATGTGTGCTGCGTAGATGCGCGTTCGCGCGTGGCTTAAGCTCGCTCCTCCGTCTTCACTTGATTTCTGTACAAGCTGACCACTGAATGTAGCGCTGTTGTTGAAGGCTGCTATCTTTTTCAACACACTTTTCAATAGGATTTACATTTTACACGGATAAACGGGCGGACAACGGGTCGTTTATTTGACGGGCGGGGCGGGTCTGGTTCGTATTTTGAAATAATCACGGGTGATGGGTCCGCCTACGGATCTGAGTATATATATATATACATACATACATATATATATATATATATACATACATACATACATACATGTATATATATATATATATATATACACACATATACATATATACATATACACATATATATATATATATATATATATATGTAAGCTAAGTACTTGAAAATAATGTAACTCAAACAGCTTATGCTTACTTTTTATATGTCTGTGTTGTGTGGGTAGACTATATATATATTCAATCTAACAATTTCTGTAATACTAAAGCCAAGAAATAATTAATTATCAGGCACACACACAAAAGCAAACCCCCAGTTTAATAATAATGGACTGGCCCTGCTCCGACTCCTGTCGACCCCCGGCCCCGGGGTACCTCCACAAAAAATAATTTAAAACATATTTAAAAAAAAAAAAATTATATATATATATATATATATTTATTTATTTTTATCGCGGTAATGAACCTGACGTGCGGTGCGGTATACCGTACCGCGGTATGGCGGTATTGCGGTTACCGCACCCAGCCCTACACACACACACACACACACACACACACACACACACACACACACACACACACACACACACACACACACACACACACGGAAACTGGTGACGCGAGGTTACACACACACACACACACAATCAAAGTCAAGCGTTCACAGCTGGTGTTAATTATTTTGCCCTGCAGGCTATAGACGCTATATGTTTTAGCTGAACTAAACAATAAAAGCCTGGAGATCGAGGCTACAAGGTCTATGAAAAGAAGGCCAAACGAAGCGCCTTCACACATATACCTTGCCTCTTGGAAAACAGCCGATCTACAAGCTCACAACGCGTCCCCACACCCACCTGCACTTTCACAACCAACGCCAAAACACACTACCACCAATATGGCCCCTAAACCGCTTACAATAGACCACCGAAGTCTGACGTCATTTACACATCCTTTGTTTGTCTACCTGGTTCGCAGTTTTCCACCCCTGTTCTGAATCCCATAGATGTATTTAATATCGCGTCCAATAAGAACTGTGTTCCAAAAATAAACAAATGACCCCGGCGGTTTGACTCTTATGGATATGAAGCATCATCTGACGGTGAGAAAACGCTAATGTTACTTCCGCCGAATTAGTTACATTTTCGCCAGAAACAGACTGTATCAAATATAAGTGACTGACTATCATAAACGATACAGAACCTCCTCCCTGACAATGGCGCCGGGACAGTTTGTTTATTTTTGGACCACAATTCTTATATGAGACGATTCTAAGATGACCCAATGTTATTCTCCATAGAGAAATTACTTCCGCAAACCTGGGGATGAACGAATGACGTCAGGACTTCGGTGGTCAATAGGCCAACATGGCAACACCAAAGCCTCCTTCCACACCATAGACCCCGCCCACTCTTGCCAGGGAGCCACATTTCATTCTGCATAGTGCAGACTTGTCAAACTCGCGGCCCGCGGCCGTTTTGCGGCCCGCGGAAAGGTCCATAGCGGCCTGCGAAATACTTATAAAAATAGTAAATTGATACTACATCTAACAGACATAGAGTCGCAGTTTGCATTGCTGTGCTTCCAAGCAGCTCGCCCCTCCCCCACTCACTGCTACTCGGCTGAGTACCTCTGATGGCCCAGGCATTGTCTCCCCAGCTGTGGAATGTTCTGGCTGATTGGCTCGTTAACAGTCTATTCAACTAGTCGAGTAGTAATGGCTATACTCTCTGATCCTCACACAGGAGTCAGCCCAGCACGGACATTCTCTCTCTCTCTCTCTCTCTCTCTCTCTCTCTCTCTCTCTCTGTCTCTCTGTCTGTCTGTCTGTCTGTCTGTCTGTCTGTCTGTCTGTCTGTCTGTCTGTCTGTCTGTCTGTCTGTCTGTCTGTCTGTCTGTCTGTCTGTCTGTCTGTCTCACACACACACACACACACACACACACACACACACACACACACACACACACACACACACACACACACACACACACACACACACACACACACACACACACACACACACACACACACACACACACACACACACACACACACACACACACACACACACACAAACGTAGTGCAGTGTTATGAAAATAACTGCTCCCTGACATTGGCAAGTTTGTTAAAGCAAATAGATGTCAGGTGTCTGGGAACAGCAAGTGATTTAGATGAAATTTCATGCTGGCTACACCATGTAAATTTGCCATTTTTGAAAATATAATAATGGTAATAGGTAGTTAGAAGCATTAATAATATATGTGTTAAAAACGTATAAATGTATCAAAGCTGCTTCTTTTATTTCTCAGGAGCTTGCCCAGTGAAATCCTCAGTATTAATTGAACTCAGAGCGTATTTAACATTCAATCTGGGAAAGCATCTGTGTCATTTTAAGATTTATTTGGCTATTCAAAAATAGCAGATATACAAGCTCATAGTGCGGCACTGAGTGCCACACTATGAGCTTGTAGATCTGCTATTTTTGTAAATGTAAATAATTAAAGTAGCTAATCTTCATAAAACATTTTTTAAAGTGATATACTTATAGCAGTGACTGAGTACTTGAGTAAATGTAATTAGTTACTTTACACCACTGTTCTATAAATGTAATTATTTAACCACCCACACACATTACCAGGTATTGTTTAACTTCAAATTATTCTACTTAAAATGGTTTATAATAATAATAATAATAATAATAATAATAATAATAATTATTATTATTATTATTGTTACAAATTGCATTGTTTGTTTTCTGAGACAAGACAACAGATTGAAAAACAATGCTGTATAACTGAATGCGTGTGAGCGCATGTGCGTCCGCAACTGGTTCCTTCCCACCTCAAGTCACCATTTGACCAATCTTGACCGGACACCAAAATGAGTGCCACTCATAGAGTTAAAAATAATAGAGAGGGCACCAGAAATCTCCTCCCATCCACTTGCATTGAGTTGCTCATAGATATATATATAAAGGCTAGATGACTCACCCGCGCTGCTGGCCAATGGAGTACGACGTTGCCGCATGGCGGCCATCTTGAAACAGTCATTCATAACATTATGTCTATGGTGCATATACTTTAAAATAACCATAGCGTGCTCAATTTTCATCTGATTTTCAAACGGTTTGGTGTTTTGTAAACACCAAAGATGTAATAAAATTATAAAATTATAAAATAAAATAAAAAATAAAAAAACATGATTATAATTATAAGTATGCAGTATCATAACTACATCTTTGGTGTTTACAACACACCAAACCGTTTGAAAATCGGATGAAAATTGAGCACGCTATGGTTATTTCAAAGTACATGCACCATAGACATAATGTTATGAATGACTGTTTCAAGATGGCCGCGGTTGAGCTACGCTTGCGCCGTCCCCTTGAGCCATCTAGCCTTTACATATATCTATGGAGTTGCTCACCCAGCGCATGGGCTCAATTGAACCCTTCTTCCGGGTTGGAAATTTGGTGGGCGCGGCCTATTTGGGGCTCCGAACGCGTCACTTCTGTGACGCGTTTTGCGTCACAGAAGCGCGCAGCCCCGTGCGCAAGCTCGTGCGCATGCTCGTGAGTCGAGCCCATTGGTCGAAACCGTTTTTGCGTTCATGTGTTGAAGCCCCAGGCCTGCACGCGCCTGCACTACCATGAATGGCCACCATGTCCATTTGGCTTCAATGAAACCACTGGGTTCTGGGGGCTTGGTGCCACTATGCCATAGTGGCTCCGTGGTGTGTGTGTGTGTGTGTGTGTGTGTTTGTTTGTGCGCGCTCGCGACGGCTCGCGCGTGTGTGTGTTGGCGACGGCCTACGGGGAACGGCTCCGCCTGTTAGATCTTTATATGCGCGGGTGTTTGTGTGTGTTCTGTTCCTCCACGACGGGATGTGCGTGTGTGTGTACACACTACACCTTTGGTTCTCAAAGTGGGGTCCGGGGACCCCCAGGGGTCCTTGAGGGAGTTCCAGGGGGTCCTTGAGGGAGTTCCAGGGGGTCCCCAGCAAAATGATAGATTAGGCACCAAATGGACCCTTATGGGTCTGTAACTCTGAGAGTGTACAAATGGAACCAAATGGACTCTAACGGGTCCATTTGGTTCCATTTGTACACTCTCAGAGTTAAATTAACATACATTTTACGATATAAACTGGGGTCCAAGGGATAGAAATGGCATTAAATGGGGGTCCGTACGTAGCCCTAATGCATGTCAAACTGGGGGTCCTTGAAATTAAAATGGTTGAGATTCACTGCTAGAGCCGTAAAAAAATCTTATCTTATGGGGGTCCCTGGCATATCTTTTCAAATGGGGGTCCACGGGCTAACAAGTGTCAATTTGGGGGTCCTTGCCATGAAAAAGTTTGAGAACCACTGCACCACACAGTACAAACTCACTTTCGATCCCTGATAAACTGTCTGTTCTCAGCGCATAAGCAAAACTGCACACTTTGGGTGCTCATATCCCCTTACGGGTATGGTCTAGTGTGAATAATTATTCTTCCTCAGCATTTCCCAGAAGGACAGACAACCAGCTATCAGGCTTACAAGCGATTCAGAATCGGAATCAATCTACTGGTAAAGAACGTTTGTCAATATGCTCACACAGTAGTCCAGTGGTGGACAAAGTTCTTCAAGCCTTCTACTCCTTTTCAAATATTAGCATCTACAAGTGAAGGTTGATCATGCTCAGTCAAATGTGTGCTTGAGAGTTACTGTAGCCTACTGGAGCACTTGCTCTTAAAATTTGTATTCAAAAGTAGGCTACATGCTTTAAAAGATACTCAAGTATTCAGCTACAAATTAAAAAGCACATTTGCTTTTTAATATCAATGCAATGCTGTAAGATTCTATCAATAATGGTGAAAAGGGCAGATCCAAGCTCACATGTTGTACTACAACGCTATTTTTCAGTATATTTGAAATAGAGCTTAAGTAAATCAATTCATAATTCATTCACCCCTCCGCCCTTCCTAGAAATTGAGTCAAAAGTACAATACAAAAATACTAAGTGCAGAAAACAGATAGGCTACTCAGACATTTTACTGATACCCTACTCAAGTAAATGTAGACTTAGGCGTATACTTCATTACTGTCCACCTGTATGTCTCGTAATGTCGCTGTGTCATTGAAATGTACAGTAGATACATTTCTGCTTCTTCTAGAAGTGGAACACGGTAAAACAGCAGCAACACAGTGACCTCTACTGGAAACACAATGTATAGGTCAAACTGTGAAGTCTGTGGAAACTGTCATACTATGACAGTCATGGACCCACTTGTTCCTGTTTTTTTTTTCATTTACAACTCTCACATGTACATAAACGTTCAGATTTCAAATATAAAGTGCTTACCCCCAAGCCACGGATGTAAAAAGTTGAGCCGGACCACCATAAGTACCCGTATCTCCCGTATTGTTCAATAAGAAGCATTTGAATCTAATCGGCAGCCATTTTCTATTAGTTTCTACTTATTTTTTTGTGATGTATCAGAGTGCAATACACCTCCCAACCGGTAGTGTCGCATAATTGAAAGCATCTGAGAAAATTCGGAGAAAATGGCCGGCTATCGGATTAAAAAGCTTTTTATTGAACAATACAGAATATACAGGTAATTAGACCTTTGCCGGCTCAACTTGTTACATCTGTGGCATGGAAGTCAGCACTTTATAGTGTAGATGTAGCACTTGTAAATGTAAAAAACTCAAAAAACAGGAACAAGTGGTTCCATGACGCTTGTGACAGACGAGCGTCATGTGAACCATGGCTAGTGGAAACTGGAAACCGAAAGTAAAATGACAAGATCTTTATTTGAAGGAGAGATCATGTCGGCTCCAAATTTTCAAGTCAGTGTTTTTACTGTGAAGTCGCCGATCTGGATTTATTTCCATATCTTCCTGGTAATATGGACCAGCTGCTACATCACATCTGTGACAGGTAACATTAACGTTACATTAATAACTTAAACGTCATTTACTGCGGAGTTACCGACGGGGAAGGGTGGGGCTGCAAAAGTTGAGTAGGCCGGAGTGGTAATAAGTTAATGATAATGATGTTTTCTTAAACGACTCATTTTCATATATTGTTTCGGTCTGCAATTGAATTAGGCTGTGTTCTGATGCTGAAAACGTGAACAATAAACTAAATTAAACGTATGTCGTCCTCATCACAGGAAAGGAAACAGCCTATACTAACTCCGACGTAGCCCTGGTTCAGAGCGTTAGTGAGTTCCCTCTAACGCAGGAATTCCACTGCCCTGCGAGTGCTCAAGAGTAGTGAAAATAAACAAAACCATTTCGCTACTTACCGAAGCAAAGGCTGTTTTGTGTTGTTGAAAGTCTATTCTCGGAGGTGGGAAGCCTCTCAGCACCCCACCTACTCTGTAAAAAACACTTTTTGGGCAGAAAATAAAATATGTCAGCGAGACGGAAATTATTTTTATTTACTCCACAGTGCCCTCTACAGATTTTGGTTAATGGCAAGTTCAAATCCTCCAGATCTGTAGAGGGCACTGTGGAGTAAATAAAAATAATTTCCGTCTCGCTAATTTAGAACTGGAATAGACCATATTCACACGGCGGCCATATTGGAATTTAACATTGAAAGTGCCGCCACCCGGGGTAGCTACTTTCATTGACTTCATAGAAACATGGCCGCCGTGTGAATATGGTCTATAGGGCAGGCCTACTATAAAATTGAAGCTGATGAATGCTGCTGCTGCATACTGCATGTGCAGGTTTTCCTGACCTGTACTAATGGGTTTTGTCTCCATATGAATTTTTCTACTTGGGGTTGAACCCAGGGCTGGTGCTAGGCAATTTGGCGCCCTAGGCAATATTTTTCCTGGCGCCCCCCCACCACCGTGCCACCGTTTTTCTGCCACAGCGCCACCTAGAGACTGCAAAAAAAAAAAAAAAAACACCCTAGTGGCGCCCTAGGCAACTGCCTACTCTGCCTAATGGGCGCGCCGGCCCTGGTTGAACCGGTGAGGTGGGAGTGGCTAGCTTTGGGAGAGCTCTTGTCTTGTTTGTCTGCATGAATGTACTTGTTGTATTGTATGCCCTGTTCACTTGTGCTGCTTAAAGGGTTAGTTCAGATTTTCAGTATTTTCTGTAGGAAATACTTACCATTAATGTAGTGGTTGCAAAGGTATTAATTGATTGGTCAGAGTTATGGTCCGGTTCTGATAAATATGAAGTAGTTCCGGTAGATTAGTAGATTTGGTGGGGGCCGCTCATTAAAAATAAATACATTTTAAAAAATAGCGTCATTTGTATTGTTGACCTATTTCTACCATATAGAGCAGGTTTCGTTCAATTTCGACCCCTCTGTCACATGGTACTATTTTCGTCATGTATTTTGAGCGTGAGTAGGCTGCCGCGGCGCAGTGATTCTGGACACAAACACAATACAAATGACGCTATTTTTTTAAATAAATTTATTTTTAATGAGCGACCCCCACCAAATCTACTAATCTACCGGAACTACTTCATATTCATCAGAACCGGACCATAACTCTGACCACGGGACTCGGGGGCAATCAATTAATACCTTTGCAACCACTACATTAATGGTAAGTATTTCCTACAGAAAATACTCAAAAAATCTGAACTAACCCTTTAAGGACCCCCTCGGAAATGAGATGGCGCATCTCAAGGGGTTTATCCCATAATAATGGGTACTCTCCCGATTGGCTGAAATTGGCAACACACCTGAAAATGTATTTCTGTTTATTCAAGAGATGGATTGACGGGGGGGGGGGCCTTGTTATTGAACAAAAACTCTATAATGATTATTATCAGAATATAGAGATTGAACTTTTTTTAATGAAAAAGTTTGTTAAAAAAAAATCACTTACACTACCTTTAAAGATTAATATTATTATACACTATACTATTATTATACACTATACTATTTAGTGTATAACTACATTATACACTAAAACTATTTTGTTTTGTTTTAAGGACAATCTCAGGTGATTGGGTCTTCTCAGGCCGTGCTGGCTAAAGTGGGGGATGATGTGGTCCTTCCTTGTCACATTGAGCCATCTGTCAACGCGGCCAGGATGACAGTGGAGTGGTCGAGAACCGACTTGAAGTTGGATTTCGTGCATCTCCGCCAAGATGGACATGAGAGGCCTGAGGATCTGAACCATTTTTACAAACGGAGGACGTCCCTGTTTCCTGATGAGCTGCCTCGTGGCAATATCTCAATGAAACTGTCCAGGGTGCAGCTCTCAGACAAGGGGACGTTCAAGTGTAATGTACCGACCCTGCGTAGCAGCAGTTTGATTCAGCTCAATGTTGGTAAGTCGTAGGAAGAAGTAAATTATTAAACCGTTTTTAAGAAGCCAATACACCTTTTAAAATGCTAAATCCCTTACACATCATTGTCATCTCTGTATGACAGGGCAGGTCTGACTTCACTATCCCATCGTAGAAGGCCTCATTGGCACATTTTCCTTTATAAACCATTATTGGGCTACTCCCTTGCTATCTAAACTGCCTTTTTAATTTAAAAGTAAAAAATCTTACAATCTCCGCTTGCTGAACCTGCCACTTCTTACCATCCCTAATCCATCAAACGGAATTTTGGAGGATGGCTTTTAGTTAATGTTCCATCGCTCTTTAATGCCTTCAGAAACCTCTGTAAACATATCATACGGTAAGACTGTATTCAGTCTAAGACTAATAGTATGGTGCATTAAAGTAGAAATATTTCCTTTTGTCAGACTAGTATCTATTATTATTAGGGGCCGTTCGTTAATTATCAAAGGGGAGGTATGGTGCTAAACAGAATTTTGTATTTAAAAAATATTTTGTTTTTCATACGTTTTAATACTCACTTATGTTGTATATCAAGTGTACCCTGGCCTGTATGGGGACTCGACTTGGTATCTCCCCCACTTCTGTTTATGTCCCACCAAACCGTTCATTCATTGGACGCAGTGAACCACAGTTAACTTCTGTACCGGACTCATATTCTTCACAGTCTGTACAGTAAAGACACCTGCCTTTCATTGCGATTTCAAGCGCACCTTGATGGGAACCAGCGGCTGCTTTCATGTTCTTTCACCCCTGGTTAAAGGCAATGGTTCAATCCAGAGTGATTTGATAGGTCGTAACCCATATAACAGTATGTCGTAGCCACAGTGGGTCGGACCAAAATCACAACAAGATAGGGGGAGAGAGAGAGAGAAAAGTTTCGGGAACCAGCAGCAACAAGGGAAAGGCAACGCTCATTGCAGAGGCATATGAACTGATTTTGCTGCCCATAAAAGATATAGCAGGAATTATGTTGAACAGTAAATAGCGGATGGCCCTTAAAAGAGCCGTTTTGGGTGTTTTTGTAACCCAGAGAGGACACAAAATGGACCCTCATGGCTGTCACTGGTACATTTGGTTACACTCCATACCGGTAAATTAACACTGAAGGGGTCCTCCATCGGCCCGATGATTTTATATCTGTTATATGTGCTTGCAAACAAAACTATTCCGTCAACACTGTGTTCATTTACACCCGAGTCCCAAGTGGAGGTGACATCTTGCCCGGGTGGTCCTGCTCAATCTCCCCAGGCAGTAAACTCAAGCTGCTGGCTGCATGGGAATGAGTTAGGAGAGAGACAGAGAGAGAGCGAGAGAGAGAGAAAAAAGCTCACGCCCGACTCAGGGTTTTTGACAGCTTGGTTGTAAACGATAATTACATTTCATGAAAAGTAGAACATAGCTCAATCTTTCTTTTGTTTGGGATGTTTTTGTAACCCAAAGAGGGCACATAATGATGGAACAAGATGGACCCCCAACGTCAAATAGGGTGCTAATTCACCCATAATCAATGTGGAAAAGAAGTTGGTGTGAATATAAAATAAATATTTTATGGAGGTCGGGGGGGGGGGGGGGGGGGTCAAGAAAAAAAAGGAAATGAAATCACATCTGCACCATAGCCCCCCCCCCTTTAAATAAATAAACAAATGGTCCCTTGCTGGTGAGTTTCTCAATGGTGAATACACAGCAACACTGTCTGACAACAGGAAGTATGTCTACTTTAATACAGCGCAATGTTACTCTTATTAGCCTCTATAACATTGTTTGAAGTTTTTGGTAGTTATTTCATGATGCAGGTTTGTGATAAGCAATGTGTCAATACTGTAGCAATACTTACATGCAACCATTTTGTTGCAGAATCAGATTCAACCTTATTTTTACATCACAGGTTTACAAGTGTAAAGAAGTGGGTGAAATTATTTTTTCTGCAAGCTCCATTGTTTGCTTGTTTTGTTTTGGGTTTTTTTTTTTCAAAAAGAGTAAAAGAATGGGAGGGGGGGGGGGGTGCAGGAAGAGCAAGGAGGAAAACAATCAAACAGTAGATAATGTCAAGGAGAGGCAAAAATCTAAGCACATTTTGCCTGCTATATTTGCACATCTGTTTTGTATTTAACATTTTACAGGTTCAGTTAGCCATATAGCATCTGTCACTGTCATCCCTTGTGGTTACTATAGTTGTACTGCAGTTATGTACCTTATCACATTTGTTCTGCACCATTTTGTCATGCCCAAAATGGAAATAATGTTTGGTCAATATACTGTAACTGTACCCATGATTTGCCAACCAGTAAACCATTTGCCAAAACTATGTGCTTTGAACCTTGGCTAAGTAGCCATCTTGTCAACACGTAAATAACATACAACTTACTAGGGCTAGGCGATGACTTCAAATCCATAATTACAATTATTTCAAATTTTGTCTTGGATTAACATTGATGAATGATTATTTTATTTACGGTTTTTCTTTTACACTGCACTCTGACAAGGTATGTACTGTAAATAGTATAAGTGCAACAGTTAATAACACTGTATTGATTTAATCGATTTTAATAAATAAACAGCAAAACTAGCAGATCTACAAGCTCACAACACATCACGATGGGACGTGTTGTTAGTTATTTTTGCTATTTTTGCACGACATCGTTGTAAAACTAAGTCCAATATAGGGCTAAAGTGGTTAATCAGACTAATTGATTTAGTCTATCATAAAAATAAAAATAAATGTTGATTCGTTGATATACAAGAAAAAAACAAACACTGCTCCTCGATTATTTGATTAACTGACATGAGCAAGAGTGAGAGGTTCTAAATGTCGGTTTCTATACATTATTGGTTAATTGCCCAGCCCTACAACTTACACAATGTCAACAACTATATCAGGTTGTCATTTCATCACATTTCACTACTCTGGACTCAGAATAAAGGAGAAGGTCTTTCTCAGGGCTCCTTCATAGGCAAAGGAAAGGTACATTTATCCAGAGTGAGTTACTGTACTGTACCATGCAGGACACATGACTGTTAATGGAGATCAGGCAGGACACAAACCTGTGGGCCACAGGACAGAGCCTAGAACCATTTTAACACCACTGTTGATTTGCTTGATTTCATTTTACTATGTTGACAACAGCTTTGTCATGTTTCACTGTCTTTCAGAGGATATCACTAAAACTGACAAGTATGACCTTAAGACAGAGGGTGGACTCACTGGAGGAGCGGGTGCAGGGATTGCGATTATAGTGACTGTCATATTGGTGGCAGCAATACTGGGAGGTTTGTATCGGAAAGGCTGTCTCTCTTGGAAAAAGCAGAATAAACCAGGTAAGTCTTGGACAGATTTCTGGACTAATACATTTTTCAAATGTATATTTGTGATATCCATCCATGTGGCTATAATGACAACAATGTGAAGATCAAAAATAAGATTAGTGTCTCCACACTGATGAATCACGTGTGTGTGTGTGTGTGTGTGTGTGTGTGTGTGTGTGTGTGTGTGTGTGTGTGTGTGTGTGTGTGTGTGTGTGTGTGTGTGTGTGTGTGTGTGTGTGTGTGTGTGCGCGCGTCTGCATGTAACTGTTGACTGTGTGTGTAATTGCATGAGTTATACACAAGCATGGTATTATAATTCAATATTCCATATTGTTTCAGGTCAAGAAGGGGAAAACCTGGGTGAGAGAGTTCGTGAGTTACTTCAATATATTGATTATATTGATCCAAAATGTGTTTATGCAGAAAAGGGTAGATTAAGAGAGTTAACATTATGTGTAATATACCTGTAACTTTCCCCCTACAGCCCTGAATGATCAGAGTGAAGGTAAGTAGAACATTCATGATCTGTGTATGTGTACTGTACACACACACACACACACACACACACACACACACACGATCAAACGCTTATCCGGGTCGGGTCACAGGGGCAACAGACTAGTATCAGCAGAGAGTTCCAGACGACCCTTTCCAAAGCAACATTAGCCACTTCCTCAGGCTGAGCCTACCCTCACTCATGAACAAGACCCCGAGATACTTAAACTCCTTCACCTGGGGCAAGTCTCGTTCCCTACTTGGAGTGCACACTCCATTGGTTTCCATCGGTGTGTGACTGTGTGTATATATGTCACAGTACGTTTGGAGAACCAGTACGATTGAAGACAGAGCGCTCGTTTTTAGGCACGGGGCTCCTTCGGGGCGAGGCGGGGCTTTTCGAGACAGGGTTTATTAGCGAGGCTCGCGAGGAGGAGAAGGAGGACGGCGCTGCGAGGCGGGGGTTTATTACGCGAGGCTCGCGAGGAAGAGGAGCCTCCTCCTCCTCCTCCTCGCGTAATAAACCGTCCCGTCCTCTCCTTCTCTCCTTCTCCTCCTCCTCCGAGGAGGAGAAGGAGAGCGCGGAGAGGCGGGGCTTTGATGCGCCGACGGAGACCTGTCTTTTGTTGTTCCCCCCCACATAGCAACCAGGAAGCTACGCTAGGGGAACCATAATATCTATGAGGGGAACGCTGAACACGCGTTCACACGCACGGCGCGCCGACTTAGTGGAGCTTGAGGCCGAGGAAGCGCGCCCTCGCGCCTCCAGGCGCGAGTGCCCGCGCTGACCGGCCGATGCTCCACTAGTCGACTCAGCGCCGTTTGATTTGTAAACCGATAGGGACAGAATAGTTCTTTTCATGGATCACTGTGTGTGTGTGTGTGTGTGTGTGTGTGTGTGTGTGTGTGTGTGTGTGTGTGTGTGTGTGTGTGTGTGTGTGTGTGTGTGTGTGTGTGTGTGTGTGTGTCAGGGAGAAAGTAAAACAAAAGCCAGAACACAATAAAAGTATCTAAACAGTCCTGCTTTCAATAAACCAAAAAAAGCATGAGCGCGTGCGTGTGTGTGTGTGTGTGTGTGTGTGTGTGTGTGTGTGTGTGTGTGTGTGTGACTGTGTGTGTGACTGTGTGTGTGTGTGTGTGTGTGTGTGTGTGTGTGGCCATATATGTTTGTGCACAAGCCTGGCTTGTGGCTCCCTCTAGTGCTGGGTGGGTGGTAAAAACGAGCGCGCTTTCTTCAATCGTACTGGTTCTCCAATCATACTGTAACATATATATATATATTGTGGGGTATCGATCAAAGCCAAGAGTCAGACAGTGGTGGTGCAAGGGTATTTATTCAGAGAATGGCACAGAGTTACTACATAACGTTCAAATCATAAGAGGTGAGTATCTAAGCATCATGAATAATTGTTTAACAGAGGTTCTTCCCAGGTTTGGGGCTCAGTCCAGGCATCAATTATTCAGGCATTGTATGATACCGTTTCAAAGAGGGGGGGGGGGGGGGGCAGCGAGGCTCCGGCTCACTCCTCTGGATTGTTTACACAGTTAGGTTATTTGTTAGGGGAGAAACCTTTCCCCAGGTCGGAGGCCCAGTCCTGTCATCACAATTGGGTCTTTTTTATACGTTCCAAACGGTTGCCTATAACATAAAAAGACACAAGTTTTAGCGGTCATTTCACTTAACAACACAGGGTTTTGGAAGGGAAATAGTGGAGTGTTTCGCTTACCGCCTGTCTGTTCACCATGGAGAGTCAGTGCTACTGAGAGAGAGAGCAGAGAGTGTTTGTAGCCAACGCCCGGTCGGTCACGCAGGTGCGCCTCGATGACGCGGCCTAGGCTGCAGCGCTGTCTCTTGGTCCTCTCTCTGCCTCTCATCCACTGTCTCCCCATGGTGCGGCGCTTACCTGACAGGCGGTCTCCTAGCGAGACTACACAATATATATATATATATATATATATATATATATATATATATAGGCTGTCAAACGATAAAAACATTTAATCAGATTAATCACAGCTTAAAAATGAATTAATCATGATTAATCACCATTCAAACTATGTCCAAAATATGCCATTTCTTTCTGTATATTGTTGTGGGAATGGAAGGTTAAGGCGGATTTATTAATTTAACATACTGTATCTATGTATGTATGTTTCAACTTCATAAAACCATCTTTGTTTTGATGAGTTGCAAAAGTCTATTTTTTATTTTATACTAAAGACGAGAGGCTGCGCAGCCTGCGCTACCGAGGGTGTGCGTGCAACGGCTGGAAAGTAACATAGCTTAAAGGAGAACTCCTTCTAGGCCGTTTCAGAAGGGGAGCAAGTGACGTGGACTAGCGGGGATGTATTGTATGTAGTGCCCGAGTCCTATACTTGAGGTACTACTGGTTGCCGAGGAAGTTCAGACGTGTGCTCAAATAACTGATGTCCAAAAGTGTCTGTTGAGTTCATAAACAAACAATATTTATTCTTTAGCCGATCTGTCACTTCAGCATTCAATAAATACATAAACAAATAAACAGTCAAAACGCACAGGATACATACCACCAGCTCTCTCAAACACAGTCAAAAACTGTTTGCCTCTACCACTGGCAACACCTGCGCCTGATTAGGGACAGGGTTAAATACCTAGGCAACCTTGGCCTTGACCAAGTCCTGCACTGACGTCATCAAATAAGAAACAACAATCATATATATAGCTCATATAGGACACCAGCCCCTAATATGCTACTGGCAGAAAACAGTGCAATTCTTAAAACATAACAAAGAGCCATGAAAACGAAACAAAATTGAAATACAAGCTATTTTCAGCTATTAGATAACTCCGACAATATATTATATTCAAAATTGCAAGACCAAATTCAAATTGAATCTGTACCTTGACAAAAGGCAGATTTTAGTTAAACGTCTTTCTTCAACCCACTTTTAATATTTGTTCTCCCTTCAGTTTCGTTTTTGTCAGTTTCACTGGCACTGTCGTTTACTAGAGAGGGGGAAGATAGTCAGAGACCTGTTTAAGCTCCTCAGGTGTCTTCTGCTTTTATCCTTTTCTTTCTTGAGCTCTGCCATCTTCCTTTCCTCCTCTTTCTTGAGCTCTGCCATCTTCCTTTCTTCCTCACCTTAAAGCTTTTAGCTGCTACCTTCTTGACAGTAGGCTTTTTGGCTTTCTTTGCTGCCACCTTCTTTGGCTTTTTAGCCACAGCGGTTTCTTTGTGCTTTTCTGCACTGAGTGGCTCTTTCACCACTCTGTTCAGTTTGGGAGAGCCAGATGCGCCAGTACCTTTGGTCTGAACCTTTTGCTACCAGGCTCTTGACGGCGGCGACCTTGTGCTTCTCTACATAGTAGCCACCGGCAGCCAAAGCTTTCTTGACCGCAGCCAGGTACACACCGCTCCGTTCCTTGGAGTCGGACACAGCCTTGACGACAAGCTCAGCGCCGCTAGGGCCGGTCTTCTTGGGTCGTGACTCGTGGAGCTGCTGCCTTCTTCTTGGCGGCCTTGGCCGGAGCTGGAGATGGTGCGACTTCAACCTGCATCTCCTGTTTCCTCCTCAGAGCCTCAGCTCTCTCCTCCAAAGCATGCACCTTTTTAAAGCGCAGCAGCACGAGCCATGAGTGTGCTTTATCCGCCTTTGCTATGATTTGTGCAGATGACCTTTTGCTTGCCTTTGAAGCAGTGGATCAACATCAGGGCAACTTTGAACATAGAGCTACCTCATTTCCTCAATAAAACCATCAAAACTTACTTTGTACCATATTAGTGATGAGCATTTTTGGCCTCATAATACACACCCATAAATTCACAAAATTTACCTTTTGCCTCATTTAAATATTGTTCATCGTTCATCAAGGCAACAATGTCTATGGGGTTAGACAGCTTATTCAATTTAGCTTTTCGCTCCCTCTCCAAACTGTCTATTTTGTCCAACAACGCTTTGGGTGTCATTTTGACCATGTGTTCTCCCACAGCCCCATCACCACCAGACTCAAGTTCAACCTCTTAATCAGTGCAAGTTTGCGCCTCCCCTTTCTCCAGAAAGAAAGAAAGAAAGAAAGAAAGTCTATGTTCCGTGTTCAACCCGCACCCACTTTTGAGCAGATTTTCTGTCTAAAATGAGTTAACTAGCAAAATTGGAGACAGACACAGCCCCAGCGCAAGTATGTCCTGCATTTTAGATCATGCACCATAAATAATATACATAAATGTTCTTCTCTCTCTCATGTACTATCAAGTGCCAGAACACCTGATTTCCAGGCTGGCCTGCTGCACTGGAAGACTTTCCCTTATGTTGGACTAGTCTCCTTATTCTAGATTATGTGGATTTACCCTGGTGCACAAAGACCTACAGTATGGGTGCCTGAGTTTGTCTTTGCATGGGGGTGCACAAGGAGAGTCACGCACGCGCACTTTTTTTATAAAAAATAAAATAACATTTTTATTCATTCTTATTTTTGCCATGATGTACGTCGGGTGTCTTTGCGCGATTTCACGTTGACCACGTTACCCACCAGCCAATTTCCAGTTGATTACATGCTATCTAAATGACATTTCAACGTCTCATAAATTCAAATTGAACTGAGCAGATAGGACCTTCCGTTCCAGAGATAATGGCCAAAACATCTTGAAAACGGCCACTTTCGGCGGTTTTCGATCGCCGATTTTCGATTGAGTTGTGGCCATTGTCGCCCGTTTTTCTTTAATAACACGAGCTAGGAAGGTCGTATGGCGACAAACTAGATACCTGTGGAAAGTTCAGCTGCATCCAACACACCCACTGCCATTTCCGTCGGCCTTACTGTTAGGCCGCTAGGGGCAGTTGAATCTTTTTTTTTTTTTTTAATTTCTTATCAGTCTGGAGAGGGCACTTTTTTTACCGAAAAGGGCAGGTGTTCAAGCCCCCTTTCATGTCTTATGTGTGCACGTGCCTCACGGTGCCTGGTGGCAGAGTACGATTAGCAAAATGTGACAAAACAAAAAAAATGATTATCTATCAATGCAATGCTTCGTGGGGTGAGTAGGCCTAACTGATAGGGGGAAAAGTCATTTTGGGGTTGAAATATTCCTTTAATATCATTATATTAAAGGAGTATTTCAACCCCAAAATGACTTTTCCCCCTATCAGTTAGGCCTATTCTGCATTTTATTCTGTGTATCCAGTCCTTTTCATTTTCTCTTAATGTGTGGCCTCACTCTGTTTATGTTTAAGATTATTTAACTGACTTTTAAAGTTTTAATTCATGTTATTTTACAGAATTGAAGAATCAGGTGTCGGAACTGGAGAAAGGGCACACAGGTGAATTCATCTCACATAAACTTAAATAAACATAAAACAAAAAGTTCATAAATGTCTCGGATTCCACTCCAACAGACTTTGGTCACTGTAACCAGTATACTGCCATGTACCGTCATGTACCCCCATGTATCACCTTTTACCCCCATTTACCTCCATGTACCCTCCATGTACCATCATGTACCCCCATGTATCACCTTTTACCCCCATTTACCGCTATATACCCTCCCCCCCATGTACCCCCATGTACCCCCTGTACCCTCCAGTATGCCTGTACCCCATGTACAATGGGGACCTGGGTTAGGAAACTCAAAACAAAAGTCAACAGCAGAATAAGCGAACACACATGTTTCATGGACACAACCCACACACTCAGCTGTGCTGCTCATTACACAAACGGGGCCATTACAAATGAGGCTCCATTTTACAGAGAAATATGATCACACCCAGTGTGAAGTGAGGTGTTATTTATAAACAACAGTGGTCATCACAGTGATGGAAGCTCAATTTAAAAAAAAAAAGTTATTTTTTAAGTGCGTGGTGCTATTTATAGGTTATTAATTTCATCATGCGTCTCGCTAGCCAATCAAAGCAAAGGGTCTGAATAGAGTCAGCCAATCACGGTACAGCGAAAGGGTGTGAATAGAGTCAGCCAATCACAGTACAGCGAAAGACAAATTTTCACGACGCAAAATTCCCAAACCCACAATTTACAATATAGACATTTAGCAGACGCTCATTTAGCAAACTCTTTCACTGCCAGACTTATTTCTGGCTGCATTTGCCCACTGCCAGCAAATTTCGTTTTTTTTATCCTTTCAACTGGTCACAGAAAATGTATATTAATTATGATCACTTGTCCGATCGTTTGTAAACACACACGGTATCCGTGTGCCTCTCCCAGAGAAAACACATTACAACCGCGATGGTCCCTTGCCTTCCAACAGCATGTGAATATACTATTTCTCGCCAAAAATGCACGCTTTTCTTACTTTTTCAACTGGCCACTGGCCACAGAAGATTTATATCCCTTATGATCGCTTGTCCGACTGTTCGTAATCACACACGGTACGTGTGTGCATCGGCCAGAGAAAAATATTCCATACGGAACATTCCCTTCTCCTGCAGCAGCATGTTGAAAATAGGATGTCTCACGAAATACGGGGGAAAAAAAGTCAACTCATGATAGAGCTATTTTAATTGTTACGGATAAGAGTGTTAGGAGTGTTAGTGTAGGGATAAACACATAACACAGATCCCTACTCTAACACTCCTAACACTCTTATCCGTAACATTAATGAAAAAGTTAAACAGGAAGTGGACGGAGGCGGAAATCTTCGGATGACGTTATTTCCAGATCCGGGTGAGTGGAAAGTGAAACTGATCACTCGGGTGACAGAGAACAGCGCAATCTTTTATAAAACGATTAAAAAACAATAAGTCGTCCTTGGCAGTGAGATGTTTTGCGGGATGTCTCGTCATAAATTGTCCTTGGCAGTAAAGGTCCTTACACACCGGGGCGATTTTTTCGGGCGAATAATACGCTTTTTTTAAAAACCTTATAAAGTCAATGCAAGCGTACATGGCGCGAAAAAGCGGAAAAGCGAAGCGAAAAAGCGTCTTTTAATTATTCGGAACGAGTCCGAATTTTGCGTATATTCGCACATTCACCGGTGTGTAAGGACCTTAAGAGTTAATCCAGAGTGATTTACAGTAAGCAAGCCAACAGTATGAAAGTTACTTCCAAGAAGCATTGTGTTACACCATAAATATTATCACCAAACTTTTTGTTTTATGTGTAGATGGTTCTGTTGAGAATAACATGATGTGTATCCAGTCCAGTGGCATCATGTCCTTTGACACTGAGGGGGCAGGTGCCCATGACCCCCTGATTTTTGAGATGCAACTTTATTTATTTACGTTTTTATTTATCTAATTTTACAGTAGGCTATATTATATATATTATTAGCAAAATGTGACAAAACAAAAAAAATATTCTCTATCAATTCAATGCTTGGTGGGGTGAGTAGGCCTAACTGATAGGTATTTTGGGGTTGAAATACTCCTTTAATACAATGATTCTGATTTTATTCTGTGTATTCAGTCTTTTTCATTTTCTCTAAATGTGTGGCCTCACTCTGTTTATGTTTTAAGATTATTTAACTGACTATTAAAGTTTTAATTCATGTGATTACAGCCTTGCAGAATGAGATGTCCAACCTGAAGACAAAGAACTCAGGTGAATTCATCTCACATTAACTTTAATAAACATTAAAAAAAAAAGTTCATAAATGTGTAGGATTCCACTCTAACAGACTTTGGTTACGGTAACCAGTGTACCGCCATGTACCGTCATGTACCCCCTGTACCCTCCAGTATGCCTGTACCCCATGTACAATGGGGACCTGGGTTAGGAAACTCAAAACAGAAGTCAACAGCAGAATAAGCGAACACACATGTTTCATGGACACAACCCACACACTCAGCTGTGCTGCTCATTCCACAAATGGGGGCCTTACAAATGAGGCTCCATTTAAAAGAGAAAAACTATTTACAATTTACAATATAGACATTTAGCAGACGCTCATTTAGCACTCTTTCACTGCCAGACTTATTTCTGGCTGCGTTTTGGGATGCAACTTTATTATTTATGAATTATGAATTCATTAATTTATTAATGTAATTTTACGGTAGGCTATATTTTATATGTAGTTATGAACATAACACCCCCCCCCCGATCCAGTCTTTATCATCTTCTTAATGTGTGGCCGTGCTCTGTTCGTTTGATTTAAATGATTATAAAAGTTTTAATTAATGTGTTTACAGACCTGCAGGATGGCACACCAGACCTGACGACAATTAACTCAGGTGAATCCATCTCACATAAACTAACTAATAGATGATTCTGCTGAGAATAACATCATGTGTATCCAATCTTTTTGTCTCTGCCAAAACGTGGCAGACAGGGGCGTGTAGAGGTATTTGGAGAGGCAGGGGCTGGAATTTCAAAAGGGCATCTAAAACCCCAAAAATCCAAAAAGGTATCATTACATGCTTAATGTCCTCAAAGTCACTCACCCAACAAGCTTTGAACTGAGCAGATTGAACCTTCTGTTCCAGAGATAATGGCCGAAACATCTTGAAAACGGAAACTTTTGCCGGTTTTCGATCGCCGATTTTTGTTTTTGAGTTTTGGCCATTGACGCCCGTTTTTCTTTAATAACACGGGCTAGGAAGGTCGTACACTAGTAGTTCACTTTGAGCTACATCCAACACAGCCATTTCCGTCAGCCTTACCATTAGGCCGCTAGGGGCAGTTGAATTTAAAAAAAAAATGTTTTAATATTTTTTTTATGTCTGGAGAGGGCAATTTTGTTTACCGACGGGTAAAAGGGCAGGTGCTCAAGCCCCCTTTCATGTCTATGTGTGCACGTGCCTGGTGCTACGTATGTCTTTATATCCCATACCAGATACCCTGCTCTAGTGAACTGCACCTGCTGCTACTTTTAATCTCACCTCATGGTGGCATGTTTATGTACACATCTGCATGACGATATTGTTTTAAACATCATGTACATGGCTGCTACTATATATGCTATTTGTATACAGTATATGTACAGTATATTGTTCGTATTTTTAGACCTGTTTCTATCCTGTTTCTATCTCTATCCTTTATTTCATCTTCTTTACACCTGTAATCCTGTGATGTGATAACATTATAAGATGGCACCATGGCAGAGCTACAGTCTCTTTACCGCAGTGGTGGAAAAAAGTACTCAAATTGTTTACCCAAGTAAAAGTATCAATACTGCAATGTAATACAGCTGTATGCTGTTTGTAGTTTGTCTGTCAAGACTGGGGCTGTCCCAGACTTGGTATTTATCTAGTCGACTCAGAGTTGGGAGTTTAATGTGACGTGTCGATGAATCGATGATTATTTTTTATATACCATTTTAATATGACCTTATTGGAGGCTACAATTGCAAGTGTTTCAGAAACTTTCATTGCTGATTTAGAGCACATTACATAGTGAAGTGCAACAGAGCCATTCTTCTGCCTACTTATACGTAATGTCCTAGTATGAGCGAATAGGCGAAGGGGATCAACGTCACGTGATGCCTTTGTTTAGCCTCAAAAAATGTCAGCCGTCCCGAAATCGGGCCAAACAAAGGTGCTTATTTGTCAAAAACCCGGATGTGTCTGAACATTTAAAAGCAATGAATCCGTTAACTACATGACGGCAGACTGCTTATTTTAATTGACAACAATCCTGTGTAGGACTACATACAGTTTGGAGCACAACGGTACTGTATCAAAGAGCTATGTTGCAGATTCAGTAGTCGCTGGTACAAGACAAAATAAATGACAGTAAAGAGAAAAGACCGAAATGTTGTGTACCTGATAATTGCACAGTCAACTTTTTATCAGAGCAGAGCTGCAGCTGTGTCTTTACCGCAGTGGTGTAAAAAGTACTCAAATAATTTACCTAAGTAAAAGTATCAATGCTGCAATGTAAAAATACTCTGTTACAAGTAAAAAGTCCGGAATTCAAAATGTACTTAAGTGAAAGTACAAAAGTATTGGTATCAAATGTTCATCCTCTCTTTTATTCCCTCACCAGTTGATGAAGAAAATGTCAACACAGCAAGTAAGTGGTGTGTGTGTGTGCGTGCGTGTGCGTGCATGTGTGGATGCTTGCGTGGTAAATTTAACTATATGATCACAATGCTCTGTGCTTTTGTGATAGAGAGTGTGGTCAATTAATTTGTGCAATTCTGTTTGCACACGTTTTTCAACAATGGAAAATCTAATATTATATTATATTATAAAACAAATGTTCAACTCTGATATAAATGCATGATCTGTGTACCTTCCGTTCATTCTATTTCCGATCTGAACAATAAACAAAATAGGAAATTGAAAATGTACATGTTTTTTTTCAATATTACGTTTCCAAAAACAAATGAAAACATGGATAATGACTCGTCTTCCCATTTCTAATATTGTGATGTGACTTAATTAATCTATCTCTATCCTCGATTTAATATTCTTTACACCTGTAATCCTGTGATGTGACAATAAAGTGACAATAAAGATTCTGCTTCTGGTGTTTCAGAGATTAAACCATCGGTGCCTAGTCCATCCACCCAGACTGCAGGGTCTTCAGGTGGGTCTTTTGTTTTATGAACAGATATTAAACTAGGAAAATTGTGAAAATAGCCATCTACAAGTTCACAACAATGTTGTGATGCAACACGCTGTGAGCTTGTAGATCGGTTATTTCCACTATTCATCGTACAAGGAAGTATAGGGCCTAAAGGAGCACTTCACCCCTTTTCAACCTATTTTCATAAATAATTGGTCCACCCATTATAAGATGGCACCAGTTCTGTTAATTCAGTCGGCTGTGGACATTTCAGAAACCTTTCTACAAATGACATCAATGGGCAGGTTTGGTAATTTCCAATCTGGGAATCTGAATCCGTTTTGAGAGATAAGGTCATTTCAAACAAGATTTCAAACTTTTTGCAAACTATTAATGCAATTGTAGTGGAAAGAGTTATAGAATGCCAAATGTGTGTATTATTTTGTATTTCATGAACCTTACTTTCAATCTTGGCCTGAAAGCATTGTCATCATTCCCAAGATAGCTCCACACCAATGTGCTAACTCTGACTTGACTGCAGCTGTCATCTTCTCTTATGTGAATGTCTTTTTGGGGTCTTAGCGACTCTCGTGCAGATGACCTTTTGCTTGCCTTTGACGCAGTGGATTGGCTATCCATGGTTTGAATGAACATTAGACACAACATTTCTGTCATGGGGTTCAACATTAACCTCACCAGCATTGTATTTGTCACAGTCATGAGCAGCAACGAAAAACTGAATATCAACCACCTCATTGTCAAAGTCAACATCTGGGCAACTTTGAACATACCACCTGTCCATTTCCTCAATAAAACCATCAAAACTCAGAATTTTTACATTGTACCATATTTGATGAGCATTTTTGTCTTCATCATACACACCCATTAATTCACAAAATGTACCTTTTGCCTCATTTAAATATTGTTCATAGTTCATCAAGGCAGCAATGTCTTTGGGGTTAGACAGCTACTCAATTTAGTTTTTCGCTCCCTCTCCCTCTTTTTGGGTGTCATTTTGACCATGCGTTTTCCCACATCCGCATCCCCACCACACTCAAGTTCAACCTCTTCATCAGCACAAGTTTGTGCCTCAAGAAAGAAAGAAAGAAAGAAAGAGAGAAAGAGAGAAAGAAAGAAAGAGTTCAACCCGCAATACAGTCTTGGGTTTTGGCACCCACACCCACTTTTGAGCAGATTTTCTGTCTAAAATGGGTTAATTAGCAAAAGTGGAGACAGACACAGCCCCAGCGCAAGTATGTCCTGCATTTTAGATCATGCACCATAAATAATATACATAAATAGGGCTCTTAAATGTTCTTCTCTCTCTCATGTACTATCAAGTGCCAGAACACCTGATTTCCAGGCTGGCCTGCTGCACTGGAATACTTTACCTTATGTTGGACTACCCTCCTTATTCTGGATTATGTGGATTTACCTATGAGAACTGTGGTTATTATATCGTATCTCATAATATGCTTACTTATGGGATATCATCGCGCCCTAGCGATGCACAGAGCACAGCACATGAACTCCCGGCTACAATAATCCTATTGGATAGGGACGTGTCACGCGACACCGGAAACCGATGGGGGTATAAATACCCTCGCGCCACTGGGTACGCCCTCTTCCTTCACTCTGCTACAGCGAAAGCGCACGAGCCTGAAGCAAGCACAACAGCAAAACGACGGAAAAACGACTTCGAATCTCAGCTACTCCCAAAGCGAGGGCACTTAGTGTTGCTCTACGGGTGATTCGTACAAGTTTTAGTTGGAAATGCTCCCGCGTTACGTTCGATTTCTTTCTTTCTTTCTTTCTTCTCTGTTTTCTGCCACGAGGCTCGAGTTAGCTAGCGCTGTTAGCTAGGCTAGGCCGGTCGCTAACAAGCTAAGCTAGGCTAGTGCTAACTAGCCTATTGTTCCTCGCCTCGTGCCAACGGAGGAGAAGATGGAGGCGCCACTGGAAGGCTGCAGTCTGCTAGTCGCCGCAGACGACCGTCATCGGCTCTTCATCTCGTGTCTGGGGCCCAACCACGCCTGGATCGCCCTGAACAGTCCAGGGGATGAGGACGCGTGCAGGCCCTGTGACGACTTCACCGTGCACCAGCTGGATCACCGCCTCAACAGGGCCAAAGGGCTAGCGGCCTCGGCTAGCAGCAGCGCTCACCTCGACGCTCCCCTCGCCATGGGGCCCACGGTGTCGTCGGTGAGCGCAGGCCCAGGGTCCATGGGCCCACCGCTGCATGCTGCTCCACGTTCCAGCGGTGCTACGAGGAAGGTCCGGCGCGAGGCTGCCCTTGGGGTGTTAACCTCGTCGCCGGTCCGAGCCACCCCTGTCGCGGCCAGAGGGCCAGTACACGACAGCGGCGCTCCTTTCTCTCCCCCCGTCTCCCTCCTCGCCTGGGGCGACACACCGACACCGGACGGCAGCGTCATCTCGGACGGCGAGGACCCAGAGGGAGAAGACGTCATGGACGAAGGGGGAGAGGAGGACGAGGAGGACGAGCTCACCTCCTACCAAGAAGGCTAGGAGGTAACGATGACCAGCCCGGGTCCTCCTACGCCTTCTCCGGCGACGGCGGAGGCTCCTAGCCAGGCAAAGGAGCCCGCCGAACCCGTATCGGCCATCCTGAAGAGGGCTATCTCCAGATGCGGCCTGGAGCAGCCCATGGAGGCCGTAAAAGTGTCCATCGGGGTCCCCATTCCGGGGTTCCAAGGTCTGTCACCCCTCGCTCCCCGACAGGTTGAATCCAAACTGCTGCCCGAGGCTGACGGCGTCCGAGGGGCCTTGCACTTCTCGTGGCAGCAGGGGAGAAAGGAACCAGAGAAGCTAGGCTTCGCGGTCAAGATCCTTTCCGGAGCGGACCTGGGGGTCGTCGGCCTTCCTCCCATGGACCCTACCCTGGCAAGCGCCATCGAGCAGGCGAAAAGCGGCTCTGTTAAGCTAGGCTTGGAGAACAGACCCGTCTTCGCTGACCGCGCCAAGAGGGAACACACCGCGGCGCGAACTGGCGCTCACTTGGCCCCGCGGGACAGAGCCGAGGGCGGCTCCCCGGGCGCACAAAGACTAAAAGAGACGCTAAAGACAATGAACGAGGTTCAGTTGCCATGTTGTCCTTTGGTCAAAGTGTGTGTAAAAAATTTGCAGCATGTGTGTGGAATAAAAGTATTGCCAATATCACAAACGCAATTTTCTTTAGTGTCAAAGATCGAGGCGGATCGCACCCCGAATCGAATGGGGTGCCCCGTCCTCAACAGTCTTTCATGAGCCCTCAGTGCTCGGTTTGTCACTTGGACGACATTCCAAACACTGCAGGGACAGATCCTGTGCATGCAATGAACATGATGAATCAAATGCAGGTAAAGAAACCAATTGCTATGAATCAAATGTCTCAAAAGTATCGCTTTCAAGGGGTAAAACAAGGGCTCTCTGTAAACGAAGAATTTCTAACAATGGAAAGCTTGCAAACCGAACCCTTGGGTGCTGCGCACTGTCAAGAAGGGCTACAGGTTGCAATTTTCCAAGAAACCTCCGCTAACAACCAAAGTTTTGTTCTCTCAAGCATCGGGCCGAGCGGCCATAACGCTGAGAGAGGAGGTTTCGTCCCTACTGAGCAAGGGTGCAATCACAGAATTATCCCCGAATCAGAGCCTGTTGGGCTTCTACTCGGAATATTTCCTGGTGAAAAAGAAGGGGGGGTTGTGTGACCTATTCTGAACCTCAAGATTTTGAACAGATTTCTGAAGGTCTTCAATTTTCGAATGCTGACAACGGCCACGTTGTTACGCTCGATACGACAGGGGGACTGGTGGACGAGCATAGATCTCAAGGATGCCTATTTTCACGTCCCAATCTACCCCCCACACCGCAAGTTCCTGCGCTTTGGCTTCGAAGGCAAAGTGTACGAATACACGGTGCTCCCGTTCGGCATGTCACTGAGCCCTCTGTTTTTTGTGAAATGCACGGACGCGGCTATAGCTCCGCTGCGACAGCAGGGTCTCCTTCTGGCAACGTACATAGACGACTGGCTGTTGGCAGCAGGATCGAGGGAGGAGGTGGCGCGGCACACGGAGTTGGCCATTACGCACCTGACATCCCTGGGATTCACGATCAACGCTCAGAAGAGCGTCTTGATCCCATCCCAACAAACCACCTTCGTGGGTATATCTCTGGATTCAACCACGATGGTGGCGCGTCTATCCCAAGACAGGATAGCCGGCTTCCTGGCATGTGTGCGCTCTTTACGCGTAGGGCGCAGAGTCACGTACAGAACATGCATGCAAGCGGCGGGTCTCATGGCCTCGGCCATACACCTGATCCAGCTGGGCAGATTCCACATGAGACCTTTCCAGAGATGGATGCGGGCTCTGAGGATCCCGCACACCATGGGCTCTCGGAAGGACGCCTGTGACCACGGTTGGAGTGCCACCACACATCGTGGTGACACTCCAACCGTGGTCACAGGCGTCCTTCCTGTCCGAAGGGGTCAGGATAGGCGCATAGTGACACGGAAGGTAATTACCACGGACGCCAGCCTCTCAGGTTGGGGGGCTGTCCACGAAGGCTACTCAGCCAGGGGGACGTGGAACTCCGCTCTGAAGGAGTGCCACATCAATTACCTGGAGCTGTTGGCGGTCTTCCTTGCTCTCAAGCGATTCGAGAGCCGCATCGTGGGGTGTCATGTCCTGGTCAGAACGGACAATACCACAACGATGTGCTATGTCAACAAACAAGGAGGCTTGGGTTCCCTTGTGTTGGACAAATTGGTACGCGAGCTGACGCTCTGGAGCGTGTCGCGCCTAGCTTCGCTACGCGCCTCCCATATGCCAGGCCTCCTGAACAGCGGGGCAGACCTGCTGTCCAGGGGCGAACTCCGGTACGGGGAATGGTCTCTCAACCCGCTGGTTGCGAACCAGATTTGGGCCCGGTTCGGCCGGGCTCAAGTCGACTTGTTTGCATCGAGAGAGAACGCGAAGTGCTCACGGTTCTTCTCGATGGGGTACAAGGACCTCTCCTTGGGGGTAGACGCTCTGGCACATGAATGGCCGAACGTACTACTGTATGCCTTCCCGCCTCTGGAACTGATTCCTCCGATGTTGGAGAAAGTCAGGCTCCAAGGCAGGACAGTGCTGCTGGTGGCTCCAGCATGGGGCGTGTGGAGGTCGGAGATAACTCCTCTCCTCTACGACGAGCCGTGGCCTCTCCCTCTGTTCAGAGACCTTCTGAGACAAGGCGGGACGAGGTGTTTCACGAGAACCCTCAGGAGCTAGACCTGTGGGTCTGGCCCGTGAGAGGGCGAACTTGAGTTCGCATGGGCTGCCCCCCATGTGGTGGCCACCATTCAGGGGGCCAGAGCAGGTTCCACGAGGTCTCAGTATGACATCAGGTGGAACATGTTTGAGTCCTGGTGCCTGGGACGGCACCAGGACTCAACCGGTGGTGGCTTTTCAGGCACCTGTGGGCAGCTTCTCCACCATCAAGGTGTACTTGGCGGCCATCTCCGCATGCCACAAGGGGTTCGATGGCAAGACGGTGGGCCTTCATCCGCTGGTGCAACGGTTTATGGCCGGTGTTAAGCGGGCAAAGCCAGTCAACAGGCCTTTGTTCCCTAAATGGCATCTGGCGGTGGTGCTGGACGCACTCTGCCTTCCCCCTTTTGAGCCTCTTGAGACAGTGGATCTGAGGATCGTCAGTCTCAAAACGGTTCTCCTGGTGGCCCTATGTACAGCTAAACGCGTTGGTGACATGCAGGCGCTCTCGGTGAGCCCGGGATGCATGTGGTTTTCAGACGACGGCAAAAGGGTTTTGTCGAAACCCGACTTGGCGTTTGTGTCTAAAACTGGCGTGATAGCTAGGGCCCCGGTGGAGTTGGGGGCCTTCATCCACCGCCGTGTGAACGGCGGAGGATAGGCGGTTGCATCGTCTCTGTCCAGTAAGGGCGCTGAAACTTTACTGTCGTGGGTCGTCTCAGCTATTCGTCTCTTATGGCCGGTCCGGTCAGAGAAAGGTGGTGGCTAGACCAACCTTGTCCAGATGGATCGTGGACGCGATTCGGTTAGCCTATGAGAGTAGTGGGGCTTTGGTCCCAGTGGGGCTCAGGGCCCACTCTACTCGGGGTGTAGCTGCATCTTGGGCCCTCTACAGGGAGGTGTCGATGCAGGAGATATGCTCTGCGGCGAACTGGTCGTCTCCTTCGACCTTTGCGGCCTTTTACAGCCTTGACGTGGCGGCATCTGAGATGGCGCACACGAGAGAGAGAGAGAGAGAGAGAGAGAGAGAGAGAGAGAGAGAGAGAGAGAGAGCGCGCCATGGAAACGAAATAGATTGAAGAGAGAGAGAGAGAGAGAGAGAGCGAGAGCGCCATGGAAACGGAATAGATTGAAGAGAGAGAGACATGGAAACGGAATAGATTGAAGAGAGAGAGAGATGGCAAGAATGGATTGATTGGACATCTCAACCTATTGCCATTATCAGGAATCAAACTCTCAACCTTCGGACTGACAGGCTGCATCACTATCTATAGTGCTATAGCTTTGACCAGGCTGATGTTGTGTGTTGAAGATCATAAACTCTTGCCTTCTGTCAGAACGAAGCCCCTGTTTCACTAACACTAAGATCACTCTTTCACAAACCATTTACCAATAGAGAAATTGTATGTCTCCTCGGAACCGAAACCAGTGAAAGCAACCGATCTACAAGCTCAGAAACACGTTGCTATCTGAAAAGTTTTGAGATTGTAGATCGGCTATATTCAGAATGAAGTATGTCATACATTGAAAAAACATACTCTCAAATAAGCATTTCAGGTTATCTTTAACAATTGCACATGTATTAATTGACACAATCATGTTTTGTGCAATGCAACTTTAATGAAGTCCTCATCAAGTGAGGCTTGAACTGGTGACTTTCAGGTTGTGAGGCACACGTTTAAGCGAGAAGCCATTGGACCAACAGACAAGAACCTGTGAAAAAGGAGATCACACAGATGATACAGTTTCACGCAAATAGCTGAAAAATCCTGGGTTTAAGTGTTTTTCAAACTGCTCAAAATTGCAGACAATCTAAGGGCGGAGCTTACTGGTCAACGTGATAGATGTGTTCCTCATGAGTCAAGCTACATTTGTATGCAGGTTTAATGGCTGTCGGCCAAACGAGGCATGACTTTTGCCTGTTTAAAGTTTGCATTTTCAAAAAATTGTTATAGCGCCCCCATTTGACCAATTGGAGTAAGATTGGTTTCAGTAATATTTGGAATGACCCTGTACATTACTGCAATTTTTCAAAGAAATGTGAGTCTGCATGTATGTGTTAGGGGCAGATGAATAATTGTCATAAAACTGCAATATTCATTGGCTCATTAAAGCTTAATTTTTTCACTTAGAAAAAATCCGCTCCCAACGTTATGTCGGCATAGGTCCAAAGTTCATGTGTAAAAAGTTTCGTGCAGATTGCTCAAAAATCGCAGGAGGAGATAGATTTTAACAGCTTTTCATGTAATTCAAAATGGTGGGAGATCTAAAGGTCAGAGGTCAAAAGTCAGAGTGTGAAAGTTGTTCTTCATGAGGAGACGCATGTGTGTGTGTTTATGGCTGTAGGTCAAACAGGGCATGAGCTGTACCTGTTCAAAGTTGGCATTTTCAATTGAGTGCTATAGCGCCACCTTTTGACGAAAGATTGTGAGATTTATTTCTTATTTCTTTCAGTTTTTCATGACCATCTATCATATGGCAGAGTTTCGTAAAAAGCGTATGCACGGTTAAGCCAGAACTGCCAAAAGTTGCAGAATCTGAAGAATACAGGCAATATTAAAACAGGGCCAGGAGCCAAATGACTAGGATTCCACTCCAACAGACTTTGGTTACTGTAACCAGTGTACTGCCATGTACCGTCATGTACCCCATGTATCACCTTTTACCCCCATTTACCACCATGTACCCCCTGTACCCTCCAGTACGCCTTGTACCCCATGTACAATGGGGACCTGGGTTAGGAAACTCAAAACAAAAGTCAACAGCAGAATAAGCAAAACACACATGTTTCGTGGACACAACCCACACACTCAGCTGTGCTGCTCATTACACAAACGGGGCCATTACAAATGAGGCTCCATTTAAAAGAGAAACACTATTTACAGTTTACAATATAGACATTTAGCAGACGCTCTTAATCCAGAGTGACTTACAGTAAGCAAGCCAACAGTATGAAAGTTACTTCCAAGAAGCATTGTGTTACACCATACATATTATCTCCCAAACCTTTTGTTTTATTATTATTACTGCCCTGAAGAAAGAGAACTCAGGTGAATTCATCTCACATAAACTTTAATAGATGATTCTGCTAAGAATAACATCATGTGTATCCAGTCTTTTTGTCTATGCCAAAACGTGGCAGAGTACGATTAGCAAAATGTGACAAAACTAAAAAACATATTCTCTATCAATTCAATGCTTTGTGGGGTGAGTAGGCCTAACTGATTGGGGAAAAACTCATTTTGGGGTTGAAATACTCCTTTAATATAATGATTCTGCATTTTATTCTGTGTATCCAGTCTTTTTCATTTTCTCTTAATGTGTGGCCTCACTCTGTTTATGTTTAAGATTATTTAACTGACTATTAAAGTTTTAATTCATGTGATTACAGCCTTGCAGAAGAATGTGTCGTTCAAAGGGATCTCAGGTGAATTCATCTCACTTAAACTTTAATAAACATAAAACAAAAAGTTCATAAATGTGTAGGATTCCACTCTAACAGACCTTGGTTACTGTAACCAGTGTACCGCCATGTACCGTCATGTACCCCCATGTATCCCCATTTACCGCCATGTACCCTCATGTACCCCATGTATCCCCTGTACCCTCCAGTACGCCTTGTACCCCATGTACAATGGGGACCTGGGTTAGGAAACTCAAAACAAAAGTCAACAACAATAAGCAAACACATGTTTCATGGACACAACCCACACACTCAGCTGTGCTGCTCATTCCACAAACGGGGCCATTACAAATGAGGCTCCATTTAAAAGAGAAAAACTATTTACAATTTACTATATAGACATTTAGCAGACGCTCGTAACTCTTTCACTGCCAGACTTATTTCTGGCTGCATTTGCCCACTGCCAGCAATTTTCTTTTTTTTTATCCTTTCAACTGGTCACAGAAAATGTATATTCATTATGATCACTTGTCCGATCGTTTGTAAACACACACTGTATCCGGGTGCCTCATCCAGAGAACACACATTGCAACCGCGATGGCCCCTTGCCTTCTAACAGCATGTGAATATACCATTTCTTTCCAAAAATGCACGCTTTTCTTACCTTTTCAACTAGCCACAGAAAATGTATATCCCTTATGATCGCTTGTCCGACTGTTTATGAATTTAATTTTACAGTAGGCCATATGTTATAGTTATGAACATAACCCCCCCCCCCCCCGATCCAGTCTTTAGACCTGATGACATCTAACTCAGGTGAATCCATCTCACATAAACTTTAATAGATGATTTTGCTGAGAATAACATCATGTGTATCCAGTCTTTTTTTTATTTTTATTTTTTTTGACCCAAAGACCAAGGAGATATGATTTTTCGAAGATCTAGACTCCTATCCACTTCCTTGTTAACTTAAAACTTAAAAATTATGTATCTCGGCTCCTGAGTACTTTTTTTTTTTCAATGAAAAATCTCTGGCACTGGCTAAAAAAATATGAAAATACCTCTGGCAGTTAATGGGTTAATGTCCTCAAAGTCACTCACCCAACAAGCTTTGAACTGAGCAGATAGGACCTTCCGTTCCAGAGATAATGGCCAAAACATCTTGAAAACGTCCACTTTCGCCGGTTTTCGATCGCCCATTTTCGATTGAGTTTTGGCCATTGTCGCGCGTTTTTCTTTAATAACACGGGCTAGGAAGGTCGTACCGCGACACACTAGATACCTGAGGAAAGTTCACTTTGAGCTGCATCCAACAATCCACTGCCATTTCCGTCTGCCTTACCGTTAGGCCGCTAGGGGCAGTTGAATTAAAAATAATTAAATAATGTAATACATTTTTTCAGTCTGGAGAGTGCACTTTTGTTTGCCGACGGGTAAAAGGGCAGGTGCTCAAGCCCCCTTTCATGTCTATGTGTGCACATGCCTGGTGCTACGTATGTCTTTATATCCCATACCAGATACACTGCTCTAGTGAACTGCACTGCTACTTTTAATCTCACCTCATGGTGGCATGTGTATGTACACATCTGCATGACGCTATTGTTTTAAACATCATGTACATGGCTGCTACTATATATCTCTGCTGTCCGGCAGAAACCAGCTTTAGCAGAAAGTTTGAGGATCCAATGGAGTTAGCTGGTTTTGTCAGAAGCGCCTTTTAATGCTTTTCATTGTTTCAATATTTTTTTTTCCACACACAGACGTAAAGGGTGTCCAATGGCCCTGATTTATGGAAAAAAATGCAAAAGCGTCAAAATGGAGTTAGCTGGTTTCTGCCTGACAGCAACAATATTTGTATGCAGTACATGTACAGTATATATCGTTTTTATTATTTGACCTGTTTCTATCCCGTTTTTCTCCTGCTCCTACTCTTAATCTATCTCTATCCTCTATTTCATCTTCTTTACACTAAATCCTGTGATGTGACACTAAAGTCACACCCAGCGTCTTCAGGTGGGTCTTTTGTTTTATGGATGAACAGATATTAAAGGAATGGAAAATTCTAATTGTTTTAAAAATAGTGAAAATAGCCATCTACAAGTTCACAACATGTTGTGATGCAACATGTTGTGAGCTTGTAGATCGGCTATTTCCACTATTCGTCGTACAAGGAAGTATATAGGGCCTAAAGGAGCACTTCACCCATTTTCAAGCTATCTTCATAAATGATTATTCCACCAGTTCAGTAAGATGGCACCAGTTATTTTTATTCAATCGGCTGTGGACAGTTCAGAAACCTGCCAATCATCAATAGGCAGGTTTGGTCATTTCCAATCTGGGAATCTGAATCTGTTTCGAGAGAGCAACAGCATTTTCCCAGCCGGCCACGGTGGCCAGTGATGTTTTTAATTAACGGACAATTAAACATTTTATCAGTCAATGGCCGGTAAATACCGGCTAACGGAAACACTGCCGCTGTCACTGCTCTCAACTGTTACAGTGTGTATCCTGTTGCATTTAGTTGCCAGTCCCTGACAACGACACCCTATGTAGCATGGAACTGACTTCTTTGAACAGGAGCAGTTCTTCTGGCTGCATTTGGCACATCGACATGAGATTGTCTTGTTCATCGACACAGGCTAGGCTGGCTGTGTAGATGGAACTGGAACTGCATTTCCATTATCCACAGACCATCCACATTCTGTGTGTAAAGGTTGACCAAGCAGCCAAGGCTCCAAAAATGAACAAGTTCAGAATTTGCAGATCGTTGAGTTTTATTTCTCCCACACCTCCGGAAAACAGTCCAATATGCAACAAGTAGATAGTGAAAAATAAAGAAGACTTGGAAAAATAGACTTACAAAAATTATAGAATTACTTAAAGCACAACTAAAGACAACAAACCATACAGTGACTGCACAACAAGGCTATCCCTTAACTAAGGGCCCTGGCAGCTCTGTCTCACGGCTGTTAACGCTTTGCTTGCCAAGTTCAACTAACTGACTGTCACTTGCAGCCTCCCTTAAATAGGGAGTGGATCCTACCACAAGCACAGAAACAATTAACCTCAAAATTAGCTTATCTACAAGCTTACAACTATCTGATGAATAAATAACCTACCACATAAATAGATGTTGTACTTTAAACTAAACACCATTTTGGGTTTACATTTACTTCAAAAAGACATAAGAAATACTTTGCTCATTAACATTGTCAAACACCCCTCCTCCTCTACAGCACATGGCACGTTCCACCCCTTCTTAAACCCAATTGACTAGCCTGCTCTGTTTCGGCAGTTACCAGTCAGATTCAGAGGGTGCCAGTAGTTTGAACCCGTGAAGTCTTTGTCATTTCTACATTGAATACAGGTAAAAATCATATGCTACAAATAGTCCCTTCCCTCTTAGTGTGTCTATGTATAGGGCACGGGCTGCCCCGTGACACTGTGCATGAAGGAATTTGTGGCTTGTGCATTCTCGTCAATGATGGGTGCCAGATCAGCCCTTTTCAGGTGCAGGAGAAATGCTTTCTCTGTTGGGGGTAGCTTTAGAGTGTTGATCTGTTCAAGAACTTGCTGTCAGTTTGCCCGGATCAGATTCCTCAAAATGATCAGCTTTCTGTGAGTAGCGAACGTATAAAGTTTATTTTGACAGTGTAGACATTGTGCACCCATTCAAATGGGAAAAATACACGTACAGTACAGTCTAGGGGTTTCACAGAATAGTTGAATATTCAAATATCAAAACCACTAATTGATGGTGTATATTTTCTTTTTTGTTTAATGAACTAGTAGCAATATATGTACAGCAGACATGCAGCTGTGAGCTCTGGTGTCGGTAGTTATCGTAATCCATTCATGGTTAATTTGTCTCTATGCTCAATGCTGACAACAGTGTGTAAATACTTTACTTTACTTACTATTGGTGAGTTTATTACTGTATTAGATTGGAGACACACATGCCGTGACGTCCAGGGTAGCCAAGTGGTACAGTAGCAGTCACTCATTCCTGTTGCCAAGTATATCCACTGTTAGTCTTGGATCAAGACTATCATAGATGTATTTTATGGAGTGTGACTTTTGCTTTCGTATCTATGATAGTCTTGGTCTCTATCCCCCCTAGTCACTGGACATCCGGTATTACACTTGATGTAAACAGGATTTTAACGAGGAAATAAAATGGTGTTCAGCAGGGCAGGAATTTCATGGCGACCACGCCGGCCATGGCCCTAGCCCTCTTTGGCCGTGTGCCCCTCGAAAGATTACATGACCTACGGCCACAGTATTTTATTATTTATGTTATTCCTGACTAATATACTGTACTTTAATTTGCACATTTTCATTTGTGTTTTGTTATTAACTTCAAAGGAAGAAACAGCTTTTTAGGTGGTGGTTACTGTTGAAAATGGACAGTGTACCTTATTTTAACCTTTTTAAATGAGACTTGACTGGCCCTGGTAAACACCTAATTCAAGAAGAGGGAGGAACACAGGGTAATATAACAGTGGAGGTAGAAGCACACGGGTGGGCTATATCCATGAAGGAGGGAGATGGCAGGGGAAAGCGTAGCAAGGTAGCACCGGCTGAGGCACGGTGGCGCAGTCGGTAGCGCTGTCGCCTCACAGCTAGAAGGTCCTGGGTTCGATTCCCGCCGGGGACGCTGTGGGCGCTGGGGGCGTGTCTTCTCCTCCGCGTCATCAGCGCCCATACCCTAGGTGGGGTTGGCGAAAGGGCCTCTCTGTGTGGAGTTTGCATGTTCTCCCCGTGTCTCCTAGGGTAGTTAATACCCTCACAAAAACATGTAGTAATCCTGGTCACTATACCGCCTCCCCCATGACAGCCGGGGCGCCTGATGGAGGGGAAGGGAACTGGTTTGAATAACGTGTTCCTTCCACGCGCTACGTCCAACCAGGGAAACTCCCCCCTGTCAGGTGACAAGAAGGTCAGTTGGCTCTCATGCATTGAAGGAAGCATGAGCTCGGCCCTGGCCTCCCTACTGTGGGGGACTGGTGTAGTGCTGGTGTAGGGCTGGTGTAGCGCCCAGGATCACTTACGAAATTGGCACCGGGTGAAAATAATGGGTTACAAAAATCGTGGGATAAAAATAAATAAATTTAAATTAAAAAAAAAAGGTAGCACCGGCTGGTGCTCTGTAGGATGACCCTGGAGTGCAAGCAGGGGAAGACAGTGAAGGCAAAGAAGAAGGTGGTAGAAATTGAAGGAGGAAGAATACTGGGTGGAGTTCACGGAGGGGTTAAGACAGGCACTGGGTGGCAGTGAAGAGCTGCCGAATGACATCGAAACTACGGCAAAAATGGTAAAGGAGACAGCTAAGAAAGTACTTGAAGTGTCTTCGGGACAAAGGAAGGAAGACAAGGAGACCTGGTGGTGGAATTAGGGAGTTCAGTAAAGCATACAGAGGAAGAGGGTGGCGAAGAAGAATTGGGATAGTCAGAGAGACGAAGAAAGTAGGAAGGAGTAAAAGGAGATGATGGGGGGTTAGTGAACCAGGAAGTGAGGGCAGCTATGAAGAGGATGAAAAATGGGAAGGCAGTTGGTCTCCAGACCAGAGGCGTATGTGCCGTAGAGGCAAGGGTGGCGGCCACCCTAAGTGCGATCTCGCCTTCCAGAAAAACAGTGAAATTTGTGCTCGGGCCTTGGGCCCAGTCAATGGAGCTCTTGCCCAGGCTAGCTGCTGAAAGACGGAGGCGAGAAAAAATAATCTGCTCCTCCGACAACAATAGATACATTGGCTGCCCCATTCGCACCTTTTACCAAGCTACAAGCTGCCGACTCGTGCATATCAATGGTCCATTGTGTGACCTGTACTATAGTCTGTAGGTAGGCATAGGCTACTGTCAGATGTCCTGACGCAGTCCAAAAGAGAATGGATTCAAGAATTCAATTACAGAGGTGACGTGACTTGCGACTATAGCTGTCGAGTCCGTCTGGCTGCGTGTGCACGTGCACGTGCATGCGTCAGCAATAGAGGGTGGAGATTAGATTAACTCTTTGACTGCCCCGGACGGGAATTCCCGTCCGATGGCTCTATGGCTATCATGGCCAATGACGGAATGACGAAAATATGAAAAAAAAAAATGTGAATTTAAAAAAGAAAAAAAATGTAATTTTTTTTTTTTGAATTTTTCTGAACTTTTTGGTCTTTTTTTTTTTTGGTTTATCTCAAAGGAACTAGGAGATAACGCTATCCATTCACTTCAATGTTAAAAAACAAACAGAGGAAAAGTGCACCTTTTTCCTGGCACTGGGACGACACAGTCTGAAATAAGTCTGGCAGTGAAAGAGTTAACAAAATGGATTCACATTACAGTGTGGTCTCTACGTCTAGTGTGTGTGTGTGTGTGTGTGTGTGTTTGTGCGTGCATGCGTGCATGTGTGGATGATTGCATGGTAAATGTAACTATACCATCACAATGCTCTGTGCTTTTGTGATAGTGTGGTCAATTAATTTGTGCAATTCTGTTTGCATAAGTTTTTCAACAATGGAAAATCTAATATTATATTATATTATAAAACAAATGTTCAACTCTGATATAAATGCATGATCTGTGTACCTTCCGTTCATTCTATTTCCGATCTGAACAATAAACAAAATAGGAAATTGAAAATGTACATGTTTTTTTCAATATTACGTTTCCAAAAACAAATGAAAACATGGATAATGACTCGTCTTCCCATTTCTAATATTGTGATGTGACTTAATTAATCTATCTCTATCCTCGATTTATCCTCCTTCTTTACACCTGTAATCCTGTGATGTGACAATAAAGTGACAATAAAGATTCTGCTTCTGGTGTTTCAGAGATTAAACCATCGGTGCCTAGTCCATCCACCCAGACTGCAGGGTCTTCAGGTGGGTCTTTTGTTTTATGAACAGATATTAAACTAGGAAAATTGTGAAAATAGCCATCTACAAGTTCACAACATGTTGTGATGCAACACACTGTGAGCTTGTAGATCGGTTATTTCCACTATTCATCGTACAAGGAAGTATATAGGGCCTAAAGGAGCACTTCACCCATTTTCAACCTATTTTCATAAATAATTGGTCCACTCATTATAAGATGGCACCAGTTCTGTTAATTCAGTTGGCTGTGGACAGTTCAGAAACTTTTCTACAAATGACATCATCAATGGGCAGGTTTGGTCATTTCCAATCTGGGAATCTGAATCCGTTTTGAGAGATAAGGTAATTTCAAACAAGATTTCAAACTTTTTACAAACTATTAATGCAATTGTAGTGGAAAGAGTTATAGAATGCCAAATGTGTGTATTATTTTGTATTTCATGAACCTTACTTTCAATCTTGGCCTGAATGCATTGTCATCATTCCCAAGATAGCTCCACACCAATGTGCTAACTCTGACTTGACTGCAGCTGTCATCTTCTCCTATGTGAATGTCTTTCGAGTCGCTAAGACCGTGCAGATGACCTTTTGCTTGCCTTTGATGCAGTGGATTGGCTATCCATGGTTTGAATGAACATTAGACACAACATTTCTGTCATGGGGTTCAACATTAACCTCACCACCATTGTATTTGTCACAGTCATGAGCAGCAACGGAAAACTGAATATCAACCACCTCATTGTCAAAGTCAACATCTGGGCAACTTTGAACATACCACCTGTCCATTTCCTCAATAAAACCATAAAAACACAGAATTTTTACTTTTTACATTTTGTACCATATTTGATGAGCATTTTTGGCTTCATCATACACACCCATTAATTCACAAAATGTACCTTTTGCCTCATTTAAATATTGTTCATAGTTCATCAAGGCAGCAATGTCTTTGGGGTTAGACAGCTACTCAATTTAGTTTTTCGCTCCCTCTCCAAACTGTTTATTTTTTTCCCGCAGCCCCATCCCCACCACACTCAAGTTCAACCTCTTCATCAGCGCAAGTTTGCGCCTCAAGAAAGAAAGAAAGAGAGAAAGAGAGAGAGAAAGAAAGAAAGAGTTCAACCCGCAATACAGTCTTGGGTTTTGGCACCCACACCCACTTTTGAGCAGATTTTCTGTCTAAAATGAGTTAATTAGCAAAATTGGAGACAGACACAGCCCCAGCGCAAGTATGTCCTGCATTTTAGATCATGCACCATAAATAATATACATAAATAGGGCTCTTAAATGTTCTTCTCTCTCTCATGTACTATCAAGTGCCAGAACACCTGATTTCCAGGCTGGCCTGCTGCACTGGAATACTTTACCTTATGTTGGACTACCCTCCTTATTCTGGATTATGTGGATTTACCCATGAGAACTGTGGATTTACCCTATGTGGATTTACCTTTCCTTCTTGCACAAAGACCTACTGTATGGGCGCCTGAGTTTGTCTTTGCATGGGGGTGCACAAAGAGAGTCACACACGCACGCCGATTTCACGTTGGCCACGTTACCCACCTCCAGCCAATGTCAGTCAGTTCTGTTCATAACCAGTGGTGGAAAAAGTACTCACATGTTTTACTTAAGTAAAAGTATCAATACTGCAATGTAGAAATACTTACAAATAAAAGTCCGGAATTAAAAATGTATTTGAGTAAAAGTACAAAAGTGTACTTAAAGTACCAAAAGTAAAAGTTCTGCATTGTGAGTACTTTTACTCACAATTTACATTGCAACGCTACGGTCATTTTCAAATGGCCGAAATGTATATAGGGCTGAAGATCTACAAGCTCACAGAGCTTGTAGATCTGCTATTTTCAAAAGATTTTTTATACATTTGAAAACTTGAAATGGGACATTCTGCATAATGAGTACTTTTAGTACGTTTTATACTTTCCAGTTGATAACATGCTATCTAAATGACATTTCAACGTCTCATAAATCCACCATTGTTTTCAACGTGAAACTAGTGTTGCCAATTATGCGAAAGGGAAACCAGTTCTATGAATACATGCGCAAATCCATTGATTAACAAGCAGACTTGGCTTATTATTCGATATTACCTGGCAACCAGTGTTGCCAGGTATGTGCGAGAGAAACAAGCAACCAGGCAGACTTGACAATACTGCAAACTTCCGCAGACAGTGACAAGGGGTGGGAGAGCCTGGCAACCCCTAGCGGTAGCGTGGGGATGCAATGGCTCCCTTGTAATACCATAGGGAGGCGCCAGTGCTACGCAGGGACGTGCAGAGGGATTTGGAGAGGAAGGGGCTGGAATTTCAAAAGGGCACCTATTGTTTTATTTCCAAAAAGGTATCATTACGTGCTTAATGTCCTCAAAGTCACTCACCCAACAAGCTTTGAACTGAGCAGATTGGACCTTCCGTTCCAGAGATAATTGCCAAAACATCTTGAAAACGGCCACTTTCGACGGTTTTCGATCGCCGGTTTTCGATCGCCGATTTTCGATTGAGTTTTGGCCATTTTCGCCCGTTTTTCTTTAATAACATGGGCTAGGAAGGTCGTACGGCAACCTGAGGAAAGTTCACTTTGAGCTGCATCCAACACATCCACTGACATTTCCGTCTGTCTTACCGTTAGGCCACTAGGGGCAGTTGAAAATGTATTTTTTATTTTACTTTTTTTTCAGTCTGGAGAGGGCACTTTTTTTTACCGACAGGTAAAAGGGCAGGTGTTCAAGCCCCCTTTCATGTCTATGTGTGCACGTGCCTGCTGGCAGAGTACGATTAGCAAAATGTGACAAAAAAAAAAAAGAAATCTCTATCAATTCAATGCTTTGTGGGGTGAGTAGGCCTAACTGATAGGGAAAAAGTCATTTTGGAGTTGAAATACTCCTTTAATATAATGGTTCTGTATTTTATTCTGTGAATCCAGTCTTTTCCATTTTCTCTTAATGTGTGGCCTCACTCTGTTTATGTTTAAGATTATTTAACTGACTATTAAAGTTTGAATTCATGTGATTACAGCCTTGCAGGAGGAGGTGTGGCGCCTGAAGAAAGAGAACTCAGGTGAATTCATCTCACATAAACTTTAATAGATGATTCTGCTGAGAATAACATCATGTGTATCCAGTCTTTTTGTCTATGCCAAAAAGTGGCAGAGTACGATTAGCAAAACTAGAACTTCGGCCGCGCTGCGCGCGGCCTCAGCTCTATCGCCCGCGCCCACATAGCACCTGCGCCCACACAGCGATCTGTGCGCCCGCCCTGCACCCCTCCTCCTCCCCCAATGTGCAGTATTGAGAGCCCTGACGTCACAACATTTGGAGTGATGGCCACTGCACTCTGGTTGATTGGAATACACCTAGGGCCCAGGTACAGCTGAGATGAGAGAGGAGATGTGTATGTTAGACACAATATGACTCTGAGCAGGCATCACAGTGTTTAAATTGCATCTGGTGAAGAAGAGACTTTATTTTCCTATGTAGGTAGTATTGTGTAAATACTGTATGTACAGTACAGTACGTACTGTACTGTACGTACTGTACTGTACTTGTACTTGTACTGTACTGTACCTGTACTGTACGTACTGTACTGTACTGTACCTGCACTGTACTGTACTGTACCTGTACTGTACCTGTACTGTACGTACTGTACTGTACGTACCGTACGTACTGTACCTGTACTGTACCTGTACCTACTGTACTGTACCTGTACTGTACGTACTGTACTGTACCTGCACTGTACTGTACGTACGTACTGTACTGTACATGCACTGTACGTACGTACGTACTGTACTGTACCTGTACTGTACTGTACCTGCACTGTACGTACTGTACTGTACCTGTACTGTACGTACTGTACTGTACCTGTACTGTACCTGTACTGTACGTACTGTACGGTACCTGTACGTACTGTTCTGTACTGTACCTGCACTGTACCGTACTGTACTGTACCTGTACTGTACCTGTACTGTACCTGTACTGTACATGTACATGTACATGTACATGTACATGTACATGTACGTACTGTACTGTACCTGTACTGTACTGTACCTGCACGTACTGTACGTACGTACTGTACTGTACTGTACTGTACCTGTACGTACCTGTACTGTACCTGCACGTACTGTACTGTACCTGTACTGTACCTGTACTGTACCTGTACTGTACCTGCACGTACTGTACTGTACCTGTACTGTACTGTACCTGCACGTACTGCACTGTACTGTACCTGTACTGTACGTACTGTACTGTACTGTACGTACTGTACCTGTACTGTACCTGTACTGTACCTGCATGTACTGCACTGTACTGCACTGTACTGTACCTGTACTGTACGTACTGTACTGTACCTGCACGTACTGTACCTGTACTGTACTGTACTGTACGTACTGTACCTGTACTGTACTGTACTGTACTGTACCTGTACTGTACTGTACGTACTGTACAGTACCTGTACAGTACCTGTACTGTACCTGTACTGTACTGTACTGTACTGTCCTGTACCTCTACCTGTACTGTACTGTACTGTACGGTCTGTACTGTACTGTACTGTCCTGTACCTCTATCTGTACCTGTACCGTACTGTACCGTACGGTCTGTACTGTACTGTACCTCTATCTGTACCTGTACCGTACTGTACCGTACGGTCTGTACTGTACTGTACCTGTACCTGTACCTGTACCTGTACCTGTACTGTACTGTACTGTACGGTCTGTACTGTACTGTACTGTCCTGTACCTGTACCTGGACTGTACTGTACTGTACTGTACTGTACTGTACGGTCTGTACTGTACTGTCCTGTACCTGTACTGTACCTGTACTGTACCTGTACTGTACTGTACTGTACTGTACTGTACTGTACTGGGGGGGAGGGGGGGGAGCTGCATAGACCAAGGCAGCGCTTGTTTCTGTGTGCTCTGCAGGGGAACGAAGGTGCTGAGGTTTTGTGGCAGATGATGATGATTGGCTGTTAAAAGAACCCTCAGGAAGTAAATTGCAGCTGGCGAAGTGATTTGCATAAGTATTGGGGCATAATGCGTTTGTTATTGATTGTACATCCTGCAAGTACAGTAGCGGTATGGGAAGCAGCTGTAAACACAGGCAGAATATTGAGGAATTTTGGGGGAAAATGTGGAGTTAGTTGGGCCATGTGTCTGCTCGGCCATGAGCCTCATACACTCGTGTACACTCCATGAGTGTGGCCGCCAATTATGGTAGCAGGATGTGACAAAATTAAAAAACATATTCTCTATCAATTCAATGCTTTGTGGGGTGAGTAGGCCTAACTGATTGGGGGGAAAGTCATTTTGGGGTTGAAATACTCTTTTAATATAATGATTCTGATTTTATTCTGTGTATTCAGTCTTTTTCATTTTCTCTTAATGTGTGGCCTCACTCTGTTTATGTTTAAAGGGTAAGACCACTTTGGTAGAGGTTTGGGTTGTGTATTTACCTTGCCATGATGTAACTCCAAAGGTGGACAATAAATCAAAAATAATTGCTCCTTTGATTAGAAATTGATAATTCTAAATTTGCTCCTCATTGACTTAAGGTCCTTACACACCGGCGAATATACGCAAAATTCGGACTCGTTCTAAATAATTAAAAGACGCTTTTTCGCTTCGCGAAACTGATGTGGACGCTTGCATTGACTTTATAAGGTTTTAAAAAAAAACATATTTATTCGCATGAAGAATTCGCCCCGGTGTGTAACCGCCTTTACATTGTACGGTAAAAAAGCTCTCAAAGTCACTCTTTTAGCACGTACACGAACAAAGCTGATTCAGACAATATAGAACATCACCAAACCCAGTACTGTTTGTTTTTTTAATAAAAATGTTAACTTCCTGCTGATTTTACTATTTGAAGATCCGGATCCGCGAATCCAGTCCGGGTTTTCTTCTTAACAAAAATAGCAAAATCAACATTTTAAAATTAACATTTTTATATAAAAAAAAAAAACAGTACTGGGTTTGGTGATGTTCTATATTGTCTGAATCAACTTTGTTTGCATTTGTTTATGTGCTAAAAGAGTGACTTTACCGTACAATGTAAGTCAATGAGGAGCATATTTTGAATGATCAATTTCTAATCAATGGAGCAATTATTCTTTATTTCTTGTCCACCTTTGGAGTTACATCATGGCAAGGTAAATGCACAACCCAAACCTCTACCAAAGTGGTCTTGCCCTTTAAGATTATTTAACTGAGTTTTAAAGTTTTAATTCATGTGATTACAGCCTTGCAGGAGGAGGTGTCGGAACTGAAGGACATGATCTCAGGTGAATTCATCTCACATAAACTTTAATAAACATAAAATAAAAAGTTCATAAATGTGTAGGATTCCACTCTAACAGACTTTGGTTACTGTAACCAGTGTACCGCCATGTACCGTCATGTACCCCCATGTATCCCCATTTACCGCCATGTACCCTCATGTACCCCATGTATCCCCTGTACCCTCCAGTATGCCTGTACCCCATGTACAATGGGGACCTGGGTTAGGAAACTCAAAACAAAAGTCAACAGCAATAAGCAAACACATGTTTCATGGACACAACCCACACACTCAGCTGTGCTGCTCATTCCACAAACGGGGCCATTACAAATGAGGCTCCATTTAAAAGAGAAAAACTATTTACAATTTACTATATAGACATTTAGCAGACGCTCGTAACTCTTTCACTGCCAGACTTATTTCTGGCTGCATTTGCCCACTGCCAGCAATTTTCTTTTTTTTTATCCTTTCAACTGGTCACAGAAAATGTATATTCATTATGATCACTTGTCCGATCGTTTGTAAACACACACGGTATCCGGGTGCCTCATCCAGAGAACACACATTGCAACCGCGATGGCCCCTTGCCTTCTAACAGCATGTGAATATACCATTTCTTTCCAAAAATGCACGCTTTTCTTACCTTTTCAACTAGCCACAGAAAATGTATATCCCTTATGATCGCTTGTCCGACTGTTTATGAATTTAATTTTGCAGTAGGCCATATGTTATATGTAGTTATGAACATAACACCCCCCCCCCCCCGATCCAGTCTTTATCATCTTCTTAATGTGTGGCCGTGCTCTGTTTGTTTGATTTAAATGATTATAAAAGTTTTAATTAATGTGTTTACAGCCTGTAATCATAACTCTAAAACAGGGGTCTTCAATGTTTTTTCAGGCCAAGGACCCCTTAGCTGAGAGAGAGAGATGAAGCAGGGACCCCCACTATGTGTTGCAAATTAAACAATTTAATAGATTTCACAGATTCATAGACTTGTTTGACAGCATTATCATCAGTTTTGTTTCAATTAATTTTTGTTTGTTTGTTTTTGTTTATACATATTTTTTCTATTAAAGGTAGGGTAAGTGATTTTGTTTGATTAAAATAAGTGTTAAATAGCTCTATATTCTGATATTACTCATTGCTATAGTGTTTGTTCAGTAACAGGAGTCTCCATGTCTCTCCAGCTCTTTATTTAACAGAAAATGCATTTTCAGGTCACGATACCAATTTTATCCAATCAGAATAAAGAACTCAGACAGGATACAGATTAAACAAGTGAAATTGGAAGTGATGACACTAAGAAATGAGCAGACAAATTGGAACTGGAACACTGATAAATGGGTACTTTCTATAGTTTGGCTGAGATTTTGTCACCTAATGTACCTGAAAATGTATTTTCTGTTTATTAAAGAGCTGGAGAGACATAGAGACTCCTGTTACTGAACAAACACTCTATATATGATTCCTATCAGAATATAGAGCTTTAACCTTTTAACAAAAAGCTTTTTGTTTTAACCCAATAATATCACTTACCCTACATTTGCACACAATGCTTAGTAAACTTGACCTTTGGCTCTGTACTTAGTCTGCTCTTTTTCCACTCTACACCAAATATCTATGCCAAAAGTAGCAGATCTACAAGGTCAGAATCAGAATCAGAATCTGATTTATTGTCACACATCACAGGTTTACAAGGTAAAAAAGTGGGTGAAATTCGTTTTTGTACTATGTACATTGTACATTGAGCTTGTAGATCAGCTATTTTTTCCAATAGCTGAAAATCATTTTCAGTCTTGGGATTTTTTTTTGGCTTTAATCCCTGAGTATAGATTAAAACAACTCTTATTTTGAAATGTATTTTTTTTTTTATGGAAACAGCTTTCTGGGGGCTCCTTGACTAACGTGCGTCTGCGTCAAGCCCAGGGGCGTCACTACCGTCACGCAGACAACGCGGTTGCGTTGGGGCCCATGACGTTAGGGGCACCTCCCCACCCAGAAAAAAAAAAAAAAAAAAATTATATATAAAAAAAAAAAAGGAATTAAAAAAAAAACCTGGGTGGGCCCTTAACATTGTAATTGTTAAGTAGTTGTTACAAAACCGTTGTTTATGTACCCGAAATCCGTCACAAACCTGCGAAAAAAGTATCAAAAACCACTAATAACCGCAACATTTTCGCGCGCACATGCAGCGTGCGCGCGTTCATGAGGGCCCGCTGTGACCACCTCGCGTCGGGGCCTACTGTTGCCTCGTTACGCGACTGGTCAAGCCTTTACGTTGACGTTCTCATAAAGTAAACAACACCGGACGGACGTGGGACATCACATTATAGAATATAAAGACTTTGGGGCGAAAGTTTATATTTACCACCATGCTCTCTGAAACCAAGACAATGTGGGTCTATGGAACAAAATGTGTTCTCTTTCGTCATCTTTGTAGAAGGTGAGTAACTTAAGTAATTAATCTAATGCTGATGGTGGTGGAAAGTAACTAAGTACATGTACTCAAGTACCTACTGTACTTGAGTATAATTTTAAGGTATTTTTTACTTGACTGGAGTATTCAAATTTGCAATACTTTTACTTCTATTCCAATACATCTCAGAGGCAAATATTATGCTTTTACTCCACGACAATTATTTGAAAACTTTAGTAACTACTAGTTGCTTTGTTGATTTGAATTATTATGACAAAACATACATAAACCACTTCAGCCCTATTTAAACTTTGGCTATTTGAAAATAGCCGATCTACAAGCTCACAAGCGATACAACGCGTTGTGAGCTTGTACATCTGCTATTTTCTAAATATTTTAATACATTTGATTTTAGCCATGGACCCCCATCTGAAAATGTTTTGTGCCAGGGACCCCCAGAAGAGAACATTTGTCTTAAAAATTCAAAAGTATAAAAACAATGTTCAAATACTGCACAAAAATAGCAGATGTACAAGCTTGCATCACGGGTGAACCGGTGACTCAACCGGTGACGCACCGGCGACTCATGCACACGCGCTGCGCAAAAGTCCATCCCCCCCACCTTCTAAGAGCCTGTGACACCCCTGCTTATACTTAATTTAGGGAAGATTTCTTTGTGTAAAATGTATAAAATGGCAGGGTCCCCACGGTCATGAAATTAGAAAAACCTTTTCCAGTCCTGGAAAAGGTTTGGAATTTATCAAGGGTCCTGGAAAAATATTTGGCTATGCATTGTTTTTGGCTAATGATTTTGTTAATAAAAATATTTTCCAAAACATGTATAACATTACACGAAATATGTAACAAATAGTTTTTCGCCGAACGGGCAGCATGAATGCAGCCTAATGTATACCGGATGTGACAAAAATAACAGATCTACAAGCTCACAACGTGCTGCTGCGTGATGATGCATAGTTAGTACATTTGGCACGAAATTTGGAATGGAATTATGCCATTCTATATTCTATGCTTTATTTTTGCTACACACATCTGGGGCAATAAGTCAGTGTTTCTCAAAGCGGGTGCCGTGACACAAGTCCAGAGGTGCCACAGAATGTTTTGATGATATTTGGAATTGACCAATTCTCTTCAGTTAATCTTAGACTGCTTGAGTTTTTCTAGAACAGTCTGTAGCCTCTGCCAGTGTTTTCTAAGCTAGTACTTTTTGGAAAATGTTATCTCCTGGTTCTTTGGGACGAACGGAAAAACGGAAAAACACAAAAAATAAAAAATAAATTTAGAATTATTTTTTGTAAAAAACGTTTTTGGCAGGCAATAGCCAAATTCTCAAAAACGTTTATAAACGTTTTTGGCAGATAATGAGTTAACTCTTTGACTGCCAGAGTTTTTCAGTAAAGTGTCAGCCCAGTGCCAGAGATTCTGAGCATTTTGCCCCATCTTTGAAGACTCACAGAATATTTTGTGTTTTGACTAAAATTACACAAAATATCTCAAAAGAGAGGTGTGGCTGTCTACTTTACTTTACTTTAAAAGTGAGTTGCTAGCATATGCCGTTCTTTACTTATCGGCAGTTGAATATAGCTTGGTTTCAGCTAAATCAGCCCTTTTCAAATGGAAACCTGAGAAAACAGGCTTTTAGTGAAAGATGCTCTCTGGAGCAGAAATCTCTCTGTAGCCTTTTATTTTTCTCCTCCGTGGTATGAAATATGTGAACCATAGTTGTTATCAAACTAATTACAAAAAAACCACCTCAGAAAGTAATTTTTTACAGAGTTTTACATTCAAAGATCAGTTGTGAAGTGTCAGCCCAGTGCCAGAGATAGAGCATTTTGCCTTATCTTTGAAGACTCACAGAATATGTTGTGTTTTGACTAAAATTACACGCAATATCTCAAAAGAGAGGTGTGGCTGTCTACTTTACCCAGGAAAAAAAAAGAAAAGGTTAGTTGCTAGCATGTGCTATTCTTTACTTATCGGCAGTTGAATATAGCTTGGTTTCAGAGTTTTATATTCAAGAGCAGTTGTGCAGTTTACATCCAAGTGCATCTTTCAGTGCACTAAATCTATTTTTTCTGTGTCACAAATACTATATATAATGTGTGTGTGTATATACACACACACACACACACACACACACACACACACACACACACACACACACACACACACACAGGCATGAAACAAAATATAAACAATATATAGTCCACAAAATAGTGTCCATGAATCCCAGAGGTAAAAAACTATGCATCACCATTTAGTTAAAGGGATAATTAGCTTGCTTCCAGTATACATATAACAAACAATACAAAGTTGTACTTTATTGCATCTTGTGTACAGGACAGGTTATTGTTATATCTTGTGTACAGGTACATAAGTGTAAAACTTTTTTACTTCACTGTTTTCAATACTTCTACTCCACTACATCTCAGAGACAAACATTGCACTTTTACTCCACAAATTATTTGAAAACTTGAAAATATTTGAAAATAGCCGATCTACAAGCTCACAACGCGTCGCCTTGAACTTGGAGAACTGCCATCTTCAGTTGTGTTGTAGTGTGCCTCTGAGTGGTACTTCCTATAACACTCCTCCGGGTGCAAGGCCACATTGCATTTTTTACAGTACCACCTCGTCTCGCTCCGATTGGGCGGTATAGAGCAAACCCTGCATCGCCTGCGTGGTCCCTTGCATCCGGTGGTGGGAGGCAACTTTGCCAGTACATGGCCTGCCAAGTTGGCCTCCAGCCTGCACTGAGGGTCGTGGACGGGTGCCCTTTCTGCCCTAGGCGCCTCTGCAGGTGGAGGGGCATTCCTCCCTTCTAGCTCACCCCCAGCATCTCTCGGGCTGGTCCAGGATTTTATCGCACATTTCATGAACTCTAGAAGACATTTGCATTTGCCCTGTGGATGCTTGGTCCTGTAAATGACAAATGCATTGTACATACAAATTTCAAACAAATAGGCTACAAATTTGTTTGTCCACTTGTTGGACTTTCTGACAAACGGGTAGTATGTAATGTTCTGGTCCAATCTATCCACCCCGTTCATGGACTTGTTGTATGCGACAGGGCGAGAGGGCTTTGGTTTATCCACTCTCTGACTCTGCTCACCCTTCTGGCCTTTCTGCCATACTGGGACGTTCTCGGTCTCGTTCTCATGGAAAGTGGAGACCATTCTCACGATGCTCTTGTCCCGCCACGGCAAGACCATCACCTTGTTGTTGTGCCTTGCAATGTTATCTCCAACTTTCAGGTCAGCAGTAGTGAGCTCTCGAATGAGTGGTGGTTCGCCTCGGTTCCGCCGCAGTGTACCGCAGACATGGGTCTGGAGGCCAAGCAGTATGTCACACATGCCAAGTTGTAGAAATTGTGCATATACAATCTGTGGCCAGAACCGGCTAAACAATCCAGAAGACCGACCACTGTGTCAACCATCAGCACAGCCACCAGTAGCCCCAGCCCCACTGGCACCAGGCAACTCCTCGTCGTCTGAAAACAGTGAGATTTTGGAAGTTTGGTAAATGTGATTTACACAAAATGAAATCAACGCTCCTCTTATCCAGAGCTACTTACAATAAGCACACATGAAAAGATACAGTAGCCTACATAGGTTACCATGCATAAGTTACCACCCTTTGATGTGAAATGACATCAAAGGTAAGTGAACATGCTTGTTGACAGAACCTCATGAAGATCTAAACATTGCTGTTTTCATGACATGACCTTTGTTGTCAGGACAGGTCTTTGATCTACAGTAGTTCAAGCAGATGCAGGGAGGGGGCCCAGAACCCCATGAAGATCTAAACATTGTTGTTTACATGACATGACCTTTGTTTTCTGGTCAGGTCTTTGATCTAAGACAGTAGTTCAAGCACATGCAGGGAGGGGGGCTGTTGGCACTTGGCCTCCACCACCCGTGCAAAAAAGCATTTTTTCCCCCTTCTTTTTTGGGCCAGTTCAACATCCATGGCCTATTCATTTTTACATGGTAATGACTATGAGAACGTATTGCATTATTTTACTGTCCAATGACATTGTGTTACTATGATTTATAATAACCACTAGATATCATCATTACCACCATATACCTTTTACCATGTGCTATATATATATATATATATATATATATATATATATATATATATATATATATATATATATATATATATATATATATATATATATATATATGGGCCAAGTTCTTGCTTTAGCATAAGACATCCAATGTACTATATTTTCAAAGGATTTTTATAAATTTGATACAGTACGACATGCACATCCATCACACGAATTTGAGCTGGAGATGAACACATTATATAATCCAGTATTTGGCCTGTAGACCTGTTCGCAATTTGGTGTTGGGGGAATTTCTCACTTGAATTGAGTCAGTGGGTCCCTAGACATGAATAATCACAGAGGTGCTTGTCCGCCATAGTGCCACGAATGGCGCAATGGCCAAATCAAATATGGCCGCCATCGGCTATGATGAAAATCCAACTTTTTTGTTTTTGAGTGTATAAACACATGTAATACCTCCATTCCGACTAATTGGGGTGTGTGGAATTTATTTCTGATATCGTCATGACCGTTTGGGGTGATTTTGACCTAGAAAGGTCATGGTCAAGGTCATTTTGCTATTCCGAAGACCTTGGCCATAACCTGGCCATTGTTCGGAGTAAAAACAGGTGCAATAAGTCTAATCTAACTAATTCTTACATTTAGAATTCATTTCTGATATTATTTTGACCATTAAGGATCATCTTGTCATTGAAATATCAATATCAATGTCATTATTCAATAACCCGATTACGATTTATTTCTTTACTGTCACTTTTTGTTCATAATCATTGGTTTTATTTATAACAAAAGACATGCACATGAGAAATATAACTATAAATATAAACACCCCCTTTAACTTTTATTTTAATTGAGTGTTGAAATTAGCAAATAAGACTATGTAGGAATAAAAGTGATATACAAATAAAATCATAACACTAAATCATTTCTCTCAAAGTGCACCATATGTGTGCTGAGTGATTTTGATCATGTTAGTATCATGGTCAGTGTCATGTCAGTTTCATGGTCAGTATCATGTAAGTTCAAAGAAAAAATAACGTACATCCTCCGTCTGAGCCAAACTGTAAGAACAGAATCATGAAAACAAAGCGGGGGCTCACAACTTACTTTTGAATGCTCCATGTTTTTTTATTTGCGACAAACAGCTGATATCTGCTGTTGCCAAATGCAGATATCGGCTGTTTGTTTGTTCATCAGTTTCATGGTCAGCATCATGTTAGTTTCATGGTCAGTAGTATCATGGTCAGTATCAGGTCAGTATCATGTTAGTATCATGGTCAGTATCATGTTAGTGTCATGTTAGTATCATGGTCAGTATAATTATGTTAGTATCCTGGTCAGTATCCTGGTCAGTATCCTGGTCAGTATCATGGTCATAATCATGGTCAGTATCATGGTCAGTATCATGGTCATTATCATGGTCATTATCATGGTCAGTATCATGGTCATTATCATGTCAGTATCGTGTTAGGCATGGCATGGCATGGCACGGCATGTGGCATGGCAATGCATGGCATGTGGCATGGCAATGCATGGCATGTGGCATGGCATGTGCCATGGCATTGCATGGCATGGCATGTGGTATGGTGTGGCATTGCATGGCATGTGGTATGGTGTGGCATGGCATGGCATGTGGCATGGCATGTGAAATAACATGGCAAGTGGCATGGCATGCCCTGGCATGTGTCATGTTAGTATCATGTTTGTATAATGTGAGTATCATGGTCAGTATCATGTTAGTATCAGTATTAGTGGTCAGTACTCAGTATCATGTTAGTATCATGTTAGTGTCATGTTAGTATTTGGCATGGCATGTGCCAGGGCATGTGGCATGTGGCCATTTCACATGCCATGCCACATGGCATATGGCATGGTATGGCACAGCATGTGGCATGGCATGCCTCATGCCATTTCATGCCATGCCCTGCCACATGCCATGCCATATCACATGCCCTGCCATGCCCTGCCATGCCCTGCCACACGCCATGCAATGCCATGCCCCTTGCTATGCCATGCTACTGACATGATACTGTTCAGTCATAGCTATTGCCTCAGTAACATGCAGCTTCTAACACCTCTCAGAATAATAACATATCAGCTTTATATAGCACTTTTACTACTCAAAGTCACTTCATGACTTTGAATACGTAGAGAAACTAATTTACAAAAGATGTGTACTAATAATAAATATTCTAAATGGTTACTTGGAACAGTTAACTGTGGTGGACATTTACAAGTTGATTTTGGGCAGGTACGATAGCTTTACTCCTTATACTATTTTTAGTTGCCATGTGTCTGATCATAGACATAATGCTTTACATGTGAATGCTCCCCCCTTATATTTGTTCTATGTTGGATCAGAACCCTAGTCCCTACCAGACCCTCTCAAGTGACTTCCTGACGCTCACGGTTATTATGCCTTATGCTCAGACTGTCAGTGCTTCATCTGCTTGGAATGAGCTCCAGAAGTCCTTAAAAGTCAGTTCACCTCCTTTTCTTGGAAAGAACATGCCCTGCCATGCCCTGCCACATGCCATGCAATGCCATGCCCCTTGCCATGCCATGATACTGACATGGCAAGGCCATGATACTACTGACCATGCTACTGACATGATACTGACTACGATACTACTGACCATGCTACTGACATGATACTTACTATGATACTACTGACCATGCTACTGACATGATACTGACCATGATACTACTGACCATGCTACTGACATGATATTGACCATGATACTACTGACCATTATACTAACATGATACTCACCATGATACTGACCATGATACTGATCATGAAACTGACCATGATACTGACATGATACTGACCATGATACTGACATGATACTGACCATGATACTGACCATGATACTGACATGATACTGACCATGATACTAACTGTTGTTGAGAGTGAAGTTGTTATGGTTTTACTTTTACTCACTTTTATTCCTACATAGTCTTATTTGCTAATTCCAAGACCCAATTAAAAATTAAAGGGGGATGTTTATAATTGTTATATTTCTCATGTACATGTCATTTGTTATAAATAAAACCAATGATAATGAAAAAAATAATAATAATCGTAATCGGGTTATTAAATTATGACATTGATATTTCAATGACAAGATGATCCTTAATGGTCAAAACAATATCAGAAATTAATTCTAAATGTCAGAATTAGTTTGATTAGACTTATTGCACCTGTTTTTATTCCGAACAATGGCCAGGTTATGGCTAAGGTCTTCGGAATAGCAAAATGACCTTGACCATGACCTTTCAAGGTCAAAATCACCCACAATGGTCATAACAATATCAGAAATGAATTCCACACACCCCAATTAGTCGGAATGGAGGTGTTTATACACTCAAAAACAAAAAAGTTGGATTTTCATCATAGCCGATGGCGGCCATATTTGATTTGGCCATTGCGCCATTCGTGGCACTATGGCGGACAAGCACCTCTGTGATTATTCATGTCTAGGGACCCACTGACTCAATTCAAGTGAGAAATTCCCCCAACACCAAATTGCGAACAGGTCTACAGGCCAGGTACTGGATTAATATAAAGCAGATCGCACACCGAGTGCTCCAACTTTGAGGTGTAATTAAAAAATTGCAGATCTACAAGCTCACAACGTCGCAAGCGACGCGTTGTGAGCTTGTAGATCTGCCATTTTCAAATGATTTTTATAGCGACACGTTGTGAGCTTGTAGATCTACTAGTCCATGAGCCAGAGCCCCAAAATTGAGCAATGATTATCGAAAGAGTGGGCAAAACCATACCTACAGTATATTAAATTGTTTATAGGGTCAATATAAGTATATAAATGTATGATAACCTTTTCACAGGAGCAGCTTTTTCATATTTATCACACATTTTGTTATTTTCCCCATACGTACATGACAGGTGACAAAATAAAAAAAAATAGTTCTCATAATGCAACTTCCCCAGTTGATTACTTACATGAAGACAATGATTTATCGTATTACAAGTTTTCTTAAATTGTATATTAAATATGCAAATTAGGCATTTAGTCCATGAGCCAGAGCCCCAAAATTGAGCCAGATATTGAATATTCCCTCGTTAAAAACCTTTGACTCCAACATCTTAACAAAATGAAATAAGGATGTTGACTCTGGCTTTGTCCAATGTTCCAATGTTGATTCTGGAAAGTTATGCAAATTCGGGCATATTTTCCTAATGCCTAATTTGCATATTTAAATATATAATTTCAGAAAACTTGTAATACGATAAATCATTGTCTTCATGTAAGTAATCAACTGGGGAAGTTTCATTATGATAGCTATTTTTTTAATTTTGAAATTTTTTCACCTGTCATGTATGCATGGGGAAAATAACAAAATGTGTGATAAATATGAAAAAGCTGCTCCTGTGGAAAGGTTATCATACATTTATTTACTTATATTGACCCTATAAACAATTTAATATAGGTATGGTTTTGCCCACTCTTTCGATAATGAAATCTTGTCTGGCTCATGGACTATGCCATTTTCTAAGGATTTTCATACATTTTATATTTTTGATCAGGCCATACACACACACAGAGTCGTTTTATCTGGAGGCTAGAATGCAGGTTGCGCAGCGGGCCTTTGACGCGCGCCGTTCGTGTTGGGTTTGAGCGATGAACAATATATAAAGCAGATGAAAGAATAGTATGAATGAATAGTTCTTCTTACCACTGTCAAGGAAAGGACGTTCCTTCCCCGTTTCGGGATCCTCTCTCATGGGTTCCCACACGTCCTCGGAATACACGTCGTCTGCGAATGAGACTGTGGAGGTCTGAGAATTGTATGGGGACTCCACGACCTCACGACGCTCTCGACACGTTTTTTGTATAGGATTTCCTCTCTAGTCAGTAAGAAAACTCTGAGGATTCTAACAGGGGCCCTCCATGGTCACTTCGATTATGCATGCACCTCATGGTACCACAACACCACTAAGGCCTTAAAAACAAGGCTCCAGACATCCCAGAACAAACTGGTAAGGCTAATCCTTGGCCTTTCATCTACATCTCATCTAGCCCCTGCTCACTTTGCTAGGGTCGGATGGCTCAGGGTAGAGGACAGAGTACAGCAACTTGCAATGGGCCTGGCCTACAAGTACTTCAAAAACATAAATTAATTCCACAATCACAACATTAGAGTTAGCTCCACTGATCACGTCCAACTCAGATTTGGCACAAACAATGGGTTGAATTAGTTCTCCTGCTATGCAATAAAAATGTGGAATGCCCTACCAAAAGTAGTGAAGGAATGTAAAACCCTACTCTCCTTCAAAACTGCCCTAAAACAGTAGGCCTACCTTCAGGTGACTGCAATTCGAAACTGGCCCCCGAAAAAAGTCACAACCCAGCCCCCCCCCATCCCATTTATTTGACCTTGTATTTTAACTGTACTTTCATGTGCCTTTTTCTGCAAACTACTGAATAAAGTATTCAATCAAACAGAAAAGATGCTGTAAAAAACACAGAAAATGTAACTTGGTCTGAAAAATATAACGTGTGCAAATATGACTGACTGTCGTATATATTATATTTTTTTATGTGTGACAAATTGTGGATGAAAAATACAGATCAGTGTGCAAGCTGCTTTAATCTGCTATGTGCATTTTGAAGCTGTGTGTGTGTGTGTGTGTGTGTGTGTGTGTGTGTGTGTGTGTGTGTGTGTGTGTGTGTGTGTGTGTGTGTGTGTGTGTGTGTGTGTGTGCATACGTGGGTGTGTTTGTGTGTGTATACATTTGCATGTGCGGGTTGAAAATCAGCAAGTGTTGATCCGTAATTTTATTTATTTATCTTTTCACCCAGATGGTCCTGACCAAATCAACATCAGCATACTGAAGGAGGTAAAAGAACATGTAAGTAAAAGTAGTGAAACATTCACAGACATTTTGAAAAGTAACAGTACTATAAAAAAAACTCCCCTGTTATACAAAGTAGTTATAACTTGTTAATTTCAATCACTGTGCATAGTAATACTGCAATGTGTTTATTAGTACTGGAGCAGACATTGTAGTGTATAACTGGGTGTTTGTTAAAACTCTAAATCTGTCTCTGATGTTTTTAGGCGGAGCAGTATGAGTTGAAGAGTGAACCTCCAAGTCTCTGTTTGGTCATGTGCAATGAAGAAATTCGCTCACGACAGGTTATACACGGAGCCGACATGGAAATTGGTATGAATGTTGTCTCGATACTATGACATACTGACTGCTAGTTGTTTGTAATGTTGGTTATCTACACATTGAATATCACTGTATGTCTGCACTTTTAATGAATACCTCACCTTTGTCAACTTGACAAATAAAATGTAAACACAAACACTATTTTATACTACGCATTGTGAAAATTGACAATCTACAAGCTCACAGCATGTTGCATATCAACGCGTTGTGAGCTATAGTAGTTCAGCTATTTTTGCATTTTTTTCTCCATGTTTTATTCACTTTTTTTGATTTTTTTAAATCGGGATGCCAGGTTGGTTGAAAGTAGGCCTAGTTAATGAATAAAGTATGTGTTTCCTCCCCTGCAGATGAAGTGGCACATACATTCAGCTCGCTGGGCTTCAGGGTGTTGAGTTGTAGAAACAAAACCAAGAGACAAATGAAGAACATACTGGAATATGTCTCTTTGAAGGTCCCCACTCTAAAGGATAAGGAGACAGTACAGGAATGGTCCAGGGAGGTCTCAGAGTTCACTGAGCTTCATGTTGAGGAGAATCCTCTACAGCACGGAGATGCCTTTGTTTGCTGTATCATTGGTCGAGGAGTGGGTTGTATTCAAGGGACCGATGGGGATCCCCTCCTCATCAATGACATAATTACGTTTTTCAATAGAGAGAACTGTCCACGCCTTGAACACAAGCCCAAAGTGTTCTTTACCGACCACGACCACCCGTCGAGGCTGGTAGATGTGACTAATCAGAAGGAGTTGGATTTCCTGGTTACCACGGCAACCAGGAAGGGTTTACATTGCCATAGAAGCAGAGAGGATGGTAGCTGGTTCATGAAGTCTGTGTGCAAACAGCTTCAAGGCTCTCCCAGGTAACTCTCAAAATAATAATTATGTAAGATATGAAACAAAAATATATTAAGGTAAATTAAGATAAACTTGGTCCACAATATTTGTTAGACCTGACCACCAAATTGCCACCATTTCTGCATGTTAGGGCTACAACTATAGATTACTCTTTCGGAGTAAGTGATATGTTTATGCAAAAGTGTTTTTTTTGGCTTCTTATGCCTTTACTTTAGAGAGGGATAGGGAAGGTAGGCTGACAGGAAATGGGGAGAGAGATGGGGGGGTGACACGCAGCAAAGGTTGTCGGGAACGGGAGTCGAACCCGCGACACGCTGTCAGGCTGGCATTGCAGCCTAGGGGGCCTGTACCGTCAGGCTACGGCCCAGGCCAGCAAAACGTTTTTATTAATACATTCTCTGGTAGACATTACATTGCATTGCTATAAAGTGTTTGTTCAGTACAAGGGCTCCCCCCGTTTCTCCAGCTCTTTAGTAAACAGAAAATACATCTTCAGGTGGGTTGCCCATTTCAGGCAATCAGGAAAGAGTACCCATTTATCAGCTTCAGTGTACCACTTCCAATTTTTATCGGCTCATTTCTTTGTGCCGTCACTTCCAATTTCTCCTGTATCCTACTGTATACGAGTTCCTTCTATTGATTGGATAAAATTGGTATCCTGTACTGACCTGAAAATGCATTTTCTGCTTACTAAAAAGTTCCAGAAATGGGGAGACCCCTGTTACTGAACAAACACTCGAAATGATTACGATCAGAATATATAGCTATTTAACACTTTTTAAAAAATATAATTTTACTTGTATTGTATTTTGTACTCCGTCGTATTGCAATGTTGTGCAAAACGCACCACAGTGCAATGCATTGTGAGCTTGTAGATCTGAAAATTGATAATCGCAATATTAAAATTTATTGTTTATAATCGATTAAATGGATTAGGCCGGCTACTACATTGTTTAATTGACTGCAATTCAATCAAGTGTCATTTTTAGTAGTGGTAACTTAATGTGTTGTGAATGTTGTGTTACAGGGGTGATGACTTCCAGAACATTTTCAATCAGGTCATCAAGGAAGTGAGCAAGAAGAAAGAACATGGTGTCCAAGGGCAGCAGATCCCTGATGTTGCGATGGACACCCTGAAGAAAAAACTGGTGTTCTCACCGATGTCACCTGAAGGTAGGCCACTCCAATCTGGCTTCAGAAAATCCCACTCCATTGACACATGCCTTCTCTATTTGAACGACCACATCAAACAAGAGGTGGACCAGGGCAAATATTGCGGCATGGTCATGCTGGACCTCCAAAAGGCTTTTGACACCGTTAATAACTATTTTGATTGGTAAGCTAAAAACATTTGGTTTTGATTGTACATCGGTGAGCTGGATGTGATCCTATCTGGAGGGGAGGGAATAGGTGGATACCTATTCCATACTGGGACCTTTACTGTTCCTAATAACTGCTAAAAAAAAGTTTGGAAACTTAACTTCGGTCAATTATATCCCCCCTTTAACTCTCTCAGTGCCACACAACGAGATATCCCGGGTTTTTTCTGAATGCCCTCAGTGCCAAAACGAGAAATCCAGAGTTAAAAAAAAAATTATATATATTATATATATATATATAAAAAAAATTAATGTTCAGAACCCAAGATATCATTATCTGAAGATTTGCAGCTCCATCCACTCTTTGTTTAACTTATAACTGAAAAAGGCTGTATCTCGCTTCCTAAGCACTTTTCTTTTACTTTTTATTTCATTGGCACTGAGAGTTAATAATACCAATTAGTATTGTGTTTTATATCATTTTTATTGTTGATTAGTCCCCTTTACAACGAGGTACAGCCTGTAAGGATCGGGCATTCGTGGAATGAGCAACACAGCTAAACGTGTGGGTAGCGCCTCCAAAAGAATTGCCAAAACCACCCAATATGCTTCTGTTGGTAATCGCTCTTGTTTTGAACAACCTGCCAGCACACACCTGCTGAGGTGTGTGCCAGTAGTAGTCACAGGTGTTTGACTGCCTCACAGGTGAGTGACTGGCACCTGAACATGGGTTCTGCAGCTTGGTTGAGTTTGTGTATGCTCCAAGCAGTAACACTGCCCCCATGGAAAGATGCCACGTTTGTCCCTTCAGGATATGGCCTGTGCAATAGGGCAAGTGAAGCTGGTGTTCCGTTACGCAGATTACGCATTATTTGATGTCAGCCCGGGTACCATTTGCAGGCAGGTGTGTGCCAGTCACAGGTGTGCGACTGGCACCTGAGCATGGGCCCTGCAACTTTGACATCTGTCTTTGGTACCGTTGTGCAAATCTTGCCTGTAAATCTATGGTTCCTCAGTGAAGCAAGGGGTCTTGGGTTGTTGTCTTCCTTGTTGACTTCACCAGTCTCACAGAACTTGGTCCTAAGTTTGGAAATGGTACCAGGGCTGACACAAAATAATGCTGTCACTCTGCATAACGGAACATCAGCTTCACTTGCCCTATTGCACGGGCCTTATCCTGAAGGGACAAACGTGGCAGTCCATGGGGGCAGTGTTGCTTCTTGGAGCATACACAAACTCAACAACGTTGCATGTTCAGGTGCCAGTCACTCACCTGTGAGGCAGTCAGGTAGTCAGCAGCAGGTTGCTCAAAACAAGGGCGATTACCAACAGAAGCATATTGGGTGATTTTGGCAATTTCTTTGGAGGCGCTACCCACACGTTTAGCTGTGTTGCTCATTCCACAAATTCCCGATCCTTACAAGCTGTACGTCGTTGTAAAGGTGACTAATCAACGATAAAAATGATATAAAACACAATACCAATTGGTATTATTAAAGGGGAGATATAATTGACCGAAGTTACGTTTCCAGACTTTTTTTTAGCAGTTTATGTAAACGACATGTCATCAGCTTGTGACTGCAACCTGTTTCTGTTCGCGGATGACTCGGCTCTGCTGGTCTCAGACAGGAACAGGCTGCAGGTTGAAAAAGCTCTCAGTTCTGAACTCGATACGATCCGTATCTGGTTCACTGGTAACAAACTATCATTACACCTGGGAAAAACTGAATCCATTTTCTTTGGGACTAGTTTTAACCTCGGCAAAGCCGATCAAAGTAGGTGATGATGTTATCACAAGAAAATAGGAAATTACCTACCTAGGTTCCATCTTAGAGGCAAACCTCTCCAGTGATAAAATGGCAACAAGAGTCATCAAAAAAGTCAACCAAAGAACACGTTTTTTGTATAGGATTTCCTCTCTAGTCAGTAAGAAAACTCCGAGGATTCTAACAGGGGCCCTCATCCAGGGTCACTTCGATTATGCATGCACCTCATGGTACCACAACACCACAAAGGCCTTAAAAACAAGGCTCCAGACATCCCAGAACAAACTGGTAAGGCTAATCCTAGGCTTTCATCTACATCTCATCTAGCCCCTGCTCACTTTGCTAGGGTCGGATGGCTCAGGGTAGAGGACAGAGTACAGCAACTTGCAATGGGCCTGGTCTACAAGATACACCATAACATTAAGATACATGTACCTGTCAAAGTACTTCAAAAACATAAATTAATTCCACAATCACAACATAGAGTTAGCTCCACTGATCACGTCCAACCCAGATTTGGCACAAACAATGGGTTGCATTCGTTCTCCTGCTATGCAACACAAATGTGGAATGCCCTACCAAAAGTAGTGAAGGAATGTAAAACCCTACTCTCATTCAAAACTGCCCTAAAACAGTAGGCCTACCTTCAGGTGACTGCAATTCGAAACTGGCCCCCGTAAAAAGTCATAACCCAGCCCCCCCCATCCTATTTATTTGACCTTTTTGTGCCTTTTTCTGCAAACTACTAAATAAAGTATTCAATCAAACAGAATAGATGCTGTAAAAAACACAGAAAATGTAACTTGGTCTGAAAAATATAACGTGTGCAAATATGACTGACTGTCGTATATATTATATTTTTTTATGTGTGACATATTGTGGATGAAAAATACAGATCAGTGTGCAAGCTGCTTTAATCTGCTATGTGCATTTTGAAGCTTGTGTGTGTGTGTGTGTGTGTGTGTGTGTGTGTGTGTGTGTGCGTGTATACGTGTGCGTGTATACGTGTGTAAGGGTGTGTGTGTGTGTGTGTGTGTGTGTGTGTGTGTGTGTGTGTGTGTTCGCGTGTATACATGTGCATGTGCGGGTTGAAAATCAGCAAGTGTTGATCCGTAATTTTATTTATTTATCTTTTCACCCAGATGGTCCTGACCAAATCAACATCGGCATACTGAAGGAGGTAAAAGAACATGTAAGTAAAAGTAGTGAAACATTCACAGACATTTTGAAAAGTAACAGTACTATAAAAAAACTCCCCTGTTATACAAAGTAGTTATAACTTGTTAATTTCAATCACTGTGCATAGTAATACTGCAATGTGTTTATTAGTACTGGAGCAGACATTGTAGTGTATAACTGGGTGTTTGTTAAAACTCTAAATCTGTCTCTGATGTTTTTAGGCGGGGGAATATGAGTTGAAGAGTGAACCTCCAAGTCTCTGTTTGGTCATGTGCAATGATGTAGTTCGCTCACAACGGGTTTTATCCGCAGCCGACGTGGAAATTGGTATGAATGTTGTCTCGATACTATGACATACTGACTGCTAGTTGTTTGTAATGTTGGTTATCTACACATTGAATATCACTGTATTTCTGCACTTTTAATGAATACTTAACGTTTGTCAACTTGACAAATAAACACAAACACTATTTTATACTACGCATTGTGAAAATTGACAATCTACAAGCTCACAGCATGTTGCATATCAACGCGTTGTGAGCTATAGTAGTTCAGCTATTTTCGCATTTTTTTATTCATGTTTTATTCACTTTTTTGGACATTTTTTTGAAAAATGTCGCTTGCCCAAAATCAGGATGCCAGGTTGGTTGAAAGTAGGCCTAGTTAATGAATAAAGTATGTGTTTCCTCCCCTGCAGATGAAGTGGTACGTACATTCAGCTCGCTGGGCTTCAGGGTGTTGAGGTGTAGAAACCAATCCAAGAAACACATGAAGAACATACTGGAATATGTCTCTTTGAAGGTCCCCACTCTACAGGATAAGGAGACAGTAGTACAGGAATGGTCCAGGGAGGTCTCAGAGTTCACTGACCTTCATGTTGAGGAGAATCCTCTACAGCACGGAGATGCCTTTGTTTGCTGTATCATTGGTCGAGGAGTGGGTTGTATTCAAGGGGCCGATGGGGATCCCCTCCTCATCAATGACATAATTACGTTTTTCAATAGAGAGAACTGTCCCGACCTTGAATCCAAGCCCAAAGTGTTCTTTACCGACTACGACGGGTGGTCGAGGCTGGTAGATGGGCCTAATCAGAATGAAGGGGATTTCCTGGTTACCACGGCAACCAGGAAGGGTTTACCTTGCTATAGAAACAGAGTGGATGGTAGCTGGTTCATGACGTCTGTGTGCAAACAGCTTCAAGGCTCTCCCAGGTAACTCTCAAAATAATAATTATGTAAGATATGAAACAAAAATATATTATTAAGGTAAATTAAGACAAACTTGGTCCACAATATTTGTTAGACCTGACTACAACTATAGATTACTCTTTCGGAGTAAGTGATATGTTTATGCAAAAGTGTTTTTTTTTTGGCTTTTTATGCCTTTATATTAGAGAGGGATAGGGAAGGTAGGCTGACAGGAAATGGGGACAGAGATGGGGGGGTGACACGCAGCAAAGGTTGTCGGGAACGGGAGTCGAACCCGCGACACGCTGTCAGGCTGGCATTGCAGCCTAGGGGGCCTGGACCGTCACGCTACGCCCAGGCCAGCAAAACGTTTTTATTAATAAATGTTCTGGTAGACATTACATTGCATTGCTATAAAGTGTTTGTTCAGTACAAGGGCTCCCCCCGTTTCTCCAGCTCTTTAGTAAACAGAAAATACATCTTCAGGTGGGTTGCCCATTTCAGGCAATCAGGAAAGAGTACCCATTTATCAGCTTCAATGTACCAGTTCCAATTTATATCGGCTCATCTCTTTGTGCCGTCACTTCCAATTTCTCCTGTATCCTATATGAGTTCCTTCTATTGATTGGATAAAATTGGTATCCTGTACTGACCTGAAAATGCATTTTCTGCTTACTAAAAAGTTCCAGAAATGGGGAGACCCCTGTTACTGAACAAACACTCGAAATGATTACGATCAGAATATATACTGTAGCTATTTAACACTTTTTTTAAAATATAATTTTACTTGTATTCTATATATCAACAAACAAACAATTATTGTTTTTTTTATCAATGTAAATCGATTAGTTCATTAACTGCTTCAGCCCTATATTGTACTCCGTCGTATTGCAATGTTGTGCAAAAATAGTGACAATAGCAAATCTACAAGCTCACAACGCACCACAGTGCAATGCATTGTGAGCTTGTAGATCTGAAAATTGATAATCGCAATATTAAAATGTATTGTTTATAATCGATTAAATGGATTAGGCCGGCTACTACATTGTTTAACTCATTCACTGCCACAATTATTGCTGGCCGCGTTTGCCCACTGCCAGAGATTTTTCATCGAAAATAAAAAGTACTCAGGAGCCGAGATACAGAATGTTTAAGTTTTAAGTTAACAAGGAAGTGGATGGGAGTCTAGATCTTCGAAAAATCATATCTCCTTGGTCTTTGGGTCAAATTTGAAAAAAATAAATAAAAATAAAAAATTAAGTTTTTTACGTCAGTGGCAGCATTGGTAAACGGGAATAATTACGTTTATTACGTCAGTGGCAGGGAATGAGTTAATTGACTGCAATTCAATCAAGTGTCATTTTTAGTAGTTGTAACTTAATGTGAATGTTGTGTTACAGGGGTGATGACTTCCAGAACATTTTCAATCGGGTCATCAAGGAAGTGAGCGAGAGGAAAGAACATGATGTCAAAGTGCAGCAGATCCCTGATGTTGCGATGGACACCCTGAAGAAAAAACTGGTGTTCTCACCGATGTCACCTGAAGGTAGGCCACTCCAATCTGGCTTCAGAAAATCCCACTCCACTGACACATGCCTTCTCTATTTGAACGACCACATCAAACAAGAGGTGGACCAGGGCAAATACTGCGGCATGGTCATGCTGGACCTCCAAAAGGCTTTTGACACTGTTAATAACTATTTTGATTGGTAAGCTAAAAACAATTGGTTTTGATTGTACATCGGTGAGCTGGATGTGATCCTATCTGGAGGGGAGGGAATAGGTGGTGGAGGTGAACGGAACCCTGCCCCCCCCCCCTCCTAGTGAGCTGTGGTGTTCCGCAAGGAAGCATACTGGGACCTTTACTGTTCCTAATAACTGCTCAAAAAAAGTTTGGAAACTTAACTTCTGTCAATGATATCCCCCCTTTAATAATACCAATTAGTATTGTGTTTTATATCATTTTTATTGTTGATTAGTCACCTTTACAACAAGGTACAGCCTGTAAGGATCGGGCATTCGTGGAATGAGCAACACAGCTAAACGTGTGGGTAGCGCCTCCAAAAGAATTGCCAAAATCACCCAATATGCTTCTGTTGGTAATCGCTCTGGTTTTGAGCAACCTGCCAGCACACACCTGCTGAGGTGTGTGCCAGTAGTCACAGGTGTGTGACTGCCTCACAGGTGTGTGACTGCCTCACAGGTGAGTGACTGGCACCTGAACATGGGTTCTGCATCTTGGTTGAGTTTGTGTATGCTCCAAGCAGCAACACTGCCCCCATGGAAAGCTGCCACGTTTGTCTCTTCAGGATATGGCCTGTGCAATAGGGCAAGTGAAGCTGGTGTTCCGTTACGCAGATTACGCATTATTTGATGTCAGCCCTGATACCATTTGCAGGCAGGTGTGTGCCAGTCACAGGTGTGCGACTGGCACCTGAGCATGGGCCCTGCAACTTTGACATCTGTCTTTGGTACCGTTGTGCAAATCTTGCCTGTAAATCTATGGTTCCTCAGTGAAGCAAGGGGTCTTGGGTTGTTGTCTTCCTTGTTGACTTCACCAGTCTCACAGAACTTGGTCCTAAGTTTGGAAATGGGACTAGTTTTAACCTCAGCAAAGCTGATCAAAGTAGGTGATGATGTTATCACAAGAAAATAGGAAATTACCTACCTAGGTTCCATCTTAGAGGCAAACCTCTCCAGTGATAAAATGGCAACAAGAGTCATCAAAAAAGTCAACCAAAGAACACGGTTTTTGTATAGGATTTCCTCTCTAGTCAGTAAGAAAACTCTGAGGATTCTAACAGGGGCCCTCATCCATGGTCACTTCGATTATGCATGCACCTCATGGTACCACAACACCACTAAGGCCTTAAAAACAAGGCTCCAGACATCCCAGAACAAACTGGTAAGGCTAATCCTAGGCCTTTCATCTACATCTCATCTAGCCCCTGCTCACTTTGCTAGGGTCGGATGGCTCAGGGTAGAGGACAGAGTACAGCAACTTGCAATGGGCCTGGTCTACAAGATACACTATAACATTAAGATACCCATGTACCTGTCAAAGTACTTCAAAAACATAAATGAAGTCCACAATCACAACATTAGAGTTAGCTCCACTGATCACGTCCAACCCAGATTTGGCACAAACAATGGGTTGAATTCGTTCTCCTGCTATGCAACAAAAATGTGGAATGCCCTACCAAAAGTAGTGAAGGAATGTAAAACCCTACTCTCCTTCAAAACTGCCCTAAAACAGTAGGCCTACCTTCAGGTGACTGCAATTCGAAACTGCCCCCCGTAAAAAGTCATAAACCAGCACCCCCCCCATCCTATTTATTTGACCTTGTATTTTAACTGTACTTTCATGTGCCTTTTTCTGCAAACTACTAAATAAAGTATTCAATCAAACAGAATAGATGCTGTAAAAAACACAGAAAATGTAACTTGGTCTGAAAAATATAACGTGTGCAAATATGACTGACTGTCGTATATATTATATTTTTTTATGTGTGACAAATTGTGGATGAAAAATACAGATCAGTGTGCAAGCTGCTTTAGTCTGCTATGTGCATTTTGAAGCGTGTGCGTGTGTGTGTGTGTGTGCGTGTGTGTGTGTGTGCGTGTGCGTGTATACGCGTGTGTGTTTGTGCGTGTATACGTGTGTGTGTGTGTGTGTGTGTGTGTGTGTGTGTGTGTGTGTGTGTGTGTGTGTGTGTGTGTCAGGGGTCGCGCTAGGATTTTAATCTGCCGTCCCAATGTCCGGAAGGATTCAAATTTATCGGACATCTGACAAAAATAACGGTCATAATTATTTTTATGCATTAATGACAAGCAGGTGCGTAAATACAGCCTAACACTTAGGCCTACAGCATTATATTTTGGATTGAGCTATTTGAACATGAACCATCATAATATACACATTTTATATAGCAGGGTCATCTTACACAAATACATTAATTACCTACATTACCATTTGCGCATGCTGCGTGCGTAATGGTTTCTCAATAATCAATTGCGTTTGAATGCATTTTCTAATCAAAGGGCACTGCACAAAATTGAGTATATCAGATTAATCCTTCATAACGTGGCTCAGCTGACCTGTTAGGGCAATCAATTATAGACCACTACTCACTCACAGGAGGTTATACTGTATAGTTAGGCAGTGGATGCCGTCCGTGCGTCTAGTTGGGACAGCCGTGGGAAAGTTGATGAGTTGTGAGAATCTTGTCGTCTCCTCATAGAGCTATTCAGTTCAAAGTGGTAACCACCTCATAGAGTTAAAAATAGGTCCACGATTATGATTAACGTCGTGTTTCACCTCGATGCCATAGTTGCAGTAGCCTATAGCTGTTGTGGAGTGTATTTACGCATCTGTGTTGGATATTTCATCTTCAACCTGCACTGTTGTTAAACTGTAGGGCAACTTGCCAACTTTACTCACAAGTGCCCTTGTAGTAGCCTAGTATCTGTGACATATTCTAACTCGTAATGATACAACTTGTGTGTGACTGACTGTTAAATACACAACTTTATATAATGTAACTTGTAACCGGACTGCAGTCTCTGTCTGACTGCCGAGACCGCAGTCTCTACGCAGCAGCAGCAACAACTCTCTTCTTCCTGTTGGACCTTCACAATAAAGTGTCTCCCATTTACCGCCCAATGGAGCACATTTTACACTGGTAATTATTAACAGGAAATAGGTGTAAATTAACAGCGTGTGACACACTCTTTCTTTCTACCTCTCTCTCTCCCAGAAACACACGCACGCTGTTAAGAGAGAGAGAGAAAGAAAGAGTGAGCGAGCGAGCGAGAGAGAGAGAGAGAGAGAGCTTGCAATTGCAAAGCAGAGGATTTGAAATGTGCCTAATTTGCAGTGATAATTAATGAACTGCCGTGTCTTTATCAACCGGTCAAGATGTCCGGAGAGATTTATTTTTTCCGGTCTTTGTCATAAAAATCGGTCAAAACCGGCAATTATCGGACTAACGCGACCTCTGGTGTGTGTGTGTGTGTGTGTGTGTGTGTGTGTGTGTGTGTGTGTGTGTGTGTGTGTGTGTGTGTGTGTGTGTGTGTGTGTGTGTGTGTGTGTGTGTGTGTGTGTGTGTGTGTGTGTGTGTGTGTGTATATACATGTGCAGGTTGATCCGTAATTTTGTTTATTTATCTTTTCACCCAGTTGGTCCTGACCAAATCAACATCGACATACTGAAGGAGGTAAAAGAACAAGTAAGTAAAAGTAGTGAAACATTCACAGAAATTTTGAAAAGTAACAGTACTATAAAAAAAACTCCCCTGGCATACAAAGTAGTTATAACTTGTTCATTTCCATCACTGCGCATAGTAATACTGAAATGTGTTTATTAGTACTGGAGCAGACATTGTAGTGTATAACTGGGTGTTTGTTAAAACTCTAAATCTGTCTCTGATGTTTTTAGGCGGAGCAGTATGAGTTGAAGAGTGAACCTCCAAGTCTCTGTTTGGTCATGTGCAATGATGAAGTTCGCTCACAACAGGTTATACACGGAGCCGACATGGAAATTGGTATGAATGTTGTCTCGATACTATGACATACTGACTGCTAGTTGTTTGTAATGTTGGTTATCTACACATTGAATATCACTGTATGTCTGCACTTTTAATGAATACCTCACGTTTGTCAACTTGACAAATAAAATGTAAACACAAACACTATTTTATACTATGCATTCACAAAATTGACAATCTACAAGCTCACAGCATGTTGCATATCAACGCGTTGTGAGCTATAGTAGTTCAGCTATTTTCGCATTTTTTAATTAACTTTTTTAGATTTTTTTCTTTTAAATGTCGTTGCCTAAAATCGGGACGCCAGGTTGGTTGAAAGTAGGCCTAGTTAATGAATAAAGTATGTGTTTCCTCCCCTGCAGATCAAGTGGCACGTACATTCAGCTCGCTGGGCTTCAGGGTGTTGAGGTGTAGAAACGAAACCAAGAAACACATGAAGAACATACTGGAATATGTCTCTTTGAAGGTCCCCACTCTACAGGATAAGGAGACAGTAGTACAGGAATGGTCCAGGGAGGACTCAGAGTTCACTGACCTTCATGTTGAGGAGAATCCTCTACAGCACGGAGATGCCTTTGTTTGCTGTATCATTGGTCGAGGAGTGGGTTGTATTCAAGGGGCCGATGGGGATCCCCTCCTCATCAATGACATAATTACGTTTTTCAATAGAGAGAACTGTCCACGCCTTGAACACAAGCCCAAAGTGTTCTTTACCAACAGCGACGGGTGGCCGAGGCTGGTAGATGGGCCTAATCAGAATAAAGAGGATTTCCTGGTTACCACGGCAACCAGGAAGGGTTTACCTAGCTATAGAAACACAGCGGATGGTAGCTGGTTCATGAAGTCTGTGTGCAAACAGCTTAAAGACTCTTCCAGGTAACTCTCAAAATAATAATTATGTAAGATATGAAACAAAAATATATTATTAAGGTAAATTAAGACAAACTTGGTCCACAATATTTGTTAGACCTGACCACCAAATTGCCACCATTTCTGCATGTTAGGGCTACAACTATAGATTACTCTTTCGGAGTAAGTGATATGTTTATGCAAAAGTGTTTTTTTTTGGCTTTTTATGCCTTTATTTTAGAGAGGGATAGGGAAGGTAGGCTGACAGGAAATGGGGACAGAGATGGGGGGGTGACACGCAGCAAAGGTTGTCGGGAACGGGAGTCGAACCCGCGACACGCTGTCAGGCTGGCATTGCAGCCTAGGGGGCCTGGACCGTCACGCTACGGCCCAGGCCAGCAAAACGTTTTTATTAATACATTCTCTGGTAGACATTACATTGCATTGCTATAAAGTGTTTGTTCAGTACAAGGGCTCCCCCCGTTTCTCCAGCTCTTTAGTAAACAGAAAATACATCTTCAGGTGGGTTGCCCATTTCAGGCAATCAGGAAAGAGTACCCATTTATCAGCTTCAATGTACCAGTTCCAATTTTTATCGGCTCATCTCTTTGTGCCGTCACTTCCAATTTCTCCTGTATCCTATATGAGTTCCTTCTATTGATTGGATAAAATTGGTATCCTGTACTGACCTGAAAATGCATTTTCTGCTTACTAAAAAGTTCCAGAAATGGGGAGACCCCTGTTACTGAACAAACACTCGAAATGATTACGATCAGAATGTATAGCTATTTAACACTTTTAAAAACATATAATTTTACTTGTATTCTATATATCAACAAACAAACAATTATTGTTTTTTTATCAATGTAAATCGATTAGTTCATTAACTGCTTCAGCCCTATTTTGTACTCCGTCGTATTGCAATGTTGTGCAAAAATAGTGACAATAGCAAATCTACAAGCTCACAACACACCACCGTGCAATGCATTGTGAGCTTGTAGATCTGAAAATTGATAATCGTAATGTTAAAATTGATTGTTTATAATCGATTAAATGGATTAGGCCGGCTACTACATTGTTTAATTGACTGCAATTCAATCAAGTGTCATTTTTAGTAGTGGTAACTTAATGTGTTGTGAATGTTGTGTTACAGGGGTGATGACTTCCAGAACATTTTCAATCAGGTCATCAAGGAAGTGAGCGAGAGGAAACCACCTGGTGGCAAAGAGCCGCAGATCCCTAATGTTGCGATGGACACCCTGAAGAAAAAACTGGTCTTCTCACCGATTTAAGATCGCTTCCAAAATACCCAAAACACACAAAGCATTCAATTTAATACAAACCCAGTTCCATGACCTCCTAGTCGAGGCTAAGGAGGCTCAATGGATTTCGGACATCGATTTTCAATTCCAGCTGGTAGATCATCATATGCTTGCTTCTTTTTACCTACTACTCACCATGGATGTTCAATCTTTATATACCAATATCGATCATAATGATAAATAAAAAAGGTAAATGGTGCGTTTATATAGCACTTTTATCCAAAGCGCTTTACATAGATTGTGCATTACATTCACCCATTCACACACACATTCATACACCGATGGCAGAGGAAACCATTGGATTGGAGCAGGGATTGTGTTATGGAGATTAATATGTAGTGTCTTGCATACAGGGGTCATCAACATGTCCGTACATGGACAAACATGTCTGTGGCAAGACTTGTCTATGTCCGTGGCACTTTTTTTCTTTTTCTTACAAAAAATATTGTCTATAATTTGTTCTATTTTTTTTATATTCACAATCTATTCTTAAAAAATGTGTATGAATAATTGTGGTGACTCATAAAGTGTCGGGATGACATGCTCATTAACCCTTGCATTGTGTTAGAAACCTGCATCCACTTGTGGTGTTAGCGGGTCAAATTTGATCCGTGATTTAACTCAGCCCTAAATACTTAAAAATGCATTCATTTTTTCATTTATTAATTTTTTTCTCCCACCTCATAGCTGACTTGTTATGCATTCATATCCATGGAAACACTTTTAAAAATATTATGTTGGGTTAGGGTTAGTGTTGGAGCCAAAATGCCTTTTTTGTTTATTTTGTTTTATTTTAACTCACTGTGCAGAGGTGTGTCATTATCAGTCACCATGGCAATCACCACAGGAGAGGTGTGGCATTGTCCGTCACCATGGGAACCACCACAGGGGGTGGTTACCCATTTATACTTCGCCTTGGGTGACGAGCCCCAGATGTGCAAGGGGAAAAAGGCCAAACAGTTTTTGACCATGTCGTGAAACGTGAACATGTCGCCACGCTGGTCGGCGTTCAGTGTTATTGGTTTGAGTGATGTATAACAAGATATGTTAAATAAATGGATTGACATATCCGACCTGATACAAACTCTCTGGACATTGAATTCATGGTGCACGCGTCTAACTAAAAAGCAACCCAGTTGCCCCTCGCAGTGTATAGCTACAGGTAAAGGCTCTACAGTTAGGGTTTCATCTTTCAATATATCTCGTTTTCAATTATATTAAAATTCACTCATTACATTTCCTATAATGAAGAAAATGGATAATGATGTTATCTAGCTATAATAGACTAACATTAGAACACACTTAAAAAAAAAAAAAAAGTTTGTTTTTTAACTTATGTGTTAAAGATGGAGTGCCATGATATTTTTCAACCCTAAAACCTGATCATAAGGTATTATTATTATGTAAGGATTTTTTTCAAAAAAAAAAAAAAGTGTACAGTAAGTGTTAAAATGTTGTTTTTATGTAGACACACCCACCAGTTCATTAAGTATACCTGGTTTCACTTAGCACCACCCATCTAATCCAGTCCCTCCGCCTCCTCCTATAAGACCACCCACCTGGGTCCTTCCCCCTTATCACTAAAGGACTGCCCATGGTTCTGCCCATTTGTTTACAAAATGGCAGGAGGACAAATTGGACAAATACAGCCATATATGTTTGAACCTGAATCTGGTTCAGATGAAGATGAGGAGGAAGAAGAAGAAGAACTACTCCATAACCGGAAAGCCTCATCAACCCTTTGCTCAAATCCCAAATGCTCATGTGTGCAACGGATAAATAAAAGGCTTAAAAGGACAACTTTGTTCTTTTACAACCAAGGTTTATATTTTAGCTTGTAATTAAAGTAAATTCTTTGATGGCCAGATGTGAGTTATTGGGGGCTAGAAGAGCTACTGTAAATAATAATAAAGAAAACGCCGGGTTATTGTGTAAAAAAAATACATATTTAGCCACCGGACAGAATGCCTCCGCCCACTGTAAAAAAGATCGCAAAAATTGCTTTAATTACAATCTAAAACATAAACCTTGGTTGTAAAAAAACTAAAGTTGTCCTTTCAACAGAACCATCAGTTGTCATACATTCTTACAGATGTGGTGATGTTCAATATCCTGTGATCCAAGTAGAACTTTATCTTACAATGACTATGGTATCCATTACATCAGTGACATTATTTATAGCATCACTGCACACATTTTACTATCATTACAATGCATTTGTATTCCTTCAACCTGACATTCCCATTTAAATGGGCTATGTATTCTTTCCATACATCCCCTTACCAGAAAATGGAAATATAAGCTACAGTATATTACAGTAGGCATATGCATATAAAACGTCTAACTAGATGCTCTCATAATGTATTCAGAGCCATTTCCACCTTGATAATACACTTCTGTTTGCAGAGGCACAGATAATTCGTCTCTTTTTTATTATATTGACAAACAATCACGCTATGTATCTAATCCAACTGAACTAGCTCTAGCGACCCTAACGTTGGCTGAGACTGTATGACTCGAGTTGGTCCCGCCCGCGTCGGTATGTTCTGCCGATTTAATGTAAATGTTTTACCTTCTGAACATCGTATGAAAAATCTAAAGCTAGTTACATTTTCCATACGATGTTCAGAAGCGATCTTATTGACGCTGAACTAAATCCCACAACTAAACGGTGGGGGAGGTCACAGACACAAGGCTATGTCAAACCGATTCATGCTCCTAAATCATTTTATTGGGGCTGGCGGATGTTTTAATTTACCGGTAACGCTCCTGAGGTGCTGATTTCTGTGTCTCCAGGATAAATCGTCGGAATATAACCTGGCTTCAGTACTTTCCTGTTTGCAAATCCCATATTGACTTGCACTAAGTTGGTGAAGCAGTCATCAACAAAATGGGAACTACACACCCGAAGCCTGGTAGAGGGGGCTGAGGGAATAAATGTCTTTATAAAGGAAATTAAGCCATTGATCACGTTTGTCCGTGTCAATGGGCAAAGTGTGAAACGACTGTTTGATAGCTGTCACACAGAAGTTAGGCACAGAACAACCTGCCATGGTCACACACGTGTGTTTGAGGCAGCTCCGCCCACAAAAGGTTGTAGTATAAATGACAATGATAATGAGGGGAGGTGCGGTGGGTGGGTATGGGCATTGTTACGTCAGTATGTCGCTGTTTTTGGATTGGCACGTTTGACTCTCAAGGTTTCAGCCTCCAGGAAAAAACTCCAAATAGTTAGAGAAGACATGAAACACCATAAAACCACCAGCGGGGGCCTTAATGAAGTTCTATCAACCTCATAGACACATGAAAAACAGAAAAAGTGCAAAAACATGGCACCACCTCTTTAATATTAATAAAAATAGTGACACTTGGTGTGTTAGGGTCATTTTTGACCCGTATACCATAGAAGGTAAAAAGTCATTTATTTTTCATAAACTCAAACTTTATTTATTCCCGATGTCCTCAATTGAGGACAAGTTTCTCTCACTCTCAAACATGTATTAATTGAATATTGACAATTTGGGGGGAATTGAGCCACACTTCTCTGCCGGGTCATTTCGGACCCTAACACCGTCCACAAGTGTCACTTTTTTTATAGAGACCATCAGAATGAATTAAAATTATGATAAATACTTTTGTTGCGTTAAAATGGCCATTTCTGAGGATATCATGAAGCCTCGTTCCAATAAAGAAATGTAAAGGGTACTTTTAACCTATTTAAACTTGAAAACGGGTAAAAATGACCCTACAATGGAAGGGTTAATATGTTGCAGGAGATTTGTGGTATTGTACATGATACCTGTGCCACGTATGTTGTACGGTATGTCAGTGGTATGAGCAAATCATGGCATGTCATCTGTTCAGAAGGAGCTATTTGCTAACCTCACTCCGTCAAATGGAAGAAGCTTGCGACACACGTTTTGTTTCACAGCGTACTTGCATCTGAGACTCCGGGCGCAGAATCGATGACAGACGGAGTTTCATTTTTTCAAGCTACTAGGCAGGTGATTGGATGATCCCGCCCCTAGCAGCCGCTGATTGGTTCGTATGCGCAGCGGTTCGGGCAGCTTTACTCTGTGAGCAATCCCAGACCCTCCTTCCTGAAACCAAATGCAAATGAGATTTCCGGAGGGAGGGGGTGTTTACCAGGCTAGCTATTTGCTACCAAGGCAAAGAAGGGCAGAACTGGACAAGTAAAGCAAATTTTCATCAGTTGAGAGAAAGTGTTCTCAAAGTGTCCAATAATAGCAATAACAACTAAAGTATAATAACACTCAACAAGCATATAAACCCTTGATCCACAAGTTAACCTCACCATCGGACCTCCTCCTCATCTCTGATCAAAGTTACGCACCTTTGCATCAAACTATTGTGACACTGCATTCTCTTAAATCCTGTCATGCCCTTCATTAATCACTCATCATGTACATAATTATCTGTTTTGACATTCAAGTCTTTTTCCTTTGTTCCATCCGCATACTTTCTCAACATACTACAGTACCTGTTTAATGGAAACCACAACTATTGAAGCTACGTTGACAAACAAAAACCTGGAAGTTTAGCTGGAAGAACTTCCTGTCACCTCCTGTCCACCTCAAGTGTCCTCTGAAAAGCCATCTCTACATACTGTAATAACCATATGAAGTATTATACGCATTACGCACCCATTCACCTTTGCAGCCAAGTGGCCCTTTTGCTCCTGCAATGTAAAATGGAAGCACTGTCTGTACTGATAAGACAATTATTGAATTATTGAAATCCCAAACATGGAATACACTTGGACGATACCACATTTAAGGCCTGTCTCAGGACTGCCACCTGCCAGTAGTTACAGTGGATAACTTCGCAGTCTCCAGGTTTTCTAAAGTATAGCTAACCACTTTAAGGGTCTGACATCCCAATTTTGGGCATGCCATTTTAGGCTAAAAATAAAAGAGAATTGCTGATCTACAAGCTCTACAAACAAAACATGTGATGTGTGATAAGATGGCTGAAAGAGTCATCAAAAAGGTCAATCAAAGAACACGTTTTCTGTATAGGATCAACTCTAGTCAGTAAGAATACCCTGAAGATTCTCGCAGGGGCCCTCATCCAAGGTCATTTCGACTATGCATGCTTCTCATGGTATCGCAACACCACTAAGGCCTTAAAAACAAGGCTCCAGACATCCCAAAACAAACTGGTAAGGCTACTTCTTAGCCTCAATCATACAACCCATCTAACCCCTGCTCATTTTGCTAGGGTTGGATGGCTCAGGGTTGAGGACAGAGTAAAGCAACTTGCTATGAGCCTGGTCTGCAAGATTCGAAACAACATTGGGATCCCCCTGTATTTGTCAAAAACACTTCCAAAACGTCCACGATCATAACACCAGAGGCAGCTCCACTGATCATGTTCAACCCAGATTTGGCACAAACAAGGGAATGAACTCTTTCTCATGCTATACAACAAAAATGTGGAATGCCCTACCTAAAGGAGTAAAGGAGTGTAAAACCCTACTCACTTTCAAAACTGCCCTAAAAAAAATCACCTTCAGGAGGCTGCAATTCCAAACTGGACCCTGTCAAAGTCTTAACCTACCCCCCCCCTACCCCTCCTCCCCTCCTCTTAAAACTGTCTATTGTACATATTTCTTGTTTTTCATACTAGTAACCTGTAAGCTGATTGTATGACGTTCTGCATAGTAGTGTATATTTGTATGTCTTCTTAAATGTCATCATGATTTGAGTGCACAGGGATCTCATTTTAAATAAGCCATTGTGCTTTTATGAGCGATCCAGTTTAGAGGACCTTGTATTGTGAATTGCACTTCCATGTACTGTTGTCTTTCTAAATAAAGTATTCAATCAATCAAAAAGCGTTGTGAGCTTGTAGATCAGCTTTTCGCCAAAAATAATTTAGATATCTTTTATTTATTTTTTTGATAAGTGGCTTGTTTTAAAATGTGCAGCGCAGTGGAATAGAGTAGTACTGTATACATTTGGGGCTAGGCTTATGCTTTTCTGGTATTATTATTGATCACTTGTTTTGCATTTCCATGGCAAAAATACAACATGGAAATGTCCATCACAAGCTGGCATGGTGATGACCCCTGCTTGCATATCAGTCACCTATTAAGTTATGTTTACATATGTGTATTCATGTTACATAATGACTGATATGTGTAGATGTATTTTAACTGCATTTAAACTTGGTCTGTATGTGTCTGTCTGTATGTGTTGTTTTGTCACAATAAAATATCTTATAAGGTTGTTGTACAACATACATGGCTGATTCTTTGAATAACAAACCACAGATTTTTTTGCAATTAGTATTGTAAATTGTATTCTGGATGCTAATTGTAAATTGTACACACGGTCAAACGGAGAATAAAATACACATATCTTGGGGGCACGGTGGCGCAGACGGTAGCGCTGTCGCCTCACAGCTAGAAAGTCCTGGGTTTGATTCCTGGGTTTGTGTCATCAGTGCCCATACCCTAGGTGGGGTTGGCGAAAGGGCCTTTCTGTGTGGACCCCTAGGGTACCTACCCTAGGGTACCTACCCTAGGGTAGGTACCCTCACAGAAACATGCAGTAATCCTGGTCTCTATACTGCCTCCCCCTGGTCAACCGGGGCGCCTGATGGAGGGGAAAGGAACTGGTTTGAATACCGCGTTCCTTCCACGCGCTACGTCCTACTGGGGAAACTCCCCCCTGTCAGGTGATAAGAAGCGGCTTGCTAGCTCCTCATGCATTGAAGGAGGCATGAGCTCAGTTCTGGGCTCTCCCCAGGTTGGCAGAGGGAGAGTAGCGCCCAGCATAACATAGGCAATTGGCACTGGGTGAAAATATGGGTTACAAAATCGTGGGATAAAAAGATAAAATCACATATCTTCAAGCCCTTAAATTTTGCTTCCGTAAAATGTTATCACTCCTACTCCTGCTTACTTACTAAACACTCATTTAGTAGTATGCAATACATTATCGTACATTAATATTACCGATAGGTCCAAGACAAATTCAATGAAAGTTTCTGGCTGAGATCAAGTGGTTTTATCAATATTTCTTAGATATATTCTCTGTCCACTAATACGTCTAGTGTCATCTAAATTCAAGGTAGAGTTGGTAGAGCGGCCGCTGACAAACCTACTGTAAGCAACCCCGGCTAATAAGGATGGATCTCAAACTGATGATTTTAGAAAGTTTATTCCTGGAACCACCGTAAGAACTGTAAGGTGGGAAAGCACATAAAAACAGTACAGACATTACCAATATGGCTAGTGACAAACATATGAAGATCATAAACCATACTGAAATATAGCCTAAAGGTATAAGAAATACTAAGTGACACAAACCAATCACTAAACATTTGACAGTATGTCCTGTGTTACAATTACTCAAATGAATTGTTTTTAAACCAAATGACAATCTCTCTTTAGTGTGCAAAACATATGAAAAGGTAAATACTGCAATTATCTTAATCACAAAGAAAATAGCTTTTATCTTATTAAACCAACAACAATGAAATGTAAGTTATTATAATAATGTATCTCCTTTTAGCACACATGAAATGTACCTTTTACTCTATGCAGTTATTATGAATTACAATCTAAACCCATATATATTTATTTAATTATTATTCACGTTACTGAGGCTTCTCAAAGGGTCTAAGAATAGATAGCAGAACTACATTCAAAGTGATTATTAACTTGGTCACTATAAATCCAAAATGGACACAAAGTAACAGAGAAGCAAACAACACAATGCAGCAACAATAAACTATACCTTGTGCCCTTAGCCAGGTGCTTAAACAAAATAAACCTTTCGGTTGGAACATGGACATGCTCCTCTGACGTTGTTTTCATTCATACTAACGTCTTTGCAAAGACGCGCTAAATGTACACAGTGCAGTGACATCCTTCCTGTTTCAGGCATTTTCAAAATAAAAGCTTTTACTATAACAGACTAGTAAAAACGAACTCAAATACAAATCTTTCAAGCAAAACAATGTAAAGGTGTCAGTTGAGGCATGAACAATAAAACATTATATATCCAAAGTAAACAATAAAAGGACCCAAATAAAGTGATAAACTATAAAACTCGGCAAAAGTCCACAGTAAAGTATCTTTCAAAGTCCAAAGGTTTGGCATGTTTAGGGTGACAATAGCGCCGCCTTCTGGCCAGGAGGTGCATCTGGTGGGCTTTTCTTATGGAAAATAATACTTACACTACAATATACTTTTTTATGCAAGGCGCAGTGCTTAAGTGGTTCGTTACACCTACGCCAACTGCTTTGAAAACCAATCCTGTCACACCCCAATATGAAGGACAACACTAATATCTTTGCAATGGTTCTGCAAAGCATTTGTTGCGTTGCAATTTTTTAAAATGTCTGAACTGTTCATCGTTTTTGCAACTACGTCACCAGACGTATCAGAATGTCAATGTGGATCGACACATCTATCAGCTTGTGTGATTGTCGTTACTCGTTGTCACTTGGTGTACTTGGAGGCCATTCTATGATGACATCAGTACTATGACGGCAGCGCTGTATGTTTCTGTGTATTTATGTATCGTACCCATTGTCTAGCATTGCAGGGGAAAAATGGGTACTTGTATGCCAGTCTATAACGTCGGTACTATGACGTCTATCAGTACCCAGTGTTGCCCAGGTTATTACGTGGCAGCTTGAGGCCAGCGTATGCCCTCAGCCATCTATGATGGCGGAACTGTGACATCAGGACTGTGACATCACAACTTCTACTTTAAAGAATAGCCCATCAACCAGACAGACGGAAACAAAACGCGGGTGAAATGATGGCATTTGCCACGGAACAATGGCAACGTGAGCTGCTGAGGCACTCTATCTTCAGCAAACTGCGAGAGAACCTTGCCTCCGAGCCCAGTGCGAGCAACAAAGGGGCCAGCACGAGGAACCTCATGTTCAGTCTGAACGGGGACTTGTTCGTGTGGGACGACACAAGATGTGTGTTTTACACCACCAACCTGAGACAACTCAACTCCGAGGAGGAGGAGAGCCAGGGAGGCAGGACTCATCACCACCAGACCCTGATGTGCATGAACCCACCCCGCTTCGCAGTTAGCCATGTTCTGCTGAGTCCGACACAGCACTATGTTGCACTCGTCGGCCAGCGGGGAGCCACCGTGCTCGAGCTCCCGCAACGATGGGGAAACAGATCAGAGTTTGAAGGCGGACGGGCCGAGATCAACTGCAAGACCGTCCCCATGGCTGAGTGCTTCACCAGCTCGGCATCTGTGAGCCTGCTGCAGGCGGCCTGGTACCCCAGTGAGACGGAGGAGCCTCATCTGGCACTGCTCACCTCGGACAACACCATCAGGTTCTACAGCCTGAAGTCACCCCAGATCCCGGCTAAGGTGCTGTCCCTCTCCCAGTCAGATGAGGACAGCGGCATCCAGACAAAGCGTTCCTACGCTGCTTCTCTTGGCGAGATAGCAGTGGCGTTCGACTTCGGGCCGGTGTCGAGTGTTCCTCGACAGCACACGGGCCAGCGCTCCAAAAATCTGCTTGTCCATCCCCTGTACATCCTCTATGAGAACGGAGAGACCTACTTGAGCTACGCCAACCTGGCAAATGGTATGAACCTCAGCAAGTTCACGGGCCCTCTGCCCATGTACCCCGCAGCTGAAGATAACTATGGCTACGATGCCTGTGCCATCCTCTGCCTGCCCTGCGTGCCCAACATCCTGGTCATCGCCACAGAAACAGGGACAATCTATCACTGTGTCGTCCTGGAGGTGGAGGAAGAGGAGAAAGAGACGAGGGCGGTAGAGTGGTGGAACACCCGGTGCTCCCAGGCAGTGCCGTCTCTCTACGTGTTTGAGTGCCTGGAGCTTGAGCTTACCCTCAAGCTGGCCACCGGGGAGGGCGAGGACCCCCAAGTGTCTGACTTCACCTGCCCCATCAGACTTCACAGAGACCCCCTGTCCCAGCACAGGTACCACTGCACCCATGAAGCCGGCGTCCACAGCGTGGGTCTCACCTGGTTCAACAAGCTCCACAAGTTCCTCCAGTCGGATGAGGAGGATAAAGACAGTCTCCAAGAGCTGGCAGCAGCAGAGCAGCGCTGCCTCGTGGAGCACATCCTCTGCACCAGGCCTCTCAGTACCAGTCCGTCCGCGCCGGTGCGTGGCTTCTTGATCGTGTCAGACCTGTCCTTGGGCGCCACCATGATCTGCATCACCAGCACGTACGAGTGTCTGCTGTTGCCCCTGCTGAACTCCATTCGTCCACCCTCGCCGCCCTTGCTGTGCTCCCGTTCGGGCGTGGGCCCGGGCAGCTCCCCCCTACACGGGCTGACCCACAACTCGACAGAGCAGCACGTCCGCAACATCCTGGCACGCAGCTCCACCAACCCCCTGATTCTGAAGGCGGGTGACAAGGACACATCGCCCCAGCCCGCCGAGTGCCTGCAGCTCCTCAGCCGCGCCACGCAAGTCTATAGGGAGGAGTACATCCTCAAGCAGGACATGGCCCGCGAGGCGCTGCAGAGGCGGGTGAAACTGTTGACGGCCCAAAAGAACAAGCAGCAGGAGGAGATGACTCTGTCCCGCGGGGAAAGGCAGAGCCTGAGAGAAGTGGCCGAGAGGCTGGCAGACAAATACAAGGAAGGCAAGCGCCGCCAGGAGGCCATCATGGGCCGCGTGAGGAGGGTGCTAGGCAGCCTGCACCGACAGCTGCCCGTGCTGTCAGACGGCGAGAAGGAGATGCGGAAGGAGCTGCAGTCCATCAGCGACCAACTGAGGCTCCTGGACAGCAGCATCAAACAGGTGCACACCAAGATGGAGTACCGGAAGAAACAGGCGGACAAGGGCGGCGCCACTGCGGCCAAGACCACCGTCTCCCTCGACGTGCAGCAGAGGAAGTGCGTCCAGGGCTTCCTCAAAGAGCAGGGGGAGCAGATCGCTGACATGATGAAGCATATCAAGGATGTCAAGAAACATATCAGTTTCTGAAGCGAGTGTTAAATGTTTAGATTATGGGTTCATTTTTTACTATCTCAGCGCTTCATTTCTTCATGTGACGTCTAATAGAATAATTTCTTGTAACTATCAGAGCTTCAGTCTCTTACAATAAATGTCTTTGGAGTAAAACAAACAAACAACGTTATACAATAGATAGTCAGTCTGGAGCTGTGTGGAATATATGGGCAAGATTTAGGTACGTAAGGCCACCCAGCCTGATGGAGATACAGTATGTGCTCCGCTAAGTACTGATTGTTCCTTGTTTTAAACTAATTTCAGTATTTTCTAATATTTGCTGGAATACATAATGCATATAATAAGTGATTGTGCCGCCCACACCATATCTGGGGCCCCTCTGCCATGGCTGGCTTCAAAGTAGTTCCATGTTACTCTTGTAAACACCTTGTAAATTCTTAAAATGTATGGTTGTCACATCCAGGCATCTCTGATGGTGTTGCCATATGGCAGGTTTTCCATTCAAACTGTATGCCAATGCAGTGCATAAGAAGATGAGGATGCAGATTTACATATAGCAAACCCCAACAGTGGAAAGCTGGTATAAATGTCCCACACTGCAATGCAGTACAGTTTCTTCTAAAAATAGTGATACCAATAAATACTTAAGTATACTGCGTTGGTTCCATTGATCCAAGCTGGAACACAAGCAATTGATTGATTGTTAAAATGAATATTTTAAGGTACAGGAAAAATTCAATGTAAGTGTCTGACTGAGATGGACTGATGTTTTTCAATATTTCTTAGATATATTCTCTGTCCACCAATACGTCTAGTGTCATCTAAATTCAAGGTAGAGTTGGTGGAACGGCCGCTGACAAACCTACGGCAACTACTTTTTAAACCAATTCAACAGAATGCACGCGGCCCACCTGTCTGACCACTTAACACTGGTCAGATGGGTGGGCCGCGAACGCTTGTGAGCTTTTCAAGTGGGCCCTGACCCAGAAAAAGGTTAGGATCCACTTGTAGTATGTTGATTTCAGACACAGCATCTTGACTTGTTAGTCTAGCGCAGGAGTCTTCAACGTTTTTCAGCCTAAGGACCCCTTAGCAGGGAGAGAGAGATGAAGCAGGGACACCCCACTACATATTGGATTCATTCATATGTGTTTTCGGACATTTAACAACTTAAACCCTCAACATTTTGAAACTTGACCTTTGGCTCTGTACTTGGTCTGCTCTTTTTCCCCCTCTACACCAAACCTCTTCGCCAAAATAGCCGATCTACAAGCTCACAGCTAATGTCCCCCGCAGAATAGGGATGCGAGGGTTCAAGTGGTTAATGTAAAAAATAAATAAAAAGTCCCTATCACACACAGATTTGGCGGCCCCCCATCTCTGAAGACCCCCTCAGGGTCCCGGACCCCCTGTTGAATATCCCTGGTCTAGCCTGTTAACCACTTAAACCCCATACGTTGTTGAGCGGAGTCCCTCAGGGCTCTACTAATGTATTTTCTGCAAAAGTTTCCCCAGAATTGTGGGAAAAAATTGAGAAAAAGTGCCCGGAGGAGATTACTCAACCGTGTTCAGACCACTTGAACAGAGAGGAGCCAGCAGTTACGTAGAAAAAGAGAAGTGCAATTAAGGACATAGAAAAAGGGAAGCAGAAAGGCAAAAATAGAAAAAGGGAAGCAGAAAGGCAAAAAGGCCTAATGACACTTTAGTAAGTAAGCTAATGACACTTACGGGGTACTTTAAACACCCTTCCAGTCAGTTCTGATCCTCCTGTCAGGTCAGAAATTGTCTAACCAAGCTGTTAATAAATAGCTTGATGAGGGCATTTCCTCAGTCTATGACGCAAGATGTCACGCACATCTTGTGTTTATGCGCTCTATGCTGCTTTTCCCCCTCTGTCCAATCGGGTGAGTGAAAGGCGGACCGTCCCAAGACTCAGGAAGCGACATGGTGCTTAGCGATAGAGCAACTGGTTGTGACTGTTTCATGGGAGGGTCCTGAAAGTGAGTGACAGGTGGGTCACTCCGTTTATTTAGAATGCGCTGGCTGCAAAAAACTGTGGCCGCGCACAACCTGAGTTTAACAGCGGCCAACCATGTTTTGGTGGGCACGGTCACACCGCACTTTTATTCTACCTATGAGGGTGGATTCTGCCAATGCATTTCAATGGGAATGGAGCGGTTTGCTGCCATTTGCGGATTTCTGAAAAGAAACCCCGATCCATTCCCTAAGGGACTATGATGTCAAAGTCAAGGGGCCAATCCCAGCACTTTTTTTAACCTAATTATTCAGAAAACCCCAAACCACAGAAAATCCACTGAATGTTCAAAGTTCAGTTTTTTTGGGGTGTAATTGAGGTCATAACCCCCCCCCCCCCCTAAAAAAAAGAATGTCATAGACTATAAAGAAATGTACTCTTACCTAAGTATTTTTAAAAGCATGTACTGTAAATACAAGACCAGGAGACCTGGTTCTGCCAAACCCAAAAAATCCTAGTATGTAACACACCTACAAACCACTTTATAACTGAAGTTCATGATGTCATGAATAGTTCGTGACGAAAGGGGACGTCACAAACTTTTTTTGGGCTGGGGCCGGAGGACAAATGGCCCCTGCCCATGTATGGACGAAACAGGTACAAAGCCATAGTACAAAGCCTCCATACATGGAGGAAACAGGTACAAAACATGCACTACGTCACGGCTAAGCCGGACTTCACATGACGTGTCAGCCTGTGTATATCCATGTATGGACGAAAGGGGGACAGACTTTTTTGGCTGGGGCCGTTGGACAAATGGCAACTGCCCATGTATGGACGAAACAGATACCCATGTATGGACGAAAGGGGGACAGACTTTTTTGGCTGGGGCCGGAGGACAAATGGCCCCTGCACATGTATGGACGAAACAGATACAAAGCCTCATGTAAGCCCGACGACCCCTTGGGTCTGGCAATAATGACATGAGTGTAACTTTTTTTTATGTATAAAATTTCATTTTGTCCAATCTGTATGGTATAGTATGTTAATACAATATAACTTATACAATTGGGGCGGTTATATTTTGTCTCCCTGCTCTTCTATTGAGACATTTAGATCATGTCAAAGGTCATGTCTCACCTAGACACAGGATCTGACATGAATTTTGACCAGATGTGTTAGTATAGGAAATCAAAAGGTTGTTTGTGTGGAGACTAAGCAAGTCGACTTGTCTCTGTGCCATCTTGTTTTGACAGGGTGAAGTTTGCCACTGTGCATGTCGGCGTCATCTTGTTTTCATAAGGTGAAGTTAACGGTTGTGCGTGTGGGTACATATGAAACTGCAGATAACAGCTTCTTCTTTGTGACCACATCCTCTGCTCTCATGAGAGTCACAAAGAAGGCTGTAGATCATGTCGAACACTGAGAAATGACAGATGTTGAAACCTTCAACCTAACCACATGCCTTGCGATTGTAACAGGGCGGTATAAATTAAGGTATAGCCAACTACTGTACGCTACCTAGGGGATTGAGCCCTAGGAAATAGTGTTTAGAATCAAATAAAATTAAACCACCTGAAGACAAGGATATCACTCCCCACAAGGTTCGTTGTACTTAAATAATAAAGGCAGATACGTGGATCAATGCAAATGGTAATAGGTTTATTCACATTATATAGGCCTACAAAAGGCAATACCAGGTCATAGCATTTCATAATGATGCATAAACAGGCTAAAACTGTGTGACAGTGGTTCAACAATAAAATACATTGCACCCCTATACTGGGTCGATGCTGAGGCTTGCCAAGGGCACCCCAAGCCACAGCACACAAAAATAAAGTTGTAAAATAATCTAATCAGAGCACAAAAGAAAAGGGGATACCACCACCACTGGAGCAGATGTCGCCTGGTCCTGATTTGGGGCCTCAGAGACTGTGCCACACTCATACATTGGATTAAAATACATTTTGAATGAAAAAAATATATATATTTATCTTTTTGTTTTTGGTTGGAACTGAAAAACGGGAGGGATTGTACCCTGACGTGACGTCACGTCAGGGTGCAAATCAGTTTGGCCTGTTTTGAGACCAATTTACAGAAAACCCCAGATTTGCTGTGAAAGCCTGAGTGTTCAAACTGGGGTATTCTTGGGGATAGAAGAGAGGTAGGGGAGACCAAAAACACACAAAAAAGAAGAAAAAGTTAAAATTCATGGTGTAGTCCCTTTAACCACTTAAACCCCATACAGGGCTCTACCAGTGTATTTTCAGTTTTCGCCCTAAATCAAATATCTTCACTAAAAATAGCCGATCGTCAAGCGATCAGCTGTTTTCTGACACAGTTTTTCCAGATTAAAGATTCTGGGGTTTAAGTGGTTAATGTTGCAACAAGTAGTCTATCCGAATGAGATTATTCAACCGTGTTCTTCAGACCACTTGAACAGAGAGGAGTCAGCAGTTACGTAGAAAAAGAGAAGTGGAAGGAAATTAAGGACATAGAAAAAGAGAAGCTGAACCGAACAAAAAAGGCTGCAGTGTGAGAGTGCAAAGAGGAAGAGGGGTAATGACACTTACGGGAAACGCAGTACATAGCTTGGCATTTCCTCTATGTCATTTGACTCAATGTTTTTTTATCTTCCTCTGCCATGGTGAATGTCAGTGACAGGGTTCTGTACATGTTCACCCATAAGTGCATAATTACTATTATTTATATATGGTGATTAAAGCCCTATTTTATACTTTGACTATTCAAAAATAGAAGATCTACAAGCTCACAACACGTTGCATCGGGACAGGTTGAGAGCTTGTAGTTATTTTTTTAAACATTTGACACATTTTGAAACATATCATATTTGTATGCCAATACTTTACTCAAGTAAAAGTTTTAATACAGGCATTTTACTAACAGAGTATTTCCATATTGTGGTATTGCTCAAATCTGAGTACTTCTTCCATCCCTGCCTGGTCCTCAGGAAACAACCTCCTGAATCGAGTTTGGAGTTTGTTTTATTTTATTTTCAACTATAGGCCTACTAGTGTCTTTGTGTGCCTGCTGTCAGGGCTCCTCGACGCTGGAACAACCTGCCCTCAGGTTTGATAAATCGCTGTTTTCTTTTAAATCACTTCTTAAAATGCATTTTTATTTAAAGGCCTTTTGAAATGTTATTGTTTGATTCTCCTGTTTTATTTCTCACTTTGTATTTTATACATGTTATTGTGTTTTGATAAGTGCTCTATGAATAGTTATTATTATAATTCAAATATAACTGGAATATTACAGTAATTATAATCTTTCGTGATTTACTTTTAGAGCTTGTAGACATGTATTTGAATTTCCTTTTTTAAGACATACTGTATACACAGGATGCAATGCACTCTAAATGATTTAAAACTCATGCAGATTCTGAATATTAGTCTTAATTGCATGCATTTCCAAACAAGTATGAGGAGAGCATAGTCAGCATACTGTGACAGGTTGACTTGTGAAACACTATTGTCTGCTCAAGAGAAGATCAGAGCGCAGGATCACAGAGTGGTGTGGAGGTCTAGAGCGACATCTAGTGGCTGAATGTTGTCTATATTTACATTGTTTTGGCAATTTTACGTTTTAGACATAATATGTCTAGACTCTATCCACCACTGACTGTACTATGGCATGGTAAATATTATTTGCCATGCCATATACATTTACTCAAGAACTGTACATGTGTAACATTTTTGGGTATTTTTACTTTACTGGAGTATTTCCAATTTTCAATAACTTTACTTCTACTCCACTACATCTCAGAGGCAAATATTGTACTTTTACTCCACTACAATTATATGAAAACCTTAGTTACTAGTTACTTTGTAGATTTTGATTATTATTAACACATTAACCACTTCAGCCCTACATATATTTTGACCATTTGAAAATAGCTGATCTACAAGCTCACAATGCGTCGCATCGATTGGCTATTTTTTTTTAAATACATTTTTAAATGATGAAATGGGACATTCTGCACAATGAGTACTTTTCCTTTTGGTACTTTAAGTATGTTTTGATGCTGATACTTTTGTACTTTTACTCAAGTACATTTTGAATTACAAGCGTTTACCCCACGGCCTATTATCTACTCACTGCTCCCGATGACCCGCCCATCTTCTCCTCCACCAATCCAGCGAGGACAGACAGCATGTAACAGATTATATCTACTTGTAACAGATTATATCTACATTGCGGTATTGATACTTTTACTTAAGTAAAAGATGTGAGTACTTATTCCATCACCGACTTTGACATCATCTTGGCACTCGACGTTTTAGGCATATTTGCCATACCTTAGTACATCTTTGCTTGATTTATATTTTTGATATCCCCCCCAGAGAAAAATGCACTGGTCAGAGGCCAAACCTCTACCACTCACAGTCACATAGGCTAATTGAAGTGACCAAGAGCCACATACATGTATATGTATACTGTACCCTGTCACAACTCACCACCTAGTATATGCATACTGTACCCTGTCACAACTCACCACCTAGTATACATATACTGCACCCTGTCACAAGTTCACAACTTCAACAACAGACACAACACACCAGACAAACTATAGTGTAGATTCACATCAGCCTTCAATTCTGAAGCCAACAATAGAATCACATTAGTACAACACAATATAGTATATGACAACTATAGAACACCAGCTTGAAACACATACACAACGATAGAACACAATTTGACAACAACACAGCAACAGCTTGAATCACATACAACACAATTAGCAGCAACAGCTTGAATCACATACACAACATGCAAAACAATCATCAGCAGCAGCAGCAAAGAAAAAAACACAGGTTCCTACCCTGAGATGTCTTCATGGCTTCATCAGCTGTGTAAGAGATGACCAGGGTCAAACTTAGGATCTCATGGACTAATATGATTTTAGACGCCCCTCTCTCCAGTCTACAGTAGGTCATTCTCAGACGAGCTCTCCAGTCTGTTGTCTCCAGTCATCTCCAGCCTCCATACATCTGGCTAGCTCGCCAGTACTTTCCTCCCCTGCATCTTTCTTTAGTACGTCCATGTAGGTATACAGTAGGTGTGGGATGCCCTCGTGATCAATGGTTGGCTCCCTGTATCGATGGCAGTGACCGGACAGTCTCATTCTCTCTTATAACTCAGCCTTGGTAGCCCTCCATACAGATGCTTGTTGGTAACGTGTTCATATTGGTTGATATTTAGTGCTGCACTGAATTCTAGTGTAGCACCAATCCAGGGACTTCTATATGGTTATTCTATAGCCGCTTTAGGGTCCAGCATTCACAGCCGTATAGGAGAACAGCTTCATTCTCCCCTCCACTGATGGTCTTCCTAATGACTTTAATCAAGAGGAAGGGGGTGTCCCCCTGCAACACCCCTGCCAGGATGTTAAACTCCTCACTGTTGACATCTGGGGTCATCACCTTGGCTCTGGTACCCTAGTGTACTTGGCTCCTATGGTCCGGAATAGGTTGGGAGAGACACCATAAGCCTTGAGTATAGATAGAAAGAAAGAAAGAAAGAAAGAAAGAAAGAAAAATTGAAGTGACCAAGAGCCACAGTAAAGTTGGTTTATATTGGACAGATATTCAACCGCAGAGCTACTTCGGGGCCATCAACAATGCACTCTGTAATATGTATTCATATAGCTATTAGTATTTAGTCATTATTATTTTCAATATCTTCTAAACCAAATGATATGACCCTGAGAAAAAGAAAACCACATTGTGCATGGGATATGTGTGCACATCCTTTAGATTTCTCAAAAATATTTTATAATATAGTATTTTACATTGTTATTACTGTAAATTATTTCATAATTACTGTCATAACGGTAGAATTGCACTTACTAAAGAAAGTTATAAACTTTTTTCAAATTAAACACTTATTTTTTTTGCTAGAGATGTAACGGTATACCTAAGTACATTGACATTAAATACAAATCAACTTGTGTTAATCAGGTTTTAAGACTTGCTCCAATATAAAGTTACCAGTGATGGTAATCTACAAGCTCCCAACCTGATGCATTATATGAGCTTGTAGATCAGCTATTTTTGTCAGAAAAGATTTGGTGCGAAATAAAGGTGTGAACCAAGTAGACCCCTGGGGGACCCCGGTCAACTAAATGATGTAGGGTGTAAGTAGATAATGAGAAATTGATCTGTTGAGCTACTGTACTTCAGTTTCCACTAGATGGCAGCAGAGTATCAGTCAGCTGATGAGATCCTCTACTTTCAGTGGTTCTCAGGTGGTTTTCAAGGGAAACCTTGACAGGTTCCAGTTTTGAACCACTTTAATATTATATACTTCAGATATTCTAAAATAGACAGCACGTTGTAATGTGACACGTTGTGAGCTTGTTGATCGGCTATTTTTGAAAAATTTGGAAATGTATATTCACAAATTACAAAAGCTTGTAGAGTGGCTATTTTTGGAAGAAAAAAAAAATAAGTGGAATAGCTAGGGCCCACGGGCAAATACATCAATATGTTGAAGTATGGCCTATATAGGACCAGAGCACCTTACTGGCCTGTTAATTTCAAAATAATAGCCTATACACATATCTGGCCTTTTACACACACACACACACACACACACACACACGCACACACTACAGTCTCTCATTGGACGACAGAAGACAAGTGCTTTAGCCCTGCATGTTGCACAACATATTCAATTGAATTCACATAACATAAAGCTAAATATTGTATCCCGACTAGTTTTAGATTTACCATCATTTCTCAAAGTAAAATAACAAAAAGTGGAATGACACAAATCAGCTCTATTGCATGGCAATGCTATAGCTAAGCGGCTAACTGTATTTAGCTCACCTGAATAATCCACCCATTTGGAAAGAAAACGACCAGCAGTTCCTTGTGAAGATAATGAACTTCTCTTTCAGCTGTCAAAGATGTTTGTTTAGTAGTTTTAACTCCCTGACACCACTGACAACTCTACTGTACTTCCATGTTGTGTAAGGTTACATTATACGTTGTTTATTTCACCGTTTCAATGACAAACATAAAAGGGGTTTGTATCAAACACCTGATTCCTCTCCTGCAGGTGTGGGGGGAGGGAAAATCTGAGGATTTAAAGAGGTTGCCTGAAGCTGCTGCTAGTCTACTCTAGGGCATTGGTTCTAAAAGTGGGGATCTGGGGGGGTACCAGGGGGTCCCCAGCAAAATGTGTTAATAATATAGCCATTATATGTACACTATCATCTAAACCACTTTAACCAAGATAATGTGTACCGATTTGTGTGAAATTTGGAGAAAATATGTGGGAGGAGGAGCTAAAAGTGTGTTTTGAAGAAAATTCAAAATGGCGGAAAATCTATCCTGACGCAAATGGGCGTGGCCTATATGGGGAGTTGCGTCATGACCCAAGGAATCTAGGGGAAAAAAAGATTTTTATTCTAGGACCTACGGTTCAAAAGTTATAGGCCAAAAACGTAAAGTGGGCTGTTATAGCGCCACCATGAGGCCGAATGGTGTGATTATTTATTTAAATAATTTCGGACTAAATTATAAACCTCCCCTCCAAATCTGGTAACTCTAGCTCTTACGGTTTCTGAGAAAAAAATACTTGAATTTGAGTTTTTTCACTTTTCCATTAAAGTGGATGGGGACATTTAATGCACTAATAATTCAATATCAATACAACTATGCAACCAATCTCTTAACAAAATACAAGCAGACGATTCCCGGTGAGGCCGGTCATTTTGACATATGGCACTAAATTGGGAAAAATAAACTGTGGGAGGAGATGCGGTTGAAAAAATTGTTTATCTAGAATAAAGTTTCTCTATAACAATAGTCTGGTTGCCCATTCGGGCAACCACACTAAATAGCAGACGTACAAGCTCATATACTGTAGCAAGTCACTTCGCGCCGCACCGGAACATTTCGATATTTTACAAATCTTCTCTTCTGGGGGTCAACATACATATCATTTTGGGGGTCCTTGACATTAAAAAGTTTGAGAAACACTGCTATTATCATTACATTTCAGAGGCAAATATTGTACGTTTTACTCCACTAAAATGTTTTACTTTTAGATATAGATTATGATTACAAAACACACTGTGCATTAGCCAATCAAGTCCTATTTTCTGTTTGGAAATAGGACTTTGGTTGGATTGCGACGCGTTGTGAGCTGTTAGATCTATTTTTGAAAAAGTTTGACTTGTATTTATGAGCTCATTGTCCAGGCTCTGTTGTTTATAGGTATAGAACACATTATAACATCGAACAGCCTATAATTGATTAGATTGAAATCTCTTAAAACCATGTCATTTTTAAGGTCCCTACTTAGAGCTAAGTTACCCAAGTGACACAATTTAACTTCAACAGATTCTAACCTGACCTGAAAACAGAAGGTCAGATGTTCTTTGTGAATCATACGTAAGCAGTTGTTCTTAATTCAAAATAAGTATTTTTTTTTATTATAAAAAACATCATGAGATTATGGCAAGTTTGTTATTCAACTCCAATATGACATTTTAACATCAACAACATATAAACAATGGATGGGTTGTCAGTAACTTAACGACAGGAAGTCATTGTGGTTCAACCACAGGTAAATATTACCAATGCAGCTTCTATAGAACGATCCACCTCTGGTACATTTAAAGGTGGATGTCAAATATGTTGTCATGGAAAGAAGCAAAACAAACAAAACAAAACAAAGTCCAGGCCAACATTAATTCTCACATGAGACCCAGGATGTCAGACATATGAAGACAGAACCTTGTATGTTTTCAACACAGATAACTGGACATGTCAACTATATACAATTTAACAGCAGAACAGTGAATTGGTCCTAATAATTGGATTAGCGTTGTTTGTCCCTGCAGGACAGGACAGTGTTGTTTGTCTCTGCAGGACACACAGTTAGCGTTGTTGTCTCAGTAGGACGGGCAGGCAGTGTTTTGCCTTTGCAGGACAGTGTTTGTAAACGTTTAGATGTGAGCGCGCTTGTCCCTTAGTCACACACACACACACACACACACACACACACACACACACACACACACACACACACACACACACACACACACACACACACACACACACACACACACACACACACACACACACACAAGATTTCTATTGGCTGATAACACAAACACAGACATAAGGGTGTGTGTCATACGGAGGTGGGTTTGGGGGGAACAGAGTAAATAAGGCATTCCTTGGTTTCCTATTGGTCAAAAGCAGAAGTAAGGCACTCTTAATTGGCTGACATATGACCACTTTAACAGTTGACTATTCTCGTCCTTTCTCTTCCGTCCACAACTTTTCATCCCGTTCATTCATACTCATCCCTCCCTAACATCCCTCACAGAGGAAATGACACCACCTCTCTTCTTTCTACATCTATCAGTCGTCAGTCCCAGACCTCCGTCTCAAATGCCTAATTTATGCTCTGTCGTACAATGCTGCCATGCTTTATGAACTTATAGATCGTTTATTTTCGCAGTGTGAAGCCGTCGTACGACCAAGAATAAAATCAGGCTTACGGAAGCCGGGTTTGGACGGAATCAAAAAGTACCCAAATAATGTCTTTGTTCTCCTCCCTCTCTCCACTATCCTAGCTTACAGTGTACAGGAGTTTTTTTTACAGGAGGTAGCTAGGTTAGTGGCTGGATCGAGGACAGGCACTGTTTCGGTCGCCCTCTCCCTCTCTCTCCAATCCCTCCCTCCCTCGCTTATATTGCGTATCCAGAGGATTGGAGATTTCCGCCTACCAAAACAACTGGGGACATCTAAACTCAATGTAGGGTCTCTAGAACAACAGAGACACACTGAAACTGAATTGAATTTTAAATAGATGAATTATGTACAGCATTATTATTTAGATATTTTACTAGGATGTATTTTCTGTCTTGCCTCTTTTTTTGTACCTTTTTAAGTTTTTAAGAGTCAGGGAGCTATGCTCAAGAATTCCAATGCACTCATGTAAAGGGCACATAAATTGAATCTTGAAACCTATGCCCACTGTTTTGAAAACCATCATATAACTATCCCAGTATGAAGGACCGCCATATGGTCTTCCCAATGGTTCAGCAAATAAGTGTTTTTTTAAACCTCTTAATTGCTTCCACCCAATGAATTTGGACGTCACTAAAGGGTTGGGCGGAGATCTCCGATCATCCAGCTGCTACAGCGTTATTTATTGTGCAACAGCGTTTATTGTGCAACAGCATCGCAAACAGCAGGTCCGCAAGCTCACAACACGTTGTGGACAGCAACGCCTTCTGAGCTTGTAGATCTGCGATTTCTACGATCTTTCGGCTAGCGACACCCCCCCTCATGCGACGGAGCATAATTTGGCCACGCCCCTTCCTCCCTTCTTAACGTGCCGTCATTCGTCTCTGCCTCCCTCCACCATGCTGTATCTCTGCGTACAGCAGTGAGGCAGTGACACGGGCCAGGAGAACACCACGGGAACGCTCGTCTGGACGTTCCTCTCCAGGAAGTTGAACACAGGGTTCCACCAGGTCCTCGACAGGTAGTTGTTAGGTGCCTGTCGCAGTGCCTGAACGAAACAAAACAAAACGAGAAAAAAAGGGAATTAGATACGACAAGATAAAAGGTTATGCGTTTCATAAAGTATAAAACATTATGTGAAAAGCAGTTTGTGAGATTTGCTTCGGACACAAACAGACAGACAAACAAACAGACCCTCTGTATGCAGATATGCAGATATGCAGGAGGATGGTTAGTCTCCTGCATATCTACGCTGTAGTAAATGTACGGTACAGATAATATATTGTCGCTGTCGGGTGGAAACCTTGTATGTCCAAAACCATAAAGAAAAAAAGAATTCCAATGGATCCAATGTAGTTAATATTTAGTCACAAACTCTTGTTAATACTTTTCATTGGTTACATTTTTATAAAACCCACAGACACACTTAACTTTTTTTAAATAAAATAGTGAAAATAGCCGATGCAACGTGATATGAGCTTGTAGATCTGCTATTTTCACCACTTTTGTATGATGAAGTATAGGGCATTACCTGTAATTTTTTTAATATTGAGGTTTCTGGCCGACAGCAACGATATGTATATGACTAAAACAACAACTACAATCATAATCATCTTCATCATAACATTACGTTTTGGGTGTAAAATAGCTTCCATACCACAGCCATTTGTTTCGGCCGGTTTACCCTCTATTGTTTATGCCTGTTTATTATTTTATTCTGTCATTTAAATTGTATTTATGTGTGGTATTAGTTTGTATTCATCAGAGAACAAAAGAGTTTAATATCATCACACACAATGATAAACACACACAACACAGTCTGATGGTTTATGTTCAATGACATGTTTCATCCACTAGAGAGCAGCATACGTACATCTGATAATACTACTGTATTGTTTTGTATAGTTTGACAGAGAAAAAGATTGTGTGACAGACATATAATAGAGATAGTGTGAGTGTGTGAGTGTGTGTGTGTGTGTGTGTGTGTGTGTGTGTGTGTGTGTGTGTGTGTGTGTGTGTGTGTGTGTGTGTGTGTGTGTGTGTGTGTGTGTGTGTGTGTGTGTGTGTGTGTGTGTGGGGGGTGTAGGAGGGTAAATCCATGCCTCTGCTTGGGGATATGATTTATTTAAATACATGCATTTCCTTTTGCGAAATGTGGTCTGATATGTTTGATATTTATGTTTGATATCACAATTTAGAAATGCATGTTTTAACCCTTGCGTCCCTACTTTGAGAAAATGTTCAAAATGTGTCAACATTTGTCAACGTTTTTCAAATTATAAATTGTTTTATTTAGAAATAGCAACAGAGCAGATCTAGCTCACAGCGTGCCGTGCCGTGATGCGACGCGTTGCAAGCTTCTATATCTGCTATTTGCGTGTGTGCGTGCGTGTACCCACATGTGAGTTTGCCATCGTGTGGTACCACCAGAATATCCTGGTGGTGACAAAGTAGCCAATGATGACGTCGATGCTGTAGTGCTCGTGACCAATCAGGATACAGACGACTCCCGTGGCGCTTAGCAACCAACACAGCCAGTGGTACCAACGCATCCATGGTGGGGAGTCTGCAGGATAAAACACAATAATTCATAAAAACTATATTCATAACAGTCCTACTGTACACTAGACCAGATCATTTCTACACTGGTACAATAGTCCCATACTAAACATTTATTAATTGATTTGACAGAAATGTTTGAATTTGGATAATCTGTCTAGTATATTGTCGCAAACGGGCAGAAAACTTGTATCTCCATATTTCAAATAATATAATTTCAATAATATAAAATATTTCAAACTTTTTTTTCATAAATGAATGCACGCACGCACGCACGCACGCACGCACACACGCACACACGCACGCACGCACGCACGCACACGGCATTGATCCATTGTGGATCACAGACTTCATGTAACCAGCCTGTGGCGTCAGTCATCTAAATTATGACGTAGGTAAAGGGTTGAGCCTGATCCTAACCCCTTTGATGTCATTTATACAATTAAAATTAACGTATTTCCAAATTATAACACATTATGTGAAAATGTGGAGGTACCTCTGTGGCCTAGCCTGACACTCAGCCTGAATTTTCATTTCGTTTCACTCCATTATTCAGTCTGAAAGCCCTCTCAATGCAGCGGAGTTCTGAGATGGGGGCGTGGCCAAAGTGGGACTCCACTATGAACCAACACGATTGGTTCATACTGGATTGTCCCGATCCCGATTCGTCACCAGACCCTGAATGCTAGGCAAAGGATTCAGGGGGTGGAGCCAGGCTATCTGTGGCCTACTGCGTGCACAAGAGATTTGGTGCTGATCAGTCCAGCGGTTGTGTGTGTGTGGTTGTGTGTGGTTGTGTGGTTGTGTGTGTGTGTGTGTGTGTGTGTGTGTACTCACACTCTTTGATGAATAGGTAGGAGAGGGTCAACATGACAGTGTGTCCACTGTAGAGAAAATCCCCACACATCAGATGAGTCCCTGTCAGAGACAAACCTGAGACACACACAGACAGACAGACAGACAGACAGACAGACAGATGTGGGTTAGATTGTGTTGGTTGTTGAGGGTACATTGCAGCTCATGGATGCACAAAGTCAAACTGTACATATTTGGGTAATTTGGGGCATTTATGGTAATGTTGACCTCACCTCCTCCTGAGATCAGCTTCAATATCCTCCAGATCTTGCCTGTAGAATCATTGTACAACTACACACACACAGAGACAAAGACAGACAAAGAGAAATTGGTTACATTTTTATAATAACCCACTGACTTCATCACTAACCTGTTGCCCCTATTTTTGGCACGTTGTTATTGGCAGAAATCAAAAATAGAAACGACAAAAAAGACGATCTGCAAGCTCACAACGTGTCACATCATCCACAAAGCGGAGCTTGTATAAGAGCTATTTTCACTACTTTTGAGTGACACCGTCATATGATATGAAATAGGGCATTAATTTATGAAAAAAAAACAAAGAAGCTTAAATATGGGGATATTACATCACGTTATACTTGGTTCGGCATCATGTCTCCCACCAAAAAAGCTGATCTACAAGCTCACAAGGTGTTGCAGCATGACATACTGCAAGCTTGTAGATTGGCTGTTTTCGGTGAGAGACACCTGCGTGCAACAAAGTATATATATCAGGTGTGAGAAAGACACCAGAGAACACAGATCTTCATTGATATTATTTACACAAGACTGGTCTTGTTCTGCAGCTTTGTGAATTGATTAAACAACCTAAAAGTGTGTGTGTATGTGTATGTGTATGTGTGTGTGTGTGTGTGTGTGTGTGTGTGTGTGTGTGTGTGTGTGTGTGTGTGTGTGTGTGTGTGTGTGTGTGTGTGTGCGTGCGTGCGCGTGTGCGTGTGCGTGTGCGTGTGCGTGTACCTTGGGAGCGCAGACCATGTGTTTTCCAGGCACAGGCAGAGTTGTGACGTACATGGTCACAATACGATACATGTACAGAGAACCAATCAGGAAGAAGCATCTACGACCTACTATAGACCTGAGAGAGAGAGAGAGAGAGAGAGAGAGAGAGAGAGAGAGAGACAGACAGACAGACAGACAAAAAAGGGCTTGTTAATCAGACTAATCCGTTTCGTTGATAAAAAAAAAATCAGTATGAATTTTTCATGTGGATTTGTTGATAGGCCTTTATAAATTATTTTTAATATTAAAAAACACTGAAAATAATGAATAGTTGCAGCATTATTGCAGACATACCACTACTGTTACAACTATCACTTCTAATACTGAGCTACTCCTCATCCTACTATAATAACATCAGAGGTGGAAAAAGTACTCACATTTTTTACTTAAGTAAAAGTATCAATACTGCTATGTAGAAATACTCTGTTACAAGTCAAAGTACGGAATGAAAAAAATTACATGAGTAACAGTACAAAAGTATTGGTAGCAAAATGTACTTATCAAAGTAGAATGCACTCATTATGCAGAATGTCCCATTTCTTATGCATTAAATGTATACACACACAGCTTCCTAAATCCTGACCTAAGTTTTCTGAAAAACTTGTATGTTACTATATACTGTACATAGCAACAGGAACCCCAAAAGGGGTACCCGTCTTGAAAGGTATAGTTACAAATATAGTCAGGGGATATTAGCAGAAAGATTTCCAATCTTGGAATAAATTCCTTACCAAAAAAAATCTTCACCAATGTGTTTGTAAAGGTGTCTAGTAACACATCTCACAAAGACTGAAATTCAGTTTCCCTAGGAGAATTTTTGACAGCTGCTGAAAGTTGGGGTACCATGCAGGGCAAAAAAATCTAATTTTAATTCTGTTTTAAGTAGCATGTGAGGGGTCAAACTAGGGTGTTTTTATGATTCTGAATCCATTGCAAGCATTTGTTTTGCACCAAAACCACTCCTTGGGCTAAAAACAGCCCAATCTCAATGGGCTTTTTACACAAAAAGTATACCTGGACAAGGATGGCTATGGCCGTTTTTAGCCCAATTTTTAGCCCAATTTATTCCAAGATTGGAAATATTTCTGCTAATATCCCCTGACTAATAGGGGTTCCCGCCCCGCCTAAATGGGTTAAGTACAGTACTTGAGTAAATGCAGTTAGTTACTTTACACCACTGAATGACATCAATCCCATGATCTTACTTGTGTTTGAGGAACAGCCACTGGATGGTCCACAGCCCCACCAGGATCAGCCCGTTGATCTCTGTGACGGTGAAGGCCCAGGGGACCCTGTCCACGTAGTCAAAGAACTTGTCGGGGAGCGGCGGGCTGACCGACTTGTCGGGCACCCTCTCGTGCACCACGGTGATGATGACCGTGGTGAAGAACAGGTTGAACAGCGCGTACAGGAAGGCCACGCCCGTCTTCCACCACTCGTTGGGCAGGCGGTCGCCGCGGCCCTCGGGCACAATGATCTTGACGTAGTCGCGGTGGCGGCTGAGCTGGTGGTGCAGCGAGCGAATCAGGCGGTTCTGCTTGAGGCGGTCGCCGCGGCTACCCTTCTTCCCGCTGCCGTCCTTGTCGCCATCGCCGCCCGGAGACGTAGCGGCGGTGGGGGTGGCGGGGGAGGAGGAGGAGGAGGAGGCAGGGCGTGCCGGGGTGCCGTTGGCGACCTGCCGAGGCGAAGGGGGCTCGGCCGTCGTCACGGTGATTTCCAGGTGGGTGGGGACGTCGTCCTCGTCGTCGTTGTCGCGGATCAGTTGTGACGCGGCCATGGAGGAAGGTGATTGGTCAATAAGTCCGGAGGACTCACTAATTCAACCAGTTAGGACGATAATTGTTGATAATTGCTTAACCAATTATTAAGTTGTCTGTTAAATGTTACAAAGTGTTGACTCTTAAACAAATCACAGCCTCAGTAAGATACGAGTCCGGCCAATCAGAGGAACAGTGTACCGTGTTTCAGTCGGGTATCGATTGGATCTGATTGGATCCAGCTGTAACCAATGCTCCGGTATCAGCGATCAATATGTGAGGCTATCTGGTTACAAACACTTGTCCTGTATAAGTAATTGATCGCTCTGGCCTGATTTCAAGATGAATCCAATATTCCAGGTTTTAGCGTTCGATTGCAATGTTCTGGTCAGGCAGCGATCACTGGTCCATTGATCCTGACCTGGATGAGTTACCTACTGATAGTCCAATATCAGGCCTGGCAGGAGGTGGTGGAGTTTGACCTAGCAGGTCTGGGGGGGGAAAAAGCTGAAAACAAGAGAAACAAACAAATGATTTATCAATCTGTGCTCAAATTAAATATATATTAGTGTTTTGATGCACACAGCATGTTAACGTAACTCTGAGAGTGTACAAATAGATCTAAATGGACACCGTTCCATTTGTACTCTTAGTCACTTTGAAAGGGGTGTAACATATTGTTAAAATAAGTGTTAAATACATTTTCAGGTCAGGAGAGAGAACTCTTACAGGCGACAATAAACAAGTGAAATTGGAACTGATGAAACAAAGAAAAGTATAAGTGTATAACACAAAAATGAAATTGGAACACTAATTGAAGCTGATAAATCATCTTTGTGGGGTTCTCTCTCGTGACTGGATGAAATTGTTATCCTGACGTAACAATATATGTTGTGTTTACTAAAGAGCTGCTGAGAGGGGAGACCTGTTACAGAACAAATACTCAATATATAACTGTTTAACAAAAACCTTCCCCCCCCCTTTTTCTTTACACAATGACATATCACTTACGCCCCATTTAACACAGGATTTTACGGTGTAAAGACACTGACAGACAAGCAGCCTGGTGACCTGGTTTGAATCCCTGGACTGTGGGAAAACTGAACTCCCACAAAGTCAGTTCACCTGCCATCGGCTCATAAAACAGTGGAGTGAGGCTGACTGACACAGAATATAGAGATCAATGGTAACAGAAAGTGTATTGATTGATTGATTATTCATGACTGTGTGTCTTCTTCTGTGAACACAGAATGAGGACGGCCCGTTTCCCCCTGCAGACAAAACCCTGTTTCTATTGTATTGTGTGAGATCCTAATGTCATCATCTAGATCAGATAAGATTCTTTTACACAGGAGGAGACGTCAGGTTCAGCAGAGTTACACCAACCTGTTCTGCATGCACGCACACGCACGCATACGTACGCGCATACACAGACACACACACTTTGTGTAAACAGCACAGAACAGGATACAGCGAAGCGAGGAGGAAGAAAGAAAGTTTGACTCATAGTAACCTGAGACACACACACACACACAGGTTTGTACTTCCTTGTGGTAATCCACGTAGGGATGTAAACAGCATGTATTTTGTTAAAACATTTTGCCCCTTCATTTGTCATTTTAAATCACTAAACCTTTAAACCTAACCCCTACATGCCTAATCAAAACTCTGACCCCAACCATTCCAGAATGTGTTTTACCAATTGTAACTTTAGCTTCTTGGCTATGACATTTTGACAGGTTTTGCCTAACCTATCCATTGGATTTTCAGTCCCCACATTGTTGGTAAAAGAAATACACAAACGATACATACACAGACATACTGTACATACACGCCATCTTCCAACTTTTAACCCTCATCTCTCTCTCTCTCTCTCTCCCTCCCCCTCTCTCATGTAAATATGTAAACATGATGTAAACATTTGCAAAGTGCACAGTCTCTCTGTCTCTCTCTCTGTCTCACATGCACTAGCACAAGCACTTGCACACATGAGTGCGCGCGCACACACACACACACACACGCACACAACCTTCTAGTCATACAAAATTAGCCAGAATGACCACGCACGGCACGTAGAGGGAGAAAGAGACAAAGAGATCAGTCATGTTGTAAAGTTGATGGAATGATAGTGATGTGTTAATATAACAAGCTCTTCATTCTGAAACTTGTTTACATCACTTTATTTTAGCAGACATTATTTCCAAAACCTTCAGCTCTGTTTGCCACATTCTTTGTTCAGTTTGACTCATCATGGCATCAGGTCCACACACACACACACACACACACACACACACACACACACACACACACACACACACACACACACACACACACACACACACACACACACACACACACACACACACACACACACACACACACACACACACACACACACACACACAGCAACAGTTTAGCTATAGCACATGTTCATGAAAACTGCCCAACCCAACCTAAAAGCTTTGTTAACCAGGGAAACATTTTGTAAATGTTTTCAATTCAACTTTATTATTTTTGCAACGCTGGCGAGGAAACCTTCCCTTAAACTGGAAGAAACCTCAGGCAGAACCAGGCTCTAGGGTGGACAGTAGGCCTGTCACAATTACTACATAATCCCCAGATTGCAATTATTTGAGACTAGAGGTTCGGGCCGCTAGAAGGGCCCCCACACCTACCACAGTATCTCGTCTACTTCTTAGACCAATCAATAGTCTGATTAAACGTGGGTAGGTCAGTATCTCGCCTACTTAGACAAATCGTCTGATTAAACGTAATAATGTCCCATTCAGTGCATTGACACCATCCGAAATGGGTGGTTGTGTGCGTGCCACTTTATTGCAACCACTTACAACCATTCAATGTCTGCTCCTCCTAACCTCATTCCTCCCTGTTATAAAAAGGTACAGATCACACACACACACACACACACACACACACACACACACACACACACACACACACACACACACACACACACACACACACACACACACACACACACACACACACACACACACACACACACACACACACACACACACACACACACACACACACACTCTTAAGGTCTCATTGACAGGAGCAATTAAGTGATAAACTCCAACATGTGATTGGTTAACTTGGTCATGTGAGCTATAGCGACTCGGGAAGGAATGCAACGACACAAGCTGGCTGCCTCTGCATCCACTCCAAGGAAATGCACATTTGTATCAGAGCAGAGAAATTCTAAGTGCTTTCACAGAAACAAACTGGCTTTTCTAAAATAGCCAATCTACAAGTAGGGCTGTCACGATTGTTACGTAATCGTCTAATCGCAATTATTTGAGATAATGATGTACGTCAAGTTGTCGTACGGAAGTCGGAAGTCCCATCCACTCCCATGTTAAGTTAAAAACCGGAAGTACCGTTCCGGTTTTTAACTTAACATGGGAGTGGATGGGACTTCCGACTTCCGTACGACAACTTGACGTACATGTGTGGATGCACCCATACCTGATCAAATCGACAGGAAGTGATGCCCATAATGCCCTAGGAAACTTGTGGATATATCTCTCTCTTAATTATTATTAATAAGCGTTTGTTCCAACTATGTGTTGCATAATAACTAAATGCTACCTCGCCATGTATTATTTATTTTTTATAAGATAAGATAAGATATTTTTGGGGGCTGTTATTTATAGATTATGCAGTAGAGACAGACAGGAAACGGGAAGAGAGATGGGGAGAGACAACATGCAGCAAAGATCGTCTGGAACGGGACTCGAACCCGCGATGCGCTGTCAGGCTGGAGCCTAGGTGTAGGTGCGCCCATGTTTTGTTTTTACTCAGGGAACAGTTTGCAGACCCATCCCACCACCCCGGAGCAGCACCTGAGACTTCTTGATAATGCACAGAGAGCAAATCAGAGATGTGTTTTTTGGTCCTAAACGGTTGAGTGATTTATCAATGACAATCGTCAACGTTTTAAAATCAGTTCTATGACTCACTGGAAGGCAGCCAGTGCAGAGATCTGAGAATTGGTGTCATCATCATGCTGCCTGCATTCCAAATGAAACCTGAGAGAAGAACACTACAGTAGTCTGTCTAACCTGAGAGAACTGTAATAGCCAAATATGAAACTACCAACATGTATTAACACATTCAATCCGGGAATGCATCTCTGTCATTTTAGGATTTCTTTGGCTATTCAAAAATAGCAGATATACAAGCTACGTTATGAGCTTGTAGATCTGCCATTTTTGAAAAATCTTGAAACGTTGTGCAAATCTATGAATGTATAACATTTGTAAAATATTTTGTTCCAGGGACCCCCAAAAGCAAAGAATTGAGTTACAAATGTTCGCTTTAAAAAAATATGTATTCAAAGATTTGCACAACTTTTCACGATTAAATAGCAGATCTACAAGCTCATAGCGCGGGAAGCGTTTCCGGATTGAATGGGTTAATATAGTATTTCATTCTTCCATTCACTCCGAGCTCCATTCTACTGTAACACATTGTCCTGAAAAGGCCTGTCTTTGATCCAAGTAGCCTGAGGGTAAGGAAGGTGTTACTAGGATTGTGTGTTAGGGAGATAAAGGGTGGGTCCCAAATCAACTGTCTCTGCGGGTGTGGTTTTGAAAGGTGAAATATTCCTGAAAAGGAGGAGTTTGAGAGTGGTTTGGGAGAGTCTGGACGGAAGAGGAGCTCAGGGTTCATGGGGAGAGGACAGCGAAGAGAAATGTTTGTTTTTCTTGCTGTTGCACAATAAACTTTGTTCTCGTTTGGAAATGAATCCTCAAATTCTTGCATTTTGATCTAGCTTAGCCTTTAAACCGACAGAGACAGGGAGTCCAGACTCACAATACGTATTACAACACACAACCACAAACGCACACCATCTCATGCACTACAACACATCCACAACATTACAATACAACCATCGTGCAATCCTGACACACAAGCACAGTAAGCTACAGCGCCATATTCCTTTATTGGCAAACACATGTGGTCTTATTGTGTGTGTGTGTGTGTGTGTGTGTGTGTGTGTGTGTGTGTGTGTGTGTGTGTGTGTGTGTGTGTGTGTGTGTGTGTGTGTGTGTGTGTGTGAGAGAGAGAACTCAGGTGAACATGGGAGGCATAGGCATAATACCAACAAGCACACACACACAACCACACGCACACAGACAGTCTCTCTCACCCAGGTGTGATATAGCAGAAGTGCGGTATTAAGCAAAGGTATTTGCCACCAATAAGTGTGTGTGTGTGTGTGTGTGTGTGTGTGTGTGTGTGTGTGTGTGTGTGTGTGTGTGTGTGTGTGTGTGTGTGTGTGTGTGTGTGTGTGTGTGTGTGTGTGTGTGTGTGTGTGTGTGTGCTAGGCAGCTGTTAGTGGCCAACAGTAAAAGCCTGAGGTTGAATTTGTACTGGGCAGAACCCACTGTCAGAACTGTGTGGTGGCACTGGGCAGCTCCCCAGGCGCTGCGTGTGCGCATGCCTGAAATACTTCCCTATGTTTCCCTATATTTGTGCAAAGATTCTATTCATTCCACAATCCTGATAAACGGCGAGGAATGTGTCTTATTGACTTTATCACATACTGACACAAAATTGGTACGGAGAGACAACCCACCTCACCTACAGTGAACTAATACAGTAACACAATACATACCGACACAGATGACACCATAACACACCTCACATACAGTAACAAGTTGGACCCTGTACAGTTGGTCGTAGGGTTTCGTGCTGAAGGAAATAAACTTAGTCTAGGTAGTGCACTGGAGGGGGGGTGCACTGGAGCTACACAATATGGACAAAATGTCATAACCTCAATAGTTATGCCACATATCTAAATAGCGATACAATATGACTATGGCTCCATTGTCACCCCCGGCCTCCACCCAAGTCCGCAAACTTGGTGTCATCTTGGACCCCACCCCTCTCCTTCCATGCAGTCACAGATCACTAATTTCATTGATTGAATACTTTACCAGTCAGAAATGTAAACACAACGAGGTACAGTCATTTAGGCTAAAAGGAAAACACAAAAAAGTCCTGGGGACTTGATTCCATTGTGGTCCTATTGTCCTAAAACCGCCTTTTTCCACCTTCGTAAGATTGCCGCTTTCGTCCCAGCCTATCACACACTGCTGCTGAGACATTCATTCATGCCTTCCTCACCTCCAGTCCAGACTCCACTACTGCAATAGCCTCCTATACGGTGTCACCACCAAGGTTCTCAAGAAACTACAGCCGCCCGAAAACTCTGCCGCCCGCCTGCTCACCAGAACCGGATAAGGATCACATCACACCAGTTCTCCGTGACCCCCACTGGCTCCCAGTCAAACACAGAATAGATTTCAAGATACTGATCACCACCTACAAGGCCCTCAACAACCAGGCTCCCCGCTACCTCTCTGAACGCCACGCCCCCTCCCGCAGGTCTGGCGATGCCAACCTCCTGGACATGCCCAAGACAAAGAAACAAACTTGGGGTGACAAGGCTTTCTCAGTTACCGCCCCCTCCCTCTGGAACTCACTCCCAGCTCACATCCAAGCCACGTTTAAAACCACACTCAAATCCCACCTTTTCAGACTTGCATTCCCTACCTAATTCTAAAACCCCTTTTCAACCTTACATTTCTATAGTTTTTAACCTTTTAACTAGTTTTTCCTTAACAAAGTTTACATTTTATTTTGTATCTGAAAAGCGACTTTGAGTTTACTTACTTACTACATAAATTGCATGTTGTATTATTATTATGGGTTCACAATTATACTATATTAAGTGTAGCAACAGTGAAAAAATAGATAAACATTCTTCAAAAGCAGCATATTACAGGTCAATTACACTCTTATTTTTAAAGTTTGGTCTGACATTTAGTCTTGGTGCCGAGTGCTGACCAATTCATTTGGAGGCAGGTCTGATCAACTTTTAAGAAAATCAAATCACTATATTTATTACTCTTATTTTACACTTATTTTTCCAATGTCATTTAGGAACTAATGAAGGACTTCCCTGCTCAACTTGACAACAGCTGAATTTATGCTCACTCTAAAACTCAGCAGAGCAAGAGAGTGCGCGAGTGAATAATAAAGATTAGGGGCTAGGGGGTGCTCGGGTGGTACAGGGGCTAAGTACCTGCCCCCCACTACCGCGGACTCTAGGAGTTCAAATCCAACACAATGCTAACAGTTTGGCAGAACCATCTATTCTATACAAACATAATTGGCCGTGTTCAGGAGGGTGCTCTTTGTCGATCTTTGCACTAGCGACCCCTACGGGCTGGGGCTGCGCCCGTCAACGGGGGGTGTTGGGCGGGAGGAGTAGGACGGAGGCACTACGTCCTCCCGGTGGGGGCTCCTCGCTGGCAGGAGAGCCAGTAGGGTACAACATCAGTGACAACACAGAAATGTGTGGGGAGGAATTAATTGACATAACGACTAAATTGGGATGGAAAAAAGGGGTACAAATAAATGGCTACTCTAAATAAAAAAGGAAGGGGAAAAAAAGAGAGAAATCAAATCCCCAAATCAGTCCAGACTCAAGAGTCCTGTCTCTGGTTTTGTCTGTTATAAAAAGCAACAACTTTCTGTCCTGTTACTTGATGAGTCATTTGATTTGTTTAACCCATTTAGACCTGAGGCCGATTCTAAAAACACCTTCAATTTTTTTTTCGAAAGGAAAAGTTTTCTGAAAAACTTCAAATATTTATTCAAAATGTACAGGAAATGTATGTTGCTATATACTGTACATACAAGAACCCCAAAAGCGGTTCCCGTCCTGAAAGGGATAAACTAAGCCAGTAAAATGTGAAATTCACCAGAGCTCTCTAGGATGATGGAGAAAGCAAGCATGTTTCCACAATGAGGAGTCAGTCAGGAGTCAACATTGACCATTAAAGGCCTGCCTGTCTAAAGAACGGTAAAAAAGAAATAGTTGAAGTACGTCAACTAGCCTACACAGTACAATAGTAGACAATACTAATAGATGACACACCCTTTAGTTGGTGTATTGGCCGAGTAGATTTGCACATACCTGTGCAATTTGTCTGCACCTAAGAACAGCATTCAGGGAGAAGTTGTGGTTCAGTGTCTTGCTCAAGGACACTAAGCCGGATTTAAATACTTTATCGTATGATGGTGTCGTATGCGGAATATTGCCGATCTACAAGCTCACAAACGCGCCTCAGATAGATCTGCTCATTTCCGCTCTGTGACGCACACCATCATATTATGAGCCACTGCCATCCCACTATGTAGGCCTACAGTATACAGTACGGACTGAAAACAATGCAAAAATAGATCAGAAAGTTAACTACAGAAGTCACCCAGTGACATTCCATGAACCATGTAAGGTTTCCCTATCAGGTACTGTATCAGTTCCCTATCAGGTACTGTATCCGTTCTGCAGTCTTGTATAGCCCTGAAATATAGACCAGCATTTCACTGAAAGAGTTCAAAACCCTTGAAAATAAATGTTTTTTAAAAACACATACACATGAATAAAAAGGGTTTAAAGGAGTAGTTCACCCACAAAATGACTTATTTTCTATCAATTG
>NC_137620.1:37935776-38070776 GCF_963280865.1 Gymnoscopelus braueri | reverse complement strand
AAAATATCTTAAAAAAAAATTTGAATTACTTTGATGAAGCAGGATTTGCATGTTTCTTCGGAATGTTTCATTGAAAAACATTTGGAGATTAAGTTACCAAGAAGCATGCCACTGTCAGAGTTAACACAAGCAGGCCAGCACCGAGGAACAAACACATTACATGATCTTCAAAGAGAACAGTGGCTTTTAAACAAGGGCAACGATGCAGAACATCAAGAGTGTATTAGTTGGAAATGAAATAACATAACAATAAAGAAACTACCAAAACCACATTATTCATTGGAGGGTAAACCCATGTATATCTTATCTCCCTGTGGTCTCCAGAAGGTTTCTATTAACCTGCTGGTCAAGACAGACCTGCTGGCAAGTGTAGAACAAGGTGCTCTTTGTCTTCTCCTCGACTCCCCTGGAGACTCAAGTACATTTTTAATTCCAGACTTTTACTCGTAACAGACTACTTTTACATTGCAGCATTGATACTTTTACTTAAGTAAAACATGTGAGTACTTATTCCACCGCTGCCTCATACACGCCAATGATCTGTATGCTACCCCTCTCACTTGAACACTTACACTATACAGATGTTCCATACCAAAGACAAACATATTTCACATTCATGTTTCAATATACAAAAATAGCCACCTAATTTCCCTCTCAGGTTTCCTTCCACCTGTAATGAAAATAAAAGCAAAAGCTACATGAAATAAGGTAGGGTTCTGTTGTCCATTGAGGCGAACAGGTGTTGATGATAAAGTCTAGTTGGAACATTATTGTGATTCCATGTGTAAGGTGTGCCAATCAAACCTGAGAGTCGAAACAGACACGTACATGATGAGGATTTAACGGAATGCAGTGTCACAACAGTTTTGATGATGTATCAAAGGTGTGAGGGTGGAGAGAGAGACAGACTAGGTAATAATAACACATTATGTTCCATAATAGTAGATTGTGTTTTTCATGTTGTCGTGTTTCCATTGTTGACTGTCCTGCATCATTCTTTTCTCCCTTTTAGAATACAAGACAGTCCAGAAACACCAGTTAGTGCAGAGGTAATCAGGTCCAGCACCGCCAGTCATGGCATTCCCTGCATGGATGCAGGCTATGCCTCTAGCCCTGAACCATGACTGTCATTGTCATATCATGACAGTCATGGCGGCACTTCAACCTGGTTTTGGAACTTTCTCCATTTACAACCCGTACATCTACATAAACGTTCAGATTTCAAATATAAAGTGCTGACCCCACGGCCATGGATGTAACAAGTTGAAACGGGCGGGTCTAAGTACCCGTATCTTCCGTATTGTTCAATAAAAAGCATTTTAATCGGATCGGTTCGGTGCACTCTGATACATTATAACTCTATGAGAAAATTGCCGCCGATCGGATTAAAATGTTTATAGATAGACAGTATAAAACATAACTTTTGTTATGCTCTAATAGGCCGTTCATTTACGGAAAAAAACACAAAAAGTTAGAAAATGGAGATACCATAGGTTTCTCCCCGACAGCGACGATATGGGATGTGCAATTTTACATGTTCTATGACCTGTTTATATTTTAGGACATAGCAGGCTCTTTAAGCCACTCTGACAGCAACATAGATGACATCACATACCTGTGACTTTGGAGGTAGGTATAGAGGAAAAGACAGCCAATGAGGTCATTGGGAGGTTCACCTGTTGAGTATCAGTTTGTGCTTGGGGAGACAGAGCCTGCTTGTGAAATACTGACAGTCTGAATGGTTTATCTACTTTCAGTGGTGGATTTCATTTTCTGGTATCGCCGGTGACCTGCTCCATCATGATACTCTTGGGTTGATTGCTCTTCAAAAGGAAACTTTTATCTTTATCCTCATTTTCCAGGTATGATACAGATTCAAAATGTTTTGTTGCTAGGAATGATCAAATTAATACACTGTAATTCTGAAACAAATGCACAAGAGTAAAACTATTGTAAATAAGAAAGTTTACTTAACAATGTTGTTACTTATCACCTGTGGGGATAAAATAAATTTGGTGTAAAATACAAGTACAGGATTTACAGTTTCATGAAAATGTTTTATTGAAAAATGTAAAAGAAAAAACATGCTAAGATTTGTAGATAAGTAATGAGGGAATGTGATCTTTTTCAGGGCTACAACAACACAAGCGTATGGCCAGTACAGAGGAACAAATGACATGATCTTCAATGAGAACAAATGAAGTGATCTTCTATGAGAACAGTGGATTTTGAACAAGTACAACAATGCAGATCATCAAGTGTGTTTTAGTTGGAGATGGCTTAGTGGGTATATCTAGTCTTTTAGTCACCTACATGACGGACACATTTCCCACTGAACTACCAAACACTGTACCGACAGTTATGGACAATCATTCAAAACTGGCAACGATTGGCGGTGAAGAATACAACCTCCAATTATACGAAGCTTCAGGGAGTGAAGACTATGACAGGCTACGCCCGATCATGTACCCTGGAACAGATGTGGTTCTGGTGTGTTTCTCTGTCGTTGATCCCTCTTCATTTGAAAACATCAAAGAAAGGTGGATACCCGAGATCACCCACTACTGCCCAGGGTGCCCCTACCTGCTGGTGGGCCTGCAGACCGATCTGAGAGACGACCCCTCCACCGTGGAGACGCTAGCCAGGACGAGAGAGAAGCCCATCCCTCCAGAGAGAGCAGAGGAACTGGCCCGCCACCTGAACGCTGTCGCATACGTTGAGTGTTCTGCTCTCACTAAGGAAGGTGTACAGGATATATTTGACCACCTGTTTTTAGCAGCTCTGCAGGGTCACTCTGAGCCCAAAGAGATGCACACATGTGAGCTGTTATGACCCCTTACTAAGCTTTTGCTTTAGAACCGTTTGGTGTTTGTTTAAACAGCCGTCAGAGCCTGTGACTGCAAAATTAAATGAATAAAAAAATAAGTATTGTACATTCCAGAAGTGTTGCTGTTTAGTGGAGGTGGCTAGATATCCATCTCATTTCCATAATAGCCTTTTAATTTTGTTGTTAATCTAGATGCTACATATTTTCAAATCAAGGATGTGTCTCCAATACTATCACATTTAATCTACAACATTTTAAACAAATCAAGCCCTTCCTGACAGTTGGTGCTGCTAGGACATATACCTACATTGTATGATTTTTTATCTCACATTGATTATTGTTTAACTGTGTCTTTCACATGTGTGATGACACTTAAAAGTATAGCCTATAAGAAAGCCATAAAAGGTATATTCGACACAAAGCCCTAGTATTAACATCAATGCAAACATCCTGGGGGAAAAAAACATAGATATATTTGTTTTGTATGTGTGTGGCAATTTTAAGATTTTTAACGTGTCATGTACAAAACATTACATGGACTATAACTGCCTCCTCTGGTGAACTCATAAAAAGAAAGACTGATAGTGGCATTGACACTAGCCCTGCCACCAGAGGGGACTGTGAGGTACAGTTTAGACACACTTCCTTTGCTCATAATGTACAGTTCAGTGATTGAAGCATACAAATATAAGAGAATGTCCACCATTAAGACTAAAATCAAAGAATGTCTGTGACAATTTTATAGTTAGGCAAACTTATCATTGTTAATGTTTTTGTTGTATTTCATTTTATAACACACATATTCTTTACCCAATCTGTGATTTTTCCTTTTATTATGTATTATGTTGCTGCTATCTGGTTTTATTGTTATACGTCAGGGACACTGGATGAAAATTTGCATCTTTGCTAAATCCAACATAATTACACTGTATGCATTATGTATCTATTGTTCTTATTATACGATGCCATTGAAGTTGACGTGGTCGTGTTTACACATATAGGCAAACACACAAAACATGAAACAATCCAAAGTAGCATGTGTAAAACATTTGTAGGGGAGGGCGGGATAGGTTGTGACCCTTTAAGCTTTTTTTCAAGTGTTCAGAGACATGCTTTTTTTAAAAAGCTTATTAATTAAAATCACTTTGAAAGCAGGTGTGCTTTTCTCTGTCACTTGTTGTGACTTGTCCGAGGCACAACCGAACCCCTTTGTTCCCGGACCTAGGCACAACCTAGCCCCCTGACAACGTTCTTTGTAAAACATAATATAGGTCTTGCTTTTTGATACTGACAGTCAAAGCTTACATGAGATGATAGTGGACAGATAGATGATTAAAATGAGGTATATTGTGACTGTTTGACGACTAAATTCAAATCACTAGATGAACATTTGCGGAGAGGATTTAGTTTTTGGTCTGTGATCTTGAAGAGATGATCAGGAAAGGAAGTGAAATCAACTTTGCACATGTTTGCAGCCGTGACGACCCGGAAGGGGAGTTCCAAAGAGGTCAGAAAACTGGTTGACATCATTTGATTGGCTTAAATGGAGAATAACTACTACTGACCCCGCGATACAATGTACCCTGCCCTCCCCCTATCCGACGGAATAGACGGATACGATTAAATAGCCATACATTCTCTGCTGCAATGCCTTGATAGAAATAAAGCATTACCTTCCCAGTATAGTAGCTTACAGTATAGCAGTAGAGACATCTCGAATTGACAGTGGAAATAAATAATACAATGGAATCTGTTTAATTCAGAGAGCAGGTGGTGTAGTTTTACAATGCACCCATTAGATGGTGCATATTAACCACATTTAATAAGAAATGATAAGAAGGATAAAACTGAGTTAGACTTAAAGGTAGGGCAAGTGATTTTCTTTGGTTAAAATAAGGGTGGTCCCATGCTTTAGAGCAGATCATGCCATTTTCCAGAAATAACTGAAAGTGAAAGTAATATTGTCTTTGTCACTGCAATGTTCAATATTCCGTAAACAGCTCCAACCCCAGCAGAGCTGGATCCCTGAATGGACCTGTCAGGCCCAGGCCCAGTGGCTTAAAGGGCTATTTCACTTTTAAACATGTTTGGGGTCATTTTATCATCTACTGAGGCTTTTGTGAGCACCCTATACCCCATTTGGAACCTCTGTTGCTATGAGCACCCCAGACAGTTTTTAAGTTGCTTGATTCAATATTTAGATAATTGATATTAATTTGATCAGCCACGCCCCTTTCACAAACCCATTGTAACTGCAAACTCTTTTAACCAATTCATCAACAACATGAACATGGTTCTGGTGACTGATATTGTCCTTCTAATACGTGAGGGGGCCGTGTTTTTTTCTTCTTTTTCATTTCCCTAAAAATTTACGTGGTCGTGTTTTTGCTGCCCTGAAATCACCATTCGCTGATCCCCTATAGTCACCAGTGTCGACGTACGTCATGCGTGGCCCCTAATAAAACCCACAAATGCATCATTGTCCCTAAATGCACTTTGTGCTCGCTTGGTCCCCTTCAAATCACACATTGTTATTTACATAGAGGACTTTGGATCAACAAAATACATACTTTTTTTTAAATATACTTTATTGTCTCCGCCAGGCGGAAAGGCATGGCGAGAGAGTATGTTTTACCCCCTGTCCGTCCATGTGTGTGTGTGTGTGTGTGTGTGTGTGTGTGGGTGTGTGTATGTATGTGTGTGTGTGTGTGTGTGTGTGTGTGTGTGTGTGTGTGTGTGTGTGTGTGTGTGTGTGTGTGTGTGTGTGTGTGTGTGTGTGTGTGTGTGTGTGTGTGTGTGTGTGTGTGTGTGTGTGTGTGTGTGTGTGTGTGTGTGTGTGTGTCCGTCCGTGTGTCATTCTGTCATTTTGTGGACAGCTAATCTCTGGCACCGTTGGCTTGATCGCAGCGAAACTGTACACACACACTCCCTGGATGCCAGAGCAGAACCTCTGCTCCAAATTTTTCACATGGGCCGAGGAGGCCGATTTGTGCAAAACACATTTTCGAACAATACTCCTACAGATTTCGGCCAAGAATCCCCCAAATCGGTACACAGTATCTCTATAGTCATTAAAAGAAACGGCTCATTTCAGATTTTTCATATTCCATCCTGATTGGCAAAAATTGTCTTTCAAAGTTTGCAGGAGTACTCTGTTTCGAACAAAATGCCTCAAATCATGAACACAGCATGCAATTTCCGTGAAATTTTGCACACACATTCCCATTAGGCCGAGGAAGAAATGCAATTTGAAAATGTTCAAATCAGCCTCATGGTGGCGCTGTAACAGGCCGATTCGTGTTTTTACCTATAACTGCACCGATCAGTGTAAAACTTTGTATGCACACTCTCTAGAGGCCAAGGAAAAACCTTTGCCCTGCATTTTTCACATTTGCCTTTTATAGCGCCACCAGGAGGCAGACTTATGTAAAACTTTTTTTTTGATATGACCTTTTGATATGACCTTTTTTTTATATGGCCTTCAGATTTGATCCAAATTTCACGCAAATCGGTACACATGATCTCTATAGTCATGTGATCAAGACGGATCTGTTTGATTTTTCATATTCCATCCTGATTGGCTAACATTGACATGTAATGTTTGCAGGAGTGGACCGTTTTGAACAAAATAATAACCTACCTGACCTGGCGGAGACTTGTGCTCCGAGGAGCACTTTTTCTAGTTTTAATTATTTTTGTTTTTAGAACAAGCAGGCCAGCTTGGGCATCAATAAAATTGGTACATTTCAGATGTTTTTAACACTCATTATATTACGGGCTATTCAGTCCAGAAGAGACGGATCCTATATTAAAGCAACATCAGTCCTTTACAAAGTTCTCAGTCCGTTTCTCCTTGATGCCAAAGTCCATGGCCATTTGCCAACAGATATTCCATTGATTCACTCCTAATCCTAACAGCACGGTGAGCAGGCCTCCAAATATAGCAAGAAAATAAAATAATAAAACAGAGAAATAAAATACAAGAAATGTAAGTTTTATATAATACAAGTGATATACCTCCACCATAGTTTCACCTACGTATACCTACATACAAACATAAATACATACTCAATCCCCCACATACATATAAAGATCCTTCACAGAATATCCATTTTCATGTATAATATCCATTTCAACCAGTATTTATAAAATGTATCCATACAGTCTTACAGAGAATGTGAGTTTCTCATTTTGCATATGTTTTGTACAGTGGCTATCCACTCCCCATTTGTTGGCGGGGTTTTGTCCAGCCACTTTCTGGTAATTGCCTTCTTGCTGGCTAGTGGCTACCAATAATATTTTAAGAAGGTACTTATCCAGGGTGCTAAATTTGGTTGGTATATTACTCAGGTAAATATTGGTAAAATTACATTCAATCTCAGATCCCACTATTGAGTTGATATCTGATGTCTTGCCAGTAGGTTGAACACGTTTTCTGTATAGGTCAACTCTTCTCACAGGGGCCCTCATCCAAGGTCATTTCGACTATGCATGCTTCTCATGGTATCACAACACCACTAAGGCCTTAAAAACAAGGCTCCAGACATCCCAAAATAAACTGGTAAGGCTACTTCTTGGCCTCAATCATACAACCCATCTAACCCCTGCTCATTTTGCTAGGGTTGGATGGCTCAGGGTTGAGGACAGAGTACAGCAACTTGCTATGGGCCTGGTCTACAAGATTCGACACAACATTGGAATCCCTCCTTCTCATGCTATACAACAAAAATGTGGAATGCCCTACCCAAAGGAGTAAAGGAGTGTAAAACCCTACTCACTTTCAAAACTGCCCTAAAGAATCACCTTCAGGAGGCTGCAATTCCAAACTGGCCCCTGTCAAAGTCTTAACCTAATCATGTTCTTCCATGACAACTCTCTCCAAAGGAGCTAGAAGTGGTGGATAGTACACTACATATATTCAGCCATTTTATCATTCTTACAGTATATTTGCTTTATATGCATGCACAGAGAGGGGAAGAGAAGGGGAGAGGAGGGAAGAGGAAAGGAGAAAAGGTGAGATGAGGTCGAGAGGGAGGAGAGCGTCAAGTATGAGAAAGTTTGTCTTGTGTTTTCACCAGAGAGAGGTTAATGCAATGATTATCAACATCATACTCTTTATTCATCGACTTTAAAATCAATCTTCCCAACTACACCCTGCATGCGCTAAGCACATGTTCACCTCCCCCCCAATCACTAAATCCACCCTAGTGTGCTTCATTGACTATATGCTCTGATGTCAATATTGTTGTGCGTGCAAATTAACATGTTATATGACCTGTTTATATTTTATGATTATGACATAGCAGGCTCTTTAAGCAACTCTGACAGCAACATAGATGACATCACATACCTGTGACTTTGGAGGTGGGTAGAGGAAAAGACAGCCAATCAGGAGGTTCACCTGTTGAGTATCAGTCTGAATGGTTTATCTATTTCTAGTGGTTGATTGAAAATAGATCTCGTCTAATTCATGTTCTGGTATCGCCGGTGATCTGATCTGATCATGTTAATCTTGGGTTGATCTTCAAAAGGAAAGGCTGCTGATTGCTTTCCATCAGCCAGGCTTTCCTACACACTAATCAATCACACCATCATTCCCTCAACAAGGTGGTCCGTTTAAATACATCTCTCTCCTACACTACACTAGATCACTGCTTCACTTGCTGCCATACTCTGCTGCTGCTGCTGCTGCTGACTAAGCTTGGCTGTATTCCAGTGTTCCTGACTGATCTTCAACCCCCATTTCCAGGTATGATACAGATCTCTAACCAAAATATATATTTAAAATGTGATTTGTTTTGTCGCTAGGGATGGATGGTAAAATGTATAAATGCTGTAACTGAGAAACAAATGTAAAAGACTAAAACGGATGCAAATAAGGATGTTAACTTAACACTGTTGAAAGTGTTAAATATAAGTAAAATAAAATACAAATAAGTGTTAAATAAAATAAAAATATAAGTACTTTGATGAAACAGTATTTACAGTTTCATCAAAATGTTTTATTGAAAAATGTAAAGGAAAAAAAACATATTCCATTGTGGTCCTTTGTAGATTTGTAATGAGGAAATGTGTCTTGGTCGTGATCTTTTTCAGGGGCACAACAACGCAGAGGATTAAACACATTGAAATTATCTTCAAGGAGAACAGTGGATTTTGAACGAGGACAACAATGCAGAGCATCAAGTGTGTTTTAGTTGGAGATGGCTCAGTGGGTAAATCTAGTCTTTTAGTCACCTACGTGACGGACACATTTCCCCACAACACTTGCCCAACAGTTTTTGATTATCATTCAAAACTGGCAACGATTGGCGGTGGACAATACAACCTCCAATTACACGATGCTTCAGGGGTTGAAGACTATGACAGCCTACGCCCGATCATGTACCCTGGAGCAGATGTGATTCTGGTGTGTTTCTCTGTCGTTTATCCCACTTCATTTGAAAACATCAAAGAAAAGTGGATGCCTGAGATCAAGCACTTCTGTCCAGGGTGCCCCTACCTGCTGGTGGGCCTGCGGACCGACCTGAGGGACGACCCCTCCACCGTGGAGACACTAGCCAGGAGGAGAGAGAAGCCCATCACTCCAGAGAGAGCAGAGGAACTGGCGCGCCACCTGAACGCTGTCGCATACGTTGAGTGTTCTGCTCTCACTAAGGAAGGTGTACAGCATGTATTTGACCAGGTGGTTTCAGCAGCTCTGCAGGGTCACTCTAAGTCTAAGCCCAAAAAGAGGCCCTGCAAATGTGAGCTGATGTGACTCCTTACACTTTTTCTTTGGAACAGTATTTAATAGTGCACTGTGTTTGTTTAAACAGCATTCAGAGACTGTAACCCTACTTTTCTTTTTAAAAGTATTGTACGTTCCAGAAGTGTTGCTGTTTGACAAGTGGATCAAGTTTAGATTTCCAGCTCACTTCCATAATATCCTTCTTATTTTGTTGTTTATCTAGATGCTATAGGCTATATTTTCAAATCAAGGATGTGTCTCCAATACTAATACTAATCTTATGTACAACAATTTAAACAAATCAAGCCCTTCCTGACAGTTGGTGCTGCTAGGACATACCTACATTGTATGATTTTATTCCACATTGATTATTGTTTTTCAAACTTGTCATTCACATGATGACACTTAAGAACAGCTAAGAGATATAAGACAAAAGTATTCGACAAAAAGTCACTGTCTTAAAATAATGTTAATTTGTTTTGACAATTTTAAGGTTTTTAAATAAATGTGTCATATACAAAACATTACATGGACTATGACTTACGCCTCTTGGGAAAAGAAAGTATAGGCTGGAACAACCTAATAAACAAATATACAAATATAAGAGAATGTCCACCATTCAGACTAAAATCAAAGAATGTCTGTGACTATTTTATTTTATTGTTTTATTATATATATGTATATTGTTTTATTTTATAGGTACAGTAGGCAAACTTATCTTTGTTAATGTTTTTTTTTTTTTTCATTTTATAACACACATATTCTTTACCCAATCTGTGTTTTTTCTTTTATTATGTATTATGTTGCTGATATCTGGTTTTATTGTTATACGTTAGGGACACTGGATGAAAATGCATTTGCATCCTTGCTAAATCCAGAATAATTACACTGTCTGCATCATGTATCTATTGTTCTTATTATACGCTGTCCCTCCCAAATAAACGAATAAAGTAAAGTGTACCAACAATTTTGGACAATCATTCATTATTGGCGATGATTGGTGGTGAACATTACCACCTTCAACTATGGGAAGGTTCAGGGATGAGTGAATATGACACAAGTACTTGTGCATCCTGGGAAAGATGTGGTTCTGCTCTGTTTCTCTGTTGCTAAATCCACTTCATTTGAAAACATCAAAGAAAGGTGGATACCTGAGATCTACCATTACTCTCCAGGGTGCCCCATTGGTCATAGAAGTGTTGGTGTTTGACAGGTGGAAACACCAGAATTATTATTCTGCTGGTTTGGGGGTGTTTTGTCACCCAAAGCAGTATTTGAATGAAGACTTTTGGAATTAAAGTTTATTAGTTAAAGTAGGCCTGATTGATTGATTGATTGAAGTACTTTATCTAGAAAGACATGGAAACAGAAGCCTACATGGAAGTACAATTCACACTACACGGTCCTCTAAACTGGATCGCTCATAAAAGCACAATGGCTTATTTAAAATGAGATCCCCAAGCACTCAAATCATGATGACATTTAAGAAAACAGACAGATATACACTACTATGCAGAACATCATACAATCAGCTTACAGGTTACTGGTATGAAAAACAAGAAATATGTACAATAAACAGTTCGAGGAGGGGCGGGGCGGGGGACGGGGGACAGAGGGGCTTAGGTTAAGACTTTAACAGAGGCCAGTTTGGAATTGCAGCCTCCTGAAGGTGTTTTTTTAGGGCAGTCTTGAAAGTGAGTGGGGTTTTACACTGCTTTACTCCTTTATTCCTTTGTTTGTGCCAAATCTGGGTTGGACATGATGAGTGGAGCTGCCTCTGGTGTTGTGATGGTGGACTTCATTTACGTTTTTGAAGAACTTTGACAGGTACATGGGTATCCCAATGTTGTGGTGTATCTTGTAGACCAGGCACGGTGAGCAGGCCTCCAAATAGCAGAAAAATAAAATAATAAAACATAGAGAAATAAAATACAAGAAATGAAAGTTTTATATAATATAATGCAAGTGATATACCTCCAGCCATAGCTCAGTTTCACCTACTTATACCTACATACAAACATACATACTTACATACTCAATCCCCCACATACATATAAAGATCCTTCACAGAATATCCATTTTCATAACCCATTTAGACCTGAGGCCGATTCTAAAAACGCCTTCTAAATCCTGAAGTTTTCTGAAAAACATATGTATTAAAAAATTACAACAAATGTATGTTGCTATATACTGTACATAGCAACAAGAACCCCAAAAGAGGCTTCCCGCCCAAAATGGGATAATATCCTTTTCAACCAGTATTTATAAAATGTATCCATACAGAGTCTTACAGAGAATGTGAGTGTCTCCATTCTGTATATGTTTTGTACAGTGACTGCACTTCCCCTTTGTTGGCGGGGTTTTGTCCAGCCACTTCCTGGTAATTGCCTTCTTGCTGGCTATAGTGGCTACTAATAGACCCCTTAACAGACGACGTCACACTGGTTGCAAGCGTCATACTGGTTGCAAAGGAAACCCATTCTGTCATGTCTCGCTAGGACGCGCCTCACAAGCCAACACACACGAGGATGTTGAATGAACTGAAACCAGCGCTCCCCGAAACAATATGTTGGGAATTGATTGCATGAAACAATCACCTGTGTGTCCAGTCTCAATGTTAGTACACAAATAATTGGTCTATAAAGAATAAAACAGAGTTAGAACTTCACTTGTAGGTACAGTTGAAATATGGATTGTGGTTGAAGGAGGTTGTGTGAGAAGTACTGTAGATTCAACTGGAATATCTTGTCTACTGCATAGCGTTAGTGCAGGACTGAGGTCTTTGTAGTTGTATAAATGTGGAAACTCCATTCCTATTGCATTACATAAATGTTGATGACAATAAACATTTAAGATAAATGCCATAACAATCCAATTTTCAGTTTATAGCCATTTGACATCATGCAGATGTTTTTAAAATGTCCCTCATGTCAAACCTTCCACAAAGTTTCATTAACTTACAGACCTTTTTCATGAGAAGCCAGCCATGCCCACTGCCACGCACCCTTTAGCCAATTGGTGTGAAAACTTAAGGTGAGACAAGTAAGTTCAGCTGATGGCAACAATATCAATGGTCAGGAAACAGTCATTTCTGACCTTGGCTATTAGCTAAGGTACAACAATGTCACATGATGACAAACTGCATCATCATTTAAACATCTTCAAGTAGAATGATCCAAGACATGAATACAAACTGTCACTGGCAGGTAGCTGAATCATCTTGTAGGTAAACAAGGGAACCAGGAGACCTGGTACTAACAGACCCCTAGTGGTTGAAAGATCAGAGCACTACGTCACGCTAAGCTTGGCCAATCAAGAAGAGGACAGAAGACAGACCTCTTTTATGCCCATGTATGGAGAAGAATGTTTGGAGAGGGGGACAGACAAAGCCACATGTAGGCCCGACCCCCTGGGTCTGGCAAAAATCACACCCAGTGTGAAGTGAGCGGTGCTATTTATGAGCGAAGTTTTAAGTTAATTTCATCATGTGTCTCGCTAGCCAATCACAGCACGTCCTGCAAAGATAAGTATTCAGACCCTTTGCTGTGACACTTGTGTATTTGCACCGCTCGGTGCTCAAAAACAACAGTGGTCATCACAGTGATGGAAGCTCACTTAAAAAGAAAAAGTATTGTTTTTGAAGTGAGTGGTGCTATTTATGAGTTATTAATTTCATCACGCGTCTCGCTAAGCCAATCACAGTACGTCACAGCCAATCAGCCAATCACAGTACAGCGAAAGAAAAACTTTCGCGACGGAAAGAAAAACTTTCGCCACGGATAGGTCCCAAACCCACTTATAAGAGCGGCTACACCGCTCAAAAAAAAAAAAAAAATGTGTGTATATGTATGTATATATATATATATATATATATGTATTGACTTTAAAATCTTCCCAACTACACCCTGCATGTGCTAAGCACGTGTTCACCTCCGACCCGATCACCAAATCCACCCTAGTGTGCTTCATTAATTGACTATGCTCTGATGTCAATTTTGTTGTGATGTGCAATTTAACATGTTATATGACCTGTTTATATTTTATGACAGAACAGGCTCTTTAAGCCACTCTGACAGCAACATAGATGACATCACATGCCTGTGACTTTGGAGGTGGGTAGAGGAAAAGACAGCCAATAAGGAGGTTCACCTGTTGAGTATCAGTCTGTTTATCTATTTCTAGTGGTTGATTGAAAATAGATCTCGTCTATTTCATTTTCTGCTATCGCCGGTGATCTGATCTGATCATGTTAATGTTGGGTTGATTATTCTTCAAAAGGAAACAGTCTGCTGATTGCTTTAAATCAGCCACAAACCAATCACACCATCATTCCCTCAACAAGGTGGTTCGTTTAAATACGTCTCTCTCCTACACTACACTAGATCACTGCTTCAATTGCTGCCACACTCTGCGGCTGCTGCTGCTGCTGCTGCTGCTGCTGCTGCTGCTGCTGCTGCTGCTGCAGCTGCTGCTGCTGCTGCTGACAAGCTTGGCATTATTCCATTTGTTGCAGTAAATGGTTAAATCTACTTTGACATGAGTGTTCCTGACTGAACTGATCTTCAACCCCCATTTCCAGGTATGATAAGGTCTCTCTAACCAAAATATATATTTAAAATGTGCTTTGTTTTGTCGCTAGGGATGGTAAAAAATGTATAAATGCTGTAACTGAGAAACAAATGTAACTTAACACTGTTGAAAGTGTTAAATATAAGTAAAATAAAATACAAATAAGTGTTAAATAAAATAAAAATACAAGTACTTTGATGAAACAGTATACAGTTTCATGAATGTTTTATTGAAAAATGTTAAAGAAAAAATACTTTATTAGTCAGAAATGTAAAACAGCCCATGGTACAGTAAGACATTAAGGCTAAAAGGATAACATAAAAAAGTCCTGGGGATTTGTTTCCATTGTCGTCCGATTTGTAATGAGGAAACGTGTCTCGTTGTGATCTTTTTCAGGGGTTACAACAACGCAGAGGATTAAACACATTGAAATTATCTTCAAGGAGAACAGTGGATTTTGAACGAGGACAACAATGCAGAGCATCAAGTGTGCTTTAGTTGGAGATATGTTAGTAGGTATATCTAGTCTTTTAGTCACCTACGTGACGGACACATTTCCCCACAACACTTGCCCAACAGTTTATGAGAAACATTATAAACTGGCAACGATTGGCGGTGGACAATACAACCTCCAATTGTACGAAGCTTCAAGGAGTGAAGACTATGACAGGCTACGCCCGCTTATATACTCTGGAGCAGATGTGGTTCTGGTGTGTTTCTCTGTCGTTTATCCCACTTCATTTGAAAACATCAAACAAAAGTGGATACCTGAGATCAAGAACTTATGTCCAGGATGCCCCTACCTGCTGGTGGGCCTGCGGACCGATCTGAGGGACGACCCCTCCACCGTGGAGAAACTAGCCAGGAGGAGAGAGAAGCCCATCACTCCAGAGAGAGCAGAGGAACTGGCCCGCCACCTGAACGCTGTCGCATACGTTGAGTGTTCTGCTCTCACTAAGGAAGGTGTACAGCATGTATTTGACCAGGTGGTTTCAGCAGCTCTGAAGGGTCACTCTAAGTCTAAGCCCAAAAGGAGGCCCTGCAAATGTGAGCTGATGTGACTCCTTACACTTTTTCTTTGGAACAGTATCTAATGTGTTTGTTTAAACAGCATTCAGAGACTGTAACCCTACTTTTCTTTTTTAAAGTATTGTACGTTCCAGAAGTGTTGCTGTTTGACAAGTGGATCAAGTTTAGATTTCCAGCTCTTCCATAACTTCCATAATATCCTTCTTATTTTGTTGTTTATCTAGATGCTATAGGCTATATTTTCAAATCAAGGATGTCTCCAATACTAATACTAATCTTATGTACAACAATTTAAACAAATCAAGCCCTTCCTGACAGTTGGTGCTGCTAGGACATACCTACATTGTATGATTTTATTCCACATTGATTATTGTTTTTCAAACTTGTCATTCACATGTGTGATGACACTTAAGAACAGCTATAAGACAGAAGGTATTCGACAAAAAGCCACTGTCTTAAAACAATGTTAATTTGTTTTTGACAATTTTAAGGTTTTTAAATAAATGTGTCATAACTGCCTCCTCTTGGGAACTCATGTAAAGAAAGACTGATAGTGGCATTGGCACTAGCGCTGCCACCAGAGGGGACTGTGAGGTGCAGTTTAGACACACTTCCTTTGCTCAAAATGTACAGTTCAGGGAAGCATACGAATATAAGAGAATGTCCACCATTAAGACTGAAATCAAAGAATGTCTGTGACAATTTTATAGGTAGGCAAACTTATCATTGTTCATGTTTTTGTTGTATTTCATTTTATAACACAGATATTGTTCACCCAATCTGTGATTTTGTCTTTTATTATGTGTTATGTTGCTGCTATCTGGTTTTATTGTTATATGTCAGGGACACTGGATGAAAATGTGCCTCCTTGCTAAATCCAACATAATTACACTGTCTGCATTATGTATCTATTGTTCTTATTATACGCTGTCCCTCCCAAATAAACAAATAAAGTAAAGTCTACCAAACATTTTGGACAATCATTCATTAATGGCGATGATTGGTGGTGAACATTACCACCTTCAACTATTAGTTCATGAGCCAGAGCCCCAAAATTGAGTCATGATTATCAAATCGGTTAGCTTAGTGGTAGTTATCATGCGTTGAATATGTGGACCCCTATATTGTCACAGGATAAGTCACCAGTGCCGACGCACGTCATGCGTGGCCCCTAATAAAACCCACAAATGCATCATTGTCCCTATAGGCTATGCACTTTGTGCTCGCTTGGTCCCCTACAAATCACACATTGTTATTTACATAAAGGACTAGTAACTTTGGATCAACAAAATACATTTTTATAACTTTTTTTTAAAATACTTTATTTTTATTCTTTTTCTTTTTAGAACAAGCAGGTCAGCTTGGGCATCAATAAAATGGGTACATTTCAGGTGTTTTTAACACTCATTATATTACGGGCTATTCAGTCCAGAAGAGAGGGATCCTATTAAAACAACATCAGTCCAGAATAAAGTGGTCAGCCATTGTATTATTGCATTTTCTCCAGCAATTCTGGGATTCCGCTGTACCGTTCTGTGAGTACTTTCTTTTCGGAGTAATACAGAACCTAATCATGTTCTTCCATGAAAGCTCTCTCCAAAGACCAGAGCTAGAAGTGGTGGATAGTACACTACATATATTCAGCCATTTTATAATTCTTACAGTATCTTTGCTTTATATGCATGCACAGAGAGGGGAAGAGAAGGGGTTCAAGGGGAGAGGAGGGAGGAGGAAAGGAGAAAAGGTGAGATGAGGTCGAGAGTGAGGAGAGGATCAAGTATGAGAAAGTTTGTCTTGTGTTTTCACCAGAGAGAGGTTAATGCAATGATTATCAACATCATACTCTTTATTCATTGACTTTAAAATCTTCCCAACTACATCCTGCATGCGCTAAGCACGTGTTCACCTCTCACCCAATCACCAAATCAACCCTAGTGTGCGTCATTAATTGACTACAGTATATGCTCTGATGGTTTATCTATTTCTAGTGGTTGATTGAAAATAGATCTGGTCTATTTCATTTTCTGGCATCGCCGGTGATCTGATCTGATCATGTTAATCTGGTGTTGATTGTTCTTCAAAAGGAAACAGTCTGCTGATTGCTTTCAATCATCCACGCTTTCCTACACACTAATCAATCACACCATCATTCCCTCAACAAGGCGATCCGTTTAAATACGTCTCTCTCCTACACTACACTAGATCACTGCTTCACTTGCTGCCACACTCTGCTGCTGCTCCTGACAAAGCTTGGCTGTATTCCATTCGTTGCAATAAATAGTAAAATCTACTTTGACGTGAGTGTTCCTGACTGAACTGATCTTCAACCCCCCATTTCCAGGTATGATACGGTCTCTCAAACCAAAATGTATATTTAAAATGTGATTTGTTTTGTCCAGGGACGTGCTGGCCACTGGGAAATGTGGGACAATTCCAGAAAGGCCTGTCCATTCCAGGCCAACCAGGCCGGCCGTTTTAATTTACGTTGGCCGCACAATTTACGGGCCTCTCTATCTGAGATTCCCATGTTGAATTAGGGGCCCAGCACGTCCCTGGTTTTGTCGTTAGGGATGGTAAAAATGTATAAATGCTGTAACTGAGAAACAAATGTAAAAGAGTAAAACTGTTGCAAATAAGGATGTTAACTTAACACTGTTGAAAGTGTTAAATATAAGTAAAATAAAATACAAATATAAGTGTTAAATAAAATATATATATAAGTACTTTGATGAAACAGTATTTACAGTTTCATGAAAATGTTTTATTGAACAATGTAAAAGAAAATATATATATATGTTTTCCCCCAATTGATTACTTTATTAGTCATAAATGTAAAACAGCCCATGATGAAGACATTAAGGCTAAAAGGATAACATAAAAAAGTCCTGGGGATTTGTTTCCATTGTGGTCCTTTGTAGATTTGTAATGAGGAAATGTGTCTCGGTTGTGATCTTTTTCAGGGACTACAACAACGCAGAGGATTAAACACATTGAAATTATCTTCAAGGAGAACAGTGGATTTTGAACGAGGACAACAATGCAGAGCATCAAGTGTGTTTTAGTTGGAGATATCTTTGTAGGTAAATCTAGTCTTTTAGTCACCTACGTGACGGACACATTTCCCCACAACACTTGCCTAACAGTTTTTGATAATCATTCAACATTTTTGAAAAAAACAATTGGTGGTGAACAATACAACCTCCAATTACACGAAGCTTCAGGGAGTGAAGACTATGACAGGATACGCACGATCATGTACCCTGGAACAGATGTGGTTCTGGTGTGTTTCTCTGTCGTTTATCCCACTTCATTTGAAAACATCAAAGAAAGGTGGATACCTGAGATCACAAAACGCTGTCCAGGATGCCCCTACCTGCTGGTGGGCCTGCAGACCGATCTGAGAGACGACCCCTCCACCGTGGAGACACTAGCCAGGACGAGAGAGAAGCCCATCACTCCAGAGAGAGCAGAGGAACTGGCCCGCCACCTGAACGCTGTCGCATACGTTGAGTGTTCTGCTCTCACTAAGGAAGGTGTACAGCATGTATTTGACCAGCTGGTTTCAGCAGCTCTGCAGGGTCACTCTAAGTCTAAGTCTAAGCCCAAAAAGAGGCGCAGCAGATGTGAGCTGATGTGACTCCTTACACTTTTTCTTTGGAACAGTATTTAATACTGCTCTGTGTTTGTTTAAACAGCAAACTGTATCTTTGTTAATGTTTTCGTTATATTTCATTTTATAACACACATATTCTTTACCCAATGTGTGTTTTTTCTTTTATTATGTATTATGTTGCTGCTATCTGGTTTTATTGTTATACGTTAGGACACTGGATGAAAATTTGCATCCTTGCTAAATCCAGAATAACTACGCTGTCTGCATCATGTATCTATTGTTCTTATTATACGCTGTCCCTCCCAATTAAACAAATACAGTATAAAGTCTACCAACAATTTTGGACAATCATTCATTAATGGCGATGATTTGGTGGTGAACATTACCACCTTCAACTATGGGAAGGTTCAGGGATGAGTGAATATGACACAAGTACTTGTCCATCCCGGTACAGATGTGGTTCTGCTCTGTTTCTCTGTTGCTAAATCCACTTCATTAGAAAACATCAAAGAAAGGTGGATACCTGAGATCGACCATTACTGTCCAGGGTGCCCCATTGGTCATAGAAGTGTTGGCGTCTTACAGAGTCTTACACAGAATGGAGTGTCTCCATTCTGTATGTTTTGTACAGTAACTATCCACTTCCCCTTTGTTGGCGGGGTTTTGTCCAGCCACTTCCTGGTAATTGCCTTCTTGCTGGTTAGTGGCTAACAATAATATTTTAAGAAGGTACTTATCCAGGGTGTTAATTTGGTTGGTATTTTACTCAGGTAAATATTGGTAAAATTACACTAATAGGTTGATATCTGATACAATGTCTTGCCAGTAGGTTTGGATTGCTGGACAATCCCAGAATAAAGTTGTCAGCCATTGTATTATTGCATTTTCTCCAGCAATTCCATGATTCCCGTGTAAGTGGTGGATAGTAAGTACTACATATATTCAGCCATTTTATAATTCTTACAGTATATTTGCTGTACTGTATATGCATGCACAGAGAGGGGAAGAGAAGGGGAGAGGAGGGAAGAGGAAAGGAGAAAAGGTGAGGTGTGGTGAGATTGAGGTGAGATGAGGTTGAGAGGGAGGAGAGGATCAAGGATGAGAAAGTTTGTCTTGTGTTTCCACTAGAGAGATGTTATTTAGGCTATAATTATGCACATCATACTCTTTATTCATTGACTTACAGATCTTACCAGCTACACCCCGCATGCGCTAAGCACGTGTTCACCTCCCCCCCATCACTAAATCCACCCTAGTGTGCTTCATTAATTGACTATATGCTCTGGTGTCAATATTGTTGTGATGTGCAATTTAACATGTTATATGACCTGTTTATATTTTATGGCATAGCAGGCTCTTTAAGCCACTCTGACAGCAACATAGATGACATCCCATACCTGTGACTTTGGAGGTGGGTAGAGGAAAAGACAGCCAATCGGGTCATCAGGAGGTTCACCTGTTGAGTATCAGATTGTTCTTGGGAGACAGAGCCTGCTTGTGAAATAGCCTACTGACAGTCTGAATGGTTTATCTATTTCTAGTGGCTGATTGAAAATAGATTCATGTTCTGGAAACGCCGTGATCTGATCATGTTCATCTTGGGTTGATTGTTCTTCAGAAGGAAACAGTCTGCTGATTGCTTTCCATCAGCCAGGCTTTCCTACACACCAATCACACCTCATTCCGTCATCAAGACGGTCTGCTTAAATACGTCTCCCTCCTACACTACACTAGATCACTGCTTCAATTGCTGCCACACTCTGCTGCTAACAAAGCTTGGCTGGATTCCATTTGTTGCAATAAATAGTTAAATCTACTTTGACGTGAGTTTTCCTGACTGAACTGATCTTCAACCCCCATTTCCAGGTATGATACAGATCTCTAACCAAAATATATATATAAATCTGATTTGTTTTGTTGCTAGGGATGGTAAAAATGTATAAATGCTGTATCTGAGAAACAAATGTAAAAGAGTAAAACTGTTGCAAATAAGGATGTTAACTTAACACTGTTGAAAGTGTTAAATATAAGTAAAATAAAATACCAAATACAAATATAAGTGTTAAATAAAAGAAAATATAAGTATTTTGATGAAACAGTATTTATAGTTTCATGAAAATGTTTTATTGAAAAATGTAAAAGAAAAAGAACATTCCCCCCCCCCCCCCCTGATTGAATACTTTATTAGTCAGACATGTAAAATAGCCCATGATTCAGTAAGACATGAAGGCTAAAGGATAACATAAAAAAGTTCTGGGGATTTGTTTCCATTGTGGTCCTTTTTGTTTTGATTTGTAATGAGGAAACGTGTCTCGGTCGTGATCTTTTTCAGGAGTTACAACAACGCAGAGGATTAAACACATTGAAATCGTCTTCAAGGAGAACAGTGGATTTTGAACGAGGACAACAATGCAGAGCATCAAGTGTGTTTTAGTTGGAGATATGTTAGTAGGTATAACTTGTCTTTTAGTCACCTACGTGACAGACACATTTCCCCACGACACTTACCTAACAGTTTTTGATAATCATTCAAAACTGGCAACGATTGGCGGTGAACAATACAACCTCCAATTATACGAAACTTCAGGGGCTGAAGACTATGACAGGCTACGCACGATCATGTACCCTGGAGCAGATGTGGCTCTGGTGTGCTTCTCTGTCGCCCTCTTCATTTGAAAACGTCATAGAAAAGTGGATACCTGAGATCAAGCACAACTGTCCAGGGTGCCCCTACCTGCTGGTGGGCCTGCAGACCGATCTGAGGAACGACCCCTACCAGAAGCCCATCCCTCCAGAAAGAGCAGAGGAACTGGCCCGCCACCTGAACGCTGTCGCATACGTTGAGTGTTCTGCTCTCACTAAGGAAGGTGTACAGCATGTATTTGACCAGCTGGTTTCAGCAGCTCTGCAGCCCAAAAAGAGGCGCAGCAGATGTGAGCTGCTGTGACCCCTTACACTACTACACCCCCTACACTACTTACTTACTTGCTTGCTTTGGAACAGACCAGTATACTGCACTGTGTTTGTGTAAACAGCCTGTAGCCCTGCAAAACTAAAAGAATAAAAACAAGTTGAACAAAGAACAAATTGTTCAAGAAGTGTTGCTGTTTGACAAGTGGATCAAGGTTGGATTTCCAGCTCACTTCCATAATATCCTTTTTATTTTGTTTTTTATCTAGATGCTATAGGCTACCTTTTCAAATCAAGGATGTGTCTCTCTCCAATACTAATTTTATGTACAACAATTTAAACAAATCAAGCCCTTCCTGACAGTTGGTGCTGCTAGGACATACCAGTATGATTTGATCTAATATTGATTATTGTTTTCCAAACGTGTCATTCACATGTGTGATGGCACTTAAGAAAATTATTCATTATACGCTTTTCCTCCCAAATAAAGTAAAGACTACCAACAATTTTGGACAATCATTCATCAGCGTCAATGATTGGTGGAGAAAGAGATAAATCATGTTTTTTGCTTTAGAACAGTATTTAATACTTTATGGTGTTTAACTCATTTCAGTACAAAACTCTAACCCTGCTAAACTAAAAGAATTAAGAAAAATAAGTATGCACAGCATCATGTCCCCCCTGGATTCCTAGGGAGAAGAGGGGGAAGGAGGAGGTTGGGGTGGAGGAGGATGAACTTGAAAGCCCGAACGAGCCGATCTACAAGCACAGTAGTCTCGACCCATGTTTGGTCTGTTGTGGAGCAGAACAAACAGGTGTAGAGAGATCACAGGTGTATTTATACTGTGGTGACTGCAACAAGGATTGGCTGAGGTGAGCAGAGGCAGGTGTAGTGGATAGGGGTGATTATGAATGGGGCGTGGCTAATGAGTGAAGGTACTGTAGGTGTGGTAGACAGGGAAGCGATTGAGGACGGGGAGTGGCTGTGATAAGCAGAGGGTGGTCTCCACTCCTGAACCTACGTTGTATACAACTACATTACATTCTCTGCAGCAATGTCTTGATAGAAATAAAGCACTAACTTCCCAGCAGGCCTGGAATTTCGTAATTTTAGGGGCAAGGCCGCTTGGCCTTTGGTGTTGTCCATTTTCTTTAGGGCACAAAGGCCAAATGCCAGGGCAGGAAGGCCATCAAATAAAATAAGATTTTATTCCATTGTAATAATGTATTGGATTTAAGGGTTAAGAAATAATGTAAAGGAGTCCGTTTTAAACTCTACAGCAGAGAAATCAGAGATCAGGTGGTGTAGTTTTACATTGTGGCCACTAGATGGTGCACATTAACCACATTTAATAAGAAATTATACAAATAAGGAATAAAACAGAGCTAGAACTTCACTTGTAAGTACAGTTGAAATATGGATTGTGGTTGAAGGAGGTCGTGTAAAAAGTACTGCAGAATCAACTGGAATAGCTTGTCTACTGCATAGCGTTAGTGCAGGACTGAGGTCTTTGTAGTTGTATAAATGTGGAAATTCCATTTCTATTGCATTACATAAATGTTGATGACAATAAAATGTTTAGATAAATGCCATAACAATCCAATGTTTCAGTTTATAACCATTTGAGATCACAGATGTTTTTGAAATGTCCCTCATGTCAAACTTTCCACAAAGTTTCATTAACTTACAGACCTTTGCCATGCCATGCCCACTGCCACGCCGCCTTTAGCCAATTATTGGTGTGAAAACTCAGTGGAATCAATTCAGCGAAAGCTAAGGTGTGACAAGTTCACCTGATGGCAACAATATCAATGGTCAGGAAACAGTCATTTCTAACCTTGGCTATTAGCTAAGGTCAATGTCACATGACAAACTGCGTCATCATTTAAACATCTTCAAGTAGAATTATCCAAGACATGAATACATCTTGTAGGTAAAAAATAAATATATATATATATATATATATATATATATATATATATATATGTGTGTGACAGCCGGAAGGTAGACGGAACCCGGGAGCAGTATGGGTTGGCGCCCCAGCCTGCGTCTTCTGTGAGGAAGAAGGCCAACAAACCCACGGTGAGGCCTTTTAGGAGGGCCTTTCAGGCAAGCCGCAAGTGGAGCCTCCAGTGCCACCACGGCCCAAGACACCATCACGCCGGAGTGAAATGTTTGGAGCGGGGGAGTCTGGTGCAACGCTCAGGTCCTGGACCTTGTGAGACGAAGGAAGGGCCCGGACAGGAGGCCATCCACAGAGCCTAGTCCCTCCACGTGCCAGAGCCTCCCCCGGTCCCGGCAGAGTAGTTCCGGAGAAGCGGACTGAGGGGCCCTGTCTTTCCCTAAAAGGACTGACCGTGGGTAGCTACTGGGACGTAAGTCGGGGCTTGATCAACCCCCGGCTGGTTCACCTGGGCGAGGGTGTATCACACAACAAACAATGGCATGAAAGTGAAATTACTCACTTTAATATCTAAATGATAAAATCACAATCTTTAAAATCACTAGAGGTGTGCGTAGTTTGATACAACTTAGGTTAACCTTTCAAATGCAGTGTCATCCTTCTACGTAAGTTAAGTTCACATGGTCAGAGATTAGAACAGAGACAAATAAGGTTATTTATTCACTATGGGGATCTTACTGAACACTTTCTTTCTCTTTCAGTTCATCATAGAGGCAAGGCCTGTTCCAGCTGAGATGCGGATTGACTTGAAACAAATACAGGTTTTGGTAGTTACCTTGCCATGATGTAAATCCAAATACTGGCAAGATATCTTCAATATGTTGCTCCATTGATTAGAATATTGATATTCCACAATAGTATCCTCATTGACTTACAGCTCTCAAAGTAACTCTTTTAGCACATAAACAAACATACAAATCTGTGTAATCAAAGGCATTTGAGGTTTGAGGTTGTGTGAAATTGTGTGTTTCAATCCTAGGGATAGGTTGAGGGTTATTTCTCATATACATCCAAGCTGTCAGACAGTTCTGAGAATTGACACATGACTGCAATGAGGTTTAGTAACAATCTATTTGTTATCTATCTTACTACATTCTATGAATGCCACATAAACTACATTTGTAATATTCCATTGTGGGGTGATTACCTGGTGAATCTCATTGACCAAGAAACATTAGTGACATCACATACTTGCATACATGCTCACATGTGACATATGGAGTGGAGAGTGGAGACAGTACTGTGGGTTGGCCTGGATGTGTGTAGAGGGAAAGACAGCCAATTAGGAAGTCAGGCAGTTCACCCGTTGAGCAAAAAAAGAGCCTGCTTGTGAAATACTGACAATCTGAATGTCACAAGTGTGTGACACAGATTTATGTCACAAGCGTGATCTTTCTTCTCCTTTTTTCAGGTACTGTGTGATTTTTATCTCTAACCATTAGCCTAATATAAACACAACGGTCGAAATAATAGCGTTGACGTTCACTCACTGTGAGTAGTTTACATAATATACTTTGTAATTTTGCTGTTAACTCATTTGTTTGTGATTTGTTTTGTGGCTAGGAATGGTAAAATGGATAAATGCTGTAACTGAACTGATGCCAATGTGAAAGGGATTAAAGTAAACCACTGTAAAATAGAAGTACTTTGATGAACATGATTCACATGATTCATGGAAAAGTTTTTATTGAAGAATGTTTTGAAAAAAACATAAAAACATTTGGTAACATTTGCCTATTGAGGAAATGTGTCACGGTTGTGATCTTTTTCAGGGTTACAACAGAAGCATAAGGCCAGCACGAAGGAACAAACACATGAAACGATCTTCACATGAGAACAGGGGATTTTGAACAGGGACAAACATGCAGGCCATTAAGTGTGTCTTCGTTGGCGATTGCCAAGTGGGTATATCAAAGCTTTTAGTCACCTACACGACTGACGAATATCCCACTGAATGGATAATAACGACCATGGACACCTATTCAGCAACGGCACTGATTGACGGTGAAGCTTACAACCTTCAGCTATTTGAAGGTTCAAGGATGGATGAATACGAGAGGCTACGGCTACTTATGTACCCTGGTACAGATGTGGCGCTGCTCTGTTTCTCTGTTGTTCAACCCACTTCATTTGGAATCCCCCTGTATTTGTCAAAATACTTCCAAAACGTAAATGAAGTCCACGATCATAACACCAGAGGCAGCCAGACTGATCATGTTCAACACAGATTTGGCACAAACAAGGGAATGAACTCCTTCTCATGCTATACAACAAAAATGTGGAATGCCCTACCCAAAGGAGTAAAGGAGTGTAAAACCCTACTCACTTTCAAAACTGCCCTAAAGAATCACCTTCAGGAGGCTGCAATTCCAAACTGGTCTTAACCTAATCATGTTCTTCCATGACAACTCTCTCCAAAGGAGCTAGAAGTGGTGGATAGTACACTACATATATTCAGCCATTTTATCATTCTTACAGTATATTTGCTTTATATGCATGCACAGAGAGGGGAAGAGAAGGGGAGAGGAGGGAAGAGGAAAGGAGATCAATCTTCCCAACTACACCCTGCATGCGCTAAGCACATGTTCACCTCCGCCCAATCACCAAATCAACCCTAGTGTGCTTCATTAATTGACTATATGCTCTGATGTCAATATTGTTGTGATGTGCAATTTAACATGTTATATGACCTGTTTATATTTTATGATTATGACATAGCAGGCTCTTTAAGTCACTCTGACAGCAACATAGATGACATCACATACCTGTGACTTTGGAGGTGGGTAGAGGAAAAGACAGCCAATCAGGAGGTTTACCTGTTGAGTATCAGTCTGAGTCGTTTATCTATTTTTAGTGGTTGATTGAAAATAGATCTCGTCTAATTCATGTTCTGGTATCGCCGGTGATCTGATCTGATCATGTTAATCTTGGGTTAATCTTCAAAAGGAAAGGCTGCTGATCGCTTTCCATCAGCCAGGCTTTCCTACACACTAATCAATCACACCATCATTCCCTCAACAAGGTGGTCCGTTTAAATACATCTCTCTCCTACACTACACTAGATCACTGCTTCACTTGCTGCCATACTCTGCTGCTGCTGCTGACAAAGCTTGGCTGTATTCCAGTGTTCCTGACTGAACTGATCTTCAACCCCCATTTCCAGGTATGATACAGATCTCTAACCAAAATATATATTTAAAATGTGATTTGTTTTGTCGCTAGGGATGGATGGTAAAATGTATAAATGCTGTAACTGAGAAACAAATGTAAAAGACTAAAACGGATGCAAATAAGGATGTTAACTTAACACTGTTGAAAGTGTTAAATATAAGTAAAATAAAATACAAATAAGTGTTAAATAAAATAAAAATATAAGTACTTTGATGAAACAGTATTTACAGTTTCATCAAAATGTTTTATTGAAAAATGTAAAGGAAAAAAAACATATTCCATTGTGGTCCTTTGTAGATTTGTAATGAGGAAATGTGTCTTGGTCGTGATCTTTTTCAGGGGCACAACAACGCAGAGGATTAAACACATTGAAATTATCTTCAAGGAGAACAGTGGATTTTGAACGAGGACAACAATGCAGAGCATCAAGTGTGTTTTAGTTGGAGATGGCTCAGTGGGTAAATCTAGTCTTGTAGTCACCTACGTGACTGACACATTTCCCCACAACACTTGCCCAACAGTTTTTGATAATCATTCAAAACTGGCAACGATTGGCGGTGGACAATACGACCTCCAATTACACGATGCTTCAGGGGTTGAAGACTATGACAGCCTACGCCCGATCATGTACCCTGGAACAGATGTGGTTCTGGTGTGTTTCTCTGTCGTTTATCCCACTTCATTTGAAAACATCAAAGAAAAGTGGATGCCTGAGATCAAGCACTTCTGTCCAGGGTGCCCCTACCTGCTGGTGGGCCTGCGGACCGATCTGAGGGACGACCCCTCCACCGTGGAGACACTAGCCAGGAGGAGAGAGAAGCCCATCACTCCAGAGAGAGCAGAGGAACTGGCGCGCCACCTGAACGCTGTCGCATACGTTGAGTGTTCTGCTCTCACTAAGGAAGGTGTACAGCATGTATTTGACCAGGTGGTTTCAGCAGCTTTGAAGGGTCACTCTAAGTCTAAGCCCAAAAAGAGGCCCTGCAAATGTGAGCTGATGTGACTCCTTACACTTTTTCTTTGGAACAGTATTTGACACACTCACCGCCAAAGGGGAGAATTCTCCCCTTTGGCGGTTCAGACCATTGACTGAAAAGGGGAGAATTCTCCCCTTTGGCAGTGAGTGTGTTAATAGTGCACTGTGTTTGTTTAAACAGCATTCAGAGACTGTAACCCTACTTTTCTTTTTAAAAGTATTGTACGTTCCAGAAGTGCTGCTGTTTGACAAGTGGATCAAGTTTAGATTTCCAGCTCACTTCCATAATATCCTTCTTATTTTGTTGTTTATCTAGATGCTATAGGCTATATTTTCAAATCAAGGATGTGTCTCCAATACTAATACTAATCTTATGTACAACAATTTAAACAAATCAAGCCCTTCCTGACAGTTGGTGCTGCTAGGACATACCTACATTGTATGATTTTATTCCACATTGATTATTGTTTTTCAAACTTGTCATTCACATGATGACACTTAAGAACAGCTAAGAGATATAAGACAAAAGTATTCGACAAAAAGTCACTGTCTTAAAATAATGTTAATTTGTTTTGACAATTTTAAGGTTTTTAAATAAATGTGTCATATACAAAACATTACATGGACTATGACTTACGCCTCTTGGGAAAAGAAAGTATAGGCTGGAACAACCTAATAAACAAATATACAAATATAAGAGAATGTCCACCATTCAGACTAAAATCAAAGAATGTCTGTGACTATTTTATTTTATTGTTTTATTATATATATGTATATTGTTTTATTTTATAGGTACAGTAGGCAAACTTATCTTTGTTAATGTTTTTTTTTTATTTCATTTTATAACACATATTCTTTACCCAATCTGTGTTTTTTCTTTTATTATGTATTATGTTGCTGATTTCTGGTTTTATTGTTATACGTTAGGGACACTGGATGAAAATGCATTTGCATCCTTGCTAAATCCAGAATAATTACACTGTCTGCATCATGTATCTATTGTTCTTATTATACGCTGTCCCTCCCAAATAAACGAATAAAGTAAAGTGTACCAACAATTTTGGACAATCATTCATTATTGGCGATGATTGGTGGTGAACATTACCACCTTCAACTATGGGAAGGTTCAGGGATGAGTGAATATGACACAAGTACTTGTGCATCCTGGGAAAGATGTGGTTCTGCTCTGTTTCTCTGTTGCTAAATCCACTTCATTTGAAAACATCAAAGAAAGGTGGATACCTGAGATCTACCATTACTCTCCAGGGTGCCCCATTGGTCATAGAAGTGTTGGTGTTTGACAGGTGGAAACACCAGAATTATTATTCTGCTGGTTTGGGGGTGTTTTGTCACCCAAAGCAGTATTTGAATGAAGACTTTTGGAATTAAAGTTTATTAGTTAAAGTAGGCCTGATTGATTGATTGATTGAAGTACTTTATCTAGAAAGACATGGAAACAGAAGCCTACATGGAAGTACAATTCACACTACACGGTCCTCTAAACTGGATCGCTCATAAAAGCACAATGGCTTATTTAAAATGAGATCCCCAAGCACTCAAATCATGATGACATTTAAGAAAACAGACAGATATACACTACTATGCAGAACATCATACAATCAGCTTACAGGTTACTGGTATGAAAAACAAGAAATATGTACAATAAACAGTTCGAGGAGGGGCGGGGCGGGGGACGGGGGACAGAGGGGCTTAGGTTAAGACTTTAACAGAGGCCAGTTTGGAATTGCAGCCTCCTGAAGGTGTTTTTTTAGGGCAGTCTTGAAAGTGAGTGGGGTTTTACACTGCTTTACTCCTTTATTCCTTTGTTTGTGCCAAATCTGGGTTGGACATGATGAGTGGAGCTGCCTCTGGTGTTGTGATGGTGGACTTCATTTACGTTTTTGAAGAACTTTGACAGGTACATGGGTATCCCAATGTTGTGGTGTATCTTGTAGACCAGGCACGGTGAGCAGGCCTCCAAATAGCAGAAAAATAAAATAATAAAACATAGAGAAATAAAATACAAGAAATGAAAGTTTTATATAATATAATGCAAGTGATATACCTCCAGCCATAGCTCAGTTTCACCTACTTATACCTACATACAAACATACATACTTACATACTCAATCCCCCACATACATATAAAGATCCTTCACAGAATATCCATTTTCATAACCCATTTAGACCTGAGGCCGATTCTAAAAACGCCTTCTAAATCCTGAAGTTTTCTGAAAAACATATGTATTAAAAAATTACAACAAATGTATGTTGCTATATACTGTACATAGCAACAAGAACCCCAAAAGAGGCTTCCCGCCCAAAATGGGATAATATCCTTTTCAACCAGTATTTATAAAATGTATCCATACAGAGTCTTACAGAGAATGTGAGTGTCTCCATTCTGTATATGTTTTGTACAGTGACTGTCCACTTCCCCTTTGTTGGCGGGGTTTTGTCCAGCCACTTCCTGGTAATTGCCTTCTTGCTGGCTATAGTGGCTACTAATAGACCCCTTAACAGACGACGTCACACTGGTTGCAAGCGTCATACTGGTTGCAAAGGAAACCCATTCTGTCATGTCTCGCTAGGACGCGCCTCACAAGCCAACACACACGAGGATGTTGAATGAACTGAAACCAGCGCTCCCCGAAACAATATGTTGGGAATTGATTGCATGAAACAATCACCTGTGTGTCCAGTCTCAATGTTAGTACACAAATAATTGGTCTATAAAGAATAAAACAGAGTTAGAACTTCACTTGTAGGTACAGTTGAAATATGGATTGTGGTTGAAGGAGGTTGTGTGAGAAGTACTGTAGATTCAACTGGAATATCTTGTCTACTGCATAGCGTTAGTGCAGGACTGAGGTCTTTGTAGTTGTATAAATGTGGAAACTCCATTCCTATTGCATTACATAAATGTTGATGACAATAAACATTTAAGATAAATGCCATAACAATCCAATTTTCAGTTTATAGCCATTTGACATCATGCAGATGTTTTTAAAATGTCCCTCATGTCAAACCTTCCACAAAGTTTCATTAACTTACAGACCTTTTTCATGAGAAGCCAGCCATGCCCACTGCCACGCACCCTTTAGCCAATTGGTGTGAAAACTTAAGGTGAGACAAGTAAGTTCAGCTGATGGCAACAATATCAATGGTCAGGAAACAGTCATTTCTGACCTTGGCTATTAGCTAAGGTACAACAATGTCACATGATGACAAACTGCATCATCATTTAAACATCTTCAAGTAGAATGATCCAAGACATGAATACAAACTGTCACTGGCAGGTAGCTGAATCATCTTGTAGGTAAACAAGGGAACCAGGAGACCTGGTACTAACAGACCCCTAGTGGTTGAAAGATCAGAGCACTACGTCACGCTAAGCTTGGCCAATCAAGAAGAGGACAGAAGACAGACCTCTTTTATGCCCATGTATGGAGAAGAATGTTTGGAGAGGGGGACAGACAAAGCCACATGTAGGCCCGACCCCCTGGGTCTGGCAAAAATCACACCCAGTGTGAAGTGAGCGGTGCTATTTATGAGCGAAGTTTTAAGTTAATTTCATCATGTGTCTCGCTAGCCAATCACAGCACGTCCTGCAAAGATAAGTATTCAGACCCTTTGCTGTGACACTTGTGTATTTGCACCGCTCGGTGCTCAAAAACAACAGTGGTCATCACAGTGATGGAAGCTCACTTAAAAAGAAAAAGTATTGTTTTTGAAGTGAGTGGTGCTATTTATGAGTTATTAATTTCATCACGCGTCTCGCTAAGCCAATCACAGTACGTCACAGCCAATCAGCCAATCACAGTACAGCGAAAGAAAAATTTTCGCGACGGAAAGAAAAACTTTCGCCACGGATAGGTCCCAAACCCACTTATAAGAGCGGCTACACCGCTCAAAAAAAAAGAAAATGTGTGTATATGTATGTATATATATATATATATATATATATATGTATTGACTTTAAAATCTTCCCAACTACACCCTGCATGTGCTAAGCACGTGTTCACCTCCGACCCGATCACCAAATCCACCCTAGTGTGCTTCATTAATTGACTATGCTCTGATGTCAATTTTGTTGTGATGTGCAATTTAACATGTTATATGACCTGTTTATATTTTATGACAGAACAGGCTCTTTAAGCCACTCTGACAGCAACATAGATGACATCACATGCCTGTGACTTTGGAGGTGGGTAGAGGAAAAGACAGCCAATAAGGAGGTTCACCTGTTGAGTATCAGTCTGTTTATCTATTTCTAGTGGTTGATTGAAAATAGATCTCGTCTATTTCATTTTCTGCTATCGCCGGTGATCTGATCTGATCATGTTAATGTTGGGTTGATTATTCTTCAAAAGGAAACAGTCTGCTGATTGCTTTAAATCAGCCACAAACCAATCACACCATCATTCCCTCAACAAGGTGGTTCGTTTAAATACGTCTCTCTCCTACACTACACTAGATCACTGCTTCAATTGCTGCCACACTCTGCGGCTGCTGCTGCTGCTGCTGCTGCTGCTGCTGCTGCTGCTGACAAGCTTGGCATTATTCCATTTGTTGCAGTAAATGGTTAAATCTACTTTGACATGAGTGTTCCTGACTGAACTGATCTTCAACCCCCATTTCCAGGTATGATAAGGTCTCTCTAACCAAAATATATATTTAAAATGTGCTTTGTTTTGTCGCTAGGGATGGTAAAAAATGTATAAATGCTGTAACTGAGAAACAAATGTAACTTAACACTGTTGAAAGTGTTAAATATAAGTAAAATAAAATACAAATAAGTGTTAAATAAAATAAAAATACAAGTACTTTGATGAAACAGTATACAGTTTCATGAATGTTTTATTGAAAAATGTTAAAGAAAAAATACTTTATTAGTCAGAAATGTAAAACAGCCCATGGTACAGTAAGACATTAAGGCTAAAAGGATAACATAAAAAAGTCCTGGGGATTTGTTTCCATTGTCGTCCGATTTGTAATGAGGAAACGTGTCTCGTTGTGATCTTTTTCAGGGGTTACAACAACGCAGAGGATTAAACACATTGAAATTATCTTCAAGGAGAACAGTGGATTTTGAACGAGGACAACAATGCAGAGCATCAAGTGTGCTTTAGTTGGAGATATGTTAGTAGGTATATCTAGTCTTTTAGTCACCTACGTGACGGACACATTTCCCCACAACACTTGCCCAACAGTTTATGAGAAACATTATAAACTGGCAACGATTGGCGGTGGACAATACAACCTCCAATTGTACGAAGCTTCAAGGAGTGAAGACTATGACAGGCTACGCCCGCTTATATACTCTGGAGCAGATGTGGTTCTGGTGTGTTTCTCTGTCGTTTATCCCACTTCATTTGAAAACATCAAACAAAAGTGGATACCTGAGATCAAGAACTTATGTCCAGGATGCCCCTACCTGCTGGTGGGCCTGCGGACCGATCTGAGGGACGACCCCTCCACCGTGGAGAAACTAGCCAGGAGGAGAGAGAAGCCCATCACTCCAGAGAGAGCAGAGGAACTGGCCCGCCACCTGAACGCTGTCGCATACGTTGAGTGTTCTGCTCTCACTAAGGAAGGTGTACAGCATGTATTTGACCAGGTGGTTTCAGCAGCTCTGAAGGGTCACTCTAAGTCTAAGCCCAAAAGGAGGCCCTGCAAATGTGAGCTGATGTGACTCCTTACACTTTTTCTTTGGAACAGTATCTAATGTGTTTGTTTAAACAGCATTCAGAGACTGTAACCCTACTTTTCTTTTTTAAAGTATTGTACGTTCCAGAAGTGTTGCTGTTTGACAAGTGGATCAAGTTTAGATTTCCAGCTCTTCCATAACTTCCATAATATCCTTCTTATTTTGTTGTTTATCTAGATGCTATAGGCTATATTTTCAAATCAAGGATGTCTCCAATACTAATACTAATCTTATGTACAACAATTTAAACAAATCAAGCCCTTCCTGACAGTTGGTGCTGCTAGGACATACCTACATTGTATGATTTTATTCCACATTGATTATTGTTTTTCAAACTTGTCATTCACATGTGTGATGACACTTAAGAACAGCTATAAGACAGAAGGTATTCGACAAAAAGCCACTGTCTTAAAACAATGTTAATTTGTTTTTGACAATTTTAAGGTTTTTAAATAAATGTGTCATAACTGCCTCCTCTTGGGAACTCATGTAAAGAAAGACTGATAGTGGCATTGGCACTAGCGCTGCCACCAGAGGGGACTGTGAGGTGCAGTTTAGACACACTTCCTTTGCTCAAAATGTACAGTTCAGGGAAGCATACGAATATAAGAGAATGTCCACCATTAAGACTGAAATCAAAGAATGTCTGTGACAATTTTATAGGTAGGCAAACTTATCATTGTTCATGTTTTTGTTGTATTTCATTTTATAACACAGATATTGTTCACCCAATCTGTGATTTTGTCTTTTATTATGTGTTATGTTGCTGCTATCTGGTTTTATTGTTATATGTCAGGGACACTGGATGAAAATGTGCCTCCTTGCTAAATCCAACATAATTACACTGTCTGCATTATGTATCTATTGTTCTTATTATACGCTGTCCCTCCCAAATAAACAAATAAAGTAAAGTCTACCAAACATTTTGGACAATCATTCATTAATGGCGATGATTGGTGGTGAACATTACCACCTTCAACTATTAGTTCATGAGCCAGAGCCCCAAAATTGAGTCATGATTATCAAATCGGTTAGCTTAGTGGTAGTTATCATGCGTTGAATATGTGGACCCCTATATTGTCACAGGATAAGTCACCAGTGCCGACGCACGTCATGCGTGGCCCCTAATAAAACCCACAAATGCATCATTGTCCCTATAGGCTATGCACTTTGTGCTCGCTTGGTCCCCTACAAATCACACATTGTTATTTACATAAAGGACTAGTAACTTTGGATCAACAAAATACATTTTTATAACTTTTTTTTAAAATACTTTATTTTTATTCTTTTTCTTTTTAGAACAAGCAGGTCAGCTTGGGCATCAATAAAATGGGTACATTTCAGGTGTTTTTAACACTCATTATATTACGGGCTATTCAGTCCAGAAGAGAGGGATCCTATTAAAACAACATCAGTCCAGAATAAAGTGGTCAGCCATTGTATTATTGCATTTTCTCCAGCAATTCTGGGATTCCGCTGTACCGTTCTGTGAGTACTTTCTTTTCGGAGTAATACAGAACCTAATCATGTTCTTCCATGAAAGCTCTCTCCAAAGACCAGAGCTAGAAGTGGTGGATAGTACACTACATATATTCAGCCATTTTATAATTCTTACAGTATCTTTGCTTTATATGCATGCACAGAGAGGGGAAGAGAAGGGGTTCAAGGGGAGAGGAGGGAGGAGGAAAGGAGAAAAGGTGAGATGAGGTCGAGAGTGAGGAGAGGATCAAGTATGAGAAAGTTTGTCTTGTGTTTTCACCAGAGAGAGGTTAATGCAATGATTATCAACATCATACTCTTTATTCATTGACTTTAAAATCTTCCCAACTACATCCTGCATGCGCTAAGCACGTGTTCACCTCTCACCCAATCACCAAATCAACCCTAGTGTGCGTCATTAATTGACTACAGTATATGCTCTGATGGTTTATCTATTTCTAGTGGTTGATTGAAAATAGATCTGGTCTATTTCATTTTCTGGCATCGCCGGTGATCTGATCTGATCATGTTAATCTGGTGTTGATTGTTCTTCAAAAGGAAACAGTCTGCTGATTGCTTTCAATCATCCACGCTTTCCTACACACTAATCAATCACACCATCATTCCCTCAACAAGGCGATCCGTTTAAATACGTCTCTCTCCTACACTACACTAGATCACTGCTTCACTTGCTGCCACACTCTGCTGCTGCTCCTGACAAAGCTTGGCTGTATTCCATTCGTTGCAATAAATAGTAAAATCTACTTTGACGTGAGTGTTCCTGACTGAACTGATCTTCAACCCCCCATTTCCAGGTATGATACGGTCTCTCAAACCAAAATGTATATTTAAAATGTGATTTGTTTTGTCCAGGGACGTGCTGGCCACTGGGAAATGTGGGACAATTCCAGAAAGGCCTGTCCATTCCAGGCCAACCAGGCCGGCCGTTTTAATTTACGTTGGCCGCACAATTTACGGGCCTCTCTATCTGAGATTCCCATGTTGAATTAGGGGCCCAGCACGTCCCTGGTTTTGTCGTTAGGGATGGTAAAAATGTATAAATGCTGTAACTGAGAAACAAATGTAAAAGAGTAAAACTGTTGCAAATAAGGATGTTAACTTAACACTGTTGAAAGTGTTAAATATAAGTAAAATAAAATACAAATATAAGTGTTAAATAAAATATATATATAAGTACTTTGATGAAACAGTATTTACAGTTTCATGAAAATGTTTTATTGAACAATGTAAAAGAAAATATATATATATGTTTTCCCCCAATTGATTACTTTATTAGTCATAAATGTAAAACAGCCCATGATGAAGACATTAAGGCTAAAAGGATAACATAAAAAAGTCCTGGGGATTTGTTTCCATTGTGGTCCTTTGTAGATTTGTAATGAGGAAATGTGTCTCGGTTGTGATCTTTTTCAGGGACTACAACAACGCAGAGGATTAAACACATTGAAATTATCTTCAAGGAGAACAGTGGATTTTGAACGAGGACAACAATGCAGAGCATCAAGTGTGTTTTAGTTGGAGATATCTTTGTAGGTAAATCTAGTCTTTTAGTCACCTACGTGACGGACACATTTCCCCACAACACTTGCCTAACAGTTTTTGATAATCATTCAACATTTTTGAAAAAAACAATTGGTGGTGAACAATACAACCTCCAATTACACGAAGCTTCAGGGAGTGAAGACTATGACAGGATACGCACGATCATGTACCCTGGAACAGATGTGGTTCTGGTGTGTTTCTCTGTCGTTTATCCCACTTCATTTGAAAACATCAAAGAAAGGTGGATACCTGAGATCACAAAACGCTGTCCAGGATGCCCCTACCTGCTGGTGGGCCTGCAGACCGATCTGAGAGACGACCCCTCCACCGTGGAGACACTAGCCAGGACGAGAGAGAAGCCCATCACTCCAGAGAGAGCAGAGGAACTGGCCCGCCACCTGAACGCTGTCGCATACGTTGAGTGTTCTGCTCTCACTAAGGAAGGTGTACAGCATGTATTTGACCAGCTGGTTTCAGCAGCTCTGCAGGGTCACTCTAAGTCTAAGTCTAAGCCCAAAAAGAGGCGCAGCAGATGTGAGCTGATGTGACTCCTTACACTTTTTCTTTGGAACAGTATTTAATACTGCTCTGTGTTTGTTTAAACAGCAAACTGTATCTTTGTTAATGTTTTCGTTGTATTTCATTTTATAACACACATATTCTTTACCCAATGTGTGTTTTTTCTTTTATTATGTATTATGTTGCTGCTATCTGGTTTTATTGTTATACGTTAGGACACTGGATGAAAATTTGCATCCTTGCTAAATCCAGAATAACTACGCTGTCTGCATCATGTATCTATTGTTCTTATTATACGCTGTCCCTCCCAAATAAACAAATACAGTATAAAGTCTACCAACAATTTTGGACAATCATTCATTAATGGCGATGATTTGGTGGTGAACATTACCACCTTCAACTATGGGAAGGTTCAGGGATGAGTGAATATGACACAAGTACTTGTCCATCCCGGTACAGATGTGGTTCTGCTCTGTTTCTCTGTTGCTAAATCCACTTCATTAGAAAACATCAAAGAAAGGTGGATACCTGAGATCGACCATTACTGTCCAGGGTGCCCCATTGGTCATAGAAGTGTTGGCGTCTTACAGAGTCTTACACAGAATGGAGTGTCTCCATTCTGTATGTTTTGTACAGTAACTATCCACTTCCCCTTTGTTGGCGGGGTTTTGTCCAGCCACTTCCTGGTAATTGCCTTCTTGCTGGTTAGTGGCTAACAATAATATTTTAAGAAGGTACTTATCCAGGGTGTTAATTTGGTTGGTATTTTACTCAGGTAAATATTGGTAAAATTACACTAATAGGTTGATATCTGATACAATGTCTTGCCAGTAGGTTTGGATTGCTGGACAATCCCAGAATAAAGTTGTCAGCCATTGTATTATTGCATTTTCTCCAGCAATTCCATGATTCCCGTGTAAGTGGTGGATAGTAAGTACTACATATATTCAGCCATTTTATAATTCTTACAGTATATTTGCTGTACTGTATATGCATGCACAGAGAGGGGAAGAGAAGGGGAGAGGAGGGAAGAGGAAAGGAGAAAAGGTGAGGTGTGGTGAGATTGAGGTGAGATGAGGTTGAGAGGGAGGAGAGGATCAAGGATGAGAAAGTTTGTCTTGTGTTTCCACTAGAGAGATGTTATTTAGGCTATAATTATGCACATCATACTCTTTATTCATTGACTTACAGATCTTACCAGCTACACCCCGCATGCGCTAAGCACGTGTTCACCTCCCCCCCATCACTAAATCCACCCTAGTGTGCTTCATTAATTGACTATATGCTCTGGTGTCAATATTGTTGTGATGTGCAATTTAACATGTTATATGACCTGTTTATATTTTATGGCATAGCAGGCTCTTTAAGCCACTCTGACAGCAACATAGATGACATCCCATACCTGTGACTTTGGAGGTGGGTAGAGGAAAAGACAGCCAATCGGGTCATCAGGAGGTTCACCTGTTGAGTATCAGATTGTTCTTGGGAGACAGAGCCTGCTTGTGAAATAGCCTACTGACAGTCTGAATGGTTTATCTATTTCTAGTGGCTGATTGAAAATAGATTCATGTTCTGGAAACGCCGTGATCTGATCATGTTCATCTTGGGTTGATTGTTCTTCAGAAGGAAACAGTCTGCTGATTGCTTTCCATCAGCCAGGCTTTCCTACACACCAATCACACCTCATTCCGTCATCAAGACGGTCTGCTTAAATACGTCTCCCTCCTACACTACACTAGATCACTGCTTCAATTGCTGCCACACTCTGCTGCTAACAAAGCTTGGCTGGATTCCATTTGTTGCAATAAATAGTTAAATCTACTTTGACGTGAGTTTTCCTGACTGAACTGATCTTCAACCCCCATTTCCAGGTATGATACAGATCTCTAACCAAAATATATATATAAATCTGATTTGTTTTGTTGCTAGGGATGGTAAAAATGTATAAATGCTGTATCTGAGAAACAAATGTAAAAGAGTAAAACTGTTGCAAATAAGGATGTTAACTTAACACTGTTGAAAGTGTTAAATATAAGTAAAATAAAATACCAAATACAAATATAAGTGTTAAATAAAAGAAAATATAAGTATTTTGATGAAACAGTATTTATAGTTTCATGAAAATGTTTTATTGAAAAATGTAAAAGAAAAAGAACATTCCCCCCCTCCCCCTGATTGAATACTTTATTAGTCAGACATGTAAAATAGCCCATGATTCAGTAAGACATGAAGGCTAAAGGATAACATAAAAAAGTCCTGGGGATTTGTTTCCATTGTGGTCCTTTTTGTTTTGATTTGTAATGAGGAAACGTGTCTCGGTCGTGATCTTTTTCAGGAGTTACAACAACGCAGAGGATTAAACACATTGAAATCGTCTTCAAGGAGAACAGTGGATTTTGAACGAGGACAACAATGCAGAGCATCAAGTGTGTTTTAGTTGGAGATATGTTAGTAGGTATAACTTGTCTTTTAGTCACCTACGTGACAGACACATTTCCCCACGACACTTACCTAACAGTTTTTGATAATCATTCAAAACTGGCAACGATTGGCGGTGAACAATACAACCTCCAATTATACGAAACTTCAGGGGCTGAAGACTATGACAGGCTACGCACGATCATGTACCCTGGAGCAGATGTGGCTCTGGTGTGCTTCTCTGTCGCACTCTTCATTTGAAAACGTCATAGAAAAGTGGATACCTGAGATCAAGCACAACTGTCCAGGGTGCCCCTACCTGCTGGTGGGCCTGCAGACCGATCTGAGGAACGACCCCTACCAGAAGCCCATCCCTCCAGAGAGAGCAGAGGAACTGGCCCGCCACCTGAACGCTGTCGCATACGTTGAGTGTTCTGCTCTCACTAAGAAAGGTGTGCAGCATGTATTTGACCAGCTGGTTTCAGCAGCTCTGCAGCCCAAAAAGAGGCGCAGCAGATGTGAGCTGCTGTGACCCCTTACACTACTACACCCCCTACACTACTTACTTGCTTGCTTTGGAACAGACCAGTATACTGCGCTGTGTTTGTGTAAACAGCATTCAGAGACTGTAGCCCTGCAAAACTAAAAGAATAAAAACAAGTATTGTTCAAGAAGTGTTGCTGTTTGACAAGTGGATCAAGGTTGGATTTCCAGCTCACTTCCATAATATCCTTTTTATTTTGTTTTTTATCTAGATGCTATAGGCTACCTTTTCAAATCAAGGATGTGTCTCTCTCCAATACTAATTTTATGTAGAACAATTTAAACAAATCAAGCCCTTCCTGACAGTTGGTGCTGCTAGGACATACCAGTATGATTTGATCTAATATTGATTGTTTTCCAAACTTGTCATTCACATGTGTGATGGCACTTAAGAAAATTATTCATTATACACTTTTCCTCCCAAATAAAGTAAAGACTACCAACAATTTTGGACAATCATTCATCAGCGTCAATGATTGGTGGAGAAAGAGATAAATCATGTTTTTTGCTTTAGAACAGTATTTAATACTTTATGGTGTTTAACTCATTTCAGTACAAAACTCTAACCCTGCGAAACTAAAAGAATTAAGAAAAATAAGTATGCACAGCGTCATGTCCCCCCTGGATTCCTAGGGAGAAGAGGGGGAAGGAGGAGGTTGGGGTGGAGGAGGATGAACTTGAAAGCCCGAACGAGCCGATCTACAAGCATAGTCTCGACCCATGTTTGGTCTGTTGTGGAGCAGAACAAACAGGTGTAGAGCGATCACAGGTGTATTTATACTGTGGTGACTGCAACAAGGATTGGCTGAAGTGAGCAGAGGCAGGTGTAGTGGATAGGGGTGATTATGAATGGGGCGTGGCTAATGAGTGAAGGTACTGTAGGTGTGGTAGACAGGGAAGCGATTGAGGACGGGGAGTGGCTGTGATAAGCAGAGGGTGGTCTCCACTCCTGAACCTACGTTGTATACAACTACATTACATTCTCTGCAGCAATGTCTTGATAGAAATAAAGCACTAACTTCCCAGCAGGCCTGGAATTTCGTAATTTTAGGGGCAAGGCCGCTTGGCCTTTGGTGTTGTCCATTTTCTTTAGGGCACAAAGGCCAAATGCCAGGGCAGGAAGGCCATCAAATAAAATAAGATTTTATTCCATTGTAATAATGTATTGGATTTAAGGGTTAAGAAATAATGTAAAGGAGTCCGTTTTAAACTCTACAGCAGAGAAATCAGAGATCAGGTGGTGTAGTTTTACATTGTGGCCACTAGATGGTGCACATTAACCACATTTAATAAGAAATTATACAAATAAGGAATAAAACAGAGCTAGAACTTCACTTGTAAGTACAGTTGAAATATGGATTGTGGTTGAAGGAGGTCGTGTAAAAAGTACTGTAGAATCAACTGGAATAGCTTGTCTACTGCATAGCGTTAGTGCAGGACTGAGGTCTTTGTAGTTGTATAAATGTGGAAATTCCATTTCTATTGCATTACATAAATGTTGATGACAATAAAATGTTTAGATAAATGCCATAACAATCCAATGTTTCAGTTTATAACCATTTGAGATCACAGATGTTTTTGAAATGTCCCTCATGTCAAACTTTCCACAAAGTTTCATTAACTTACAGACCTTTGCCCAGCCATGCCCACTGCCACGCCGCCTTTAGCCAATTGTTGGTGTGAAAACTCAGTGGAATCAATTCAGCGAAAGCTAAGGTGTGACAAGTTCACCTGATGGCAACAATATCAATGGTCAGGAAACAGTCATTTCTAACCTTGGCTATTAGCTAAGTCAATGTCACATGACAAACTGCATCATCATTTAAACATCTTCAAGTAGAATTATCCAAGACATGAATACAAACTGTCACTGGCAGGTATAGCTGAATCATCTTGTAGGTAAAAAATAAATATATATATATATATGTGACAGCCGGAAGGTAGACGGAACCCGGGAGCAGTATGGGTTGGCGCCCCAGCCTGCGTCTTCCGTGAGGAAGAAGCCCAACAAACCCACGGTGAGGCCTTTTAGGAGGGCCTTTCAGGCAAGCCGCAAGTGGAGCCTCCAGTGCCACCACGGCCCAAGACACCATCACGCCGGAGTGAAATGTTTGGAGCGGGGGAGTCTGGTGCAACGCTCAGGTCCTGGACCTTGTGAGACGAAGGAAGGGCCCGGACAGGAGGCCATCCACAGAGCCTAGTCCCTCCACGTGCCAGAGCCTCCCCCGGTCCCGGCAGAGTAGTTCCGGAGAAGCGGACTGAGGGGCCCTGTCTTTCCCTAAAAGGACTGACCGTGGGTAGCTACTGGGACGTAAGTCGGGGCTTGATCAACCCCGGCTGGTTCACCTGGGCGAGGGTGTATCACACAACAAACAATGGCATGAAAGTGAAATTACTCACTTTAATATCTAAATGATACAATCACAATCTTTAAAATCACTAGAGGTGTGCGTAGTTTGATACAACTTAGGTTAACCTTTCAAATGCAGTGTCATCCTTCTACGTAAGTTAAGTTCACACGGTCAGAGATTAGAACAGAGACAAATAAGGTTATTTATTCACAATGGGGATCTTACTGAACACTTTCTTTCTCTTTCAGTTCATCATAGAGGCAAGGCCTGTTCCAGCTGAGATGCGGATTGACTTGAAACAAATACAGGTTTTGGTAGTTACCTTGCCATGATGTAAATCCAAATACTGGCAAGATATCTTCAATATGTTGCTCCATTGATTAGAATATTGATATTCCACAATAGTATCCTCATTGACTTACAGCTCTCAAAGTCACTCTTTTAGCACATAAACAAACATACAAATCTGTGTAATCAAAGGCATTTGAGGTTTGAGGTTGTGTGAAATTGTGTGTTTCAATCCTAGGGATAGGTTGAGGGTTATTTCTCATATACATCCAAGCTGTCAGACAGTTCTGAGAATTGACACATGACTGCAATGAGGTTTAGTAACAATCTATTTGTTATCTATCTTACTACATTCTATGAATGCCACATAAACTACATTTGTAATATTCCATTGTGGGGTGATTACCTGGTGAATCTCATTGACCAAGAAACATTAGTGACATCACATACTTGCATACATGCTCACATGTGACATATGGAGTGGAGAGTGGAGACAGTACTGTGGGTTGGCCTGGATGTGTGTAGAGGGAAAGACAGCCAATTAGGAAGTCAGGCAGTTCACCCGTTGAGCAAAGAAAGAGCCTGCTTGTGAAATACTGACAATCTGAATGTCACAAGTGTGTGACACAGATTTCTGTCACAAGCGTGATCTTTCTTCTCCCTTTTTCCAGGTACTGTGTGATTTTTATCTCTAACCATTAGCCTAATATAAACACAACGGTCGAAATAATAGCGTTGACGTTCACTCACTGTGAGTAGTTTACATAATATACTTTGTAATTTTGCAGTTAACTCATTTGTTTGTGATTTGTTTTGTGGCTAGGAATGGTAAAATGGATAAATGCTGTAACTGAACTGATGCCAATGTGAAAGGGATTAAAGTAAACCACTGTAAAATAGAAGTACTTTGATGAACAGCATTCACATGATTCATGGAAAAGTTTTTATTGAAGAATGTTTTGAAAAAACATAAAAACATTTGGTAACATTTGCCTAATGAGGAAACGTGTCACGGTCGTGATCTTTTTCAGGGTTACAACAGAAGCATATGGCCAGCACGAAGGAACAAACACATGAAACGATCTTCACATGAGAACAGGGGATTTTGAACAGGGACAAACATGCAGGCCATTAAGTGTGTCTTCGTTGGCGATTGCCAAGTGGGTATATCAAAGCTTTTAGTCACCTACACGACTGACGAATATCCCACTGAATGGATAATAACGACCATGGACACCTATTCAGCAACGGCAATTATTGACGGTGAAGCTTACAACCTTCAGCTATTTGAAAGTTCAAGGATGGATGAATACGAAAGGCTACGACTACTTATGTACCCTGGTACAGATGTGGCGCTGCTCTGTTTCTCTGTTGTTCAACCCACTTCATTTGAAAACATCGAAGAAAGGTGGATACCTGAGATCACACAACACTGTCCAGGGTGTCCCTACCTGCTGGTGGGCCTGCAGACCGATCTGAGGGACGACCCCTCCACCTTGGAGAAGCTCGCCAAGCAGAACCAGAAGCCCATCCCTCCAGAGAGAGCAGAGGAACTGGCCCGCCACCTGAACGCTGTCGCATACGTTGAGTGCTCTGCTCTCACAAAGGAAGGTGTACAGCATGTATTTGACCAGGTGGTTTTAGCAGCTCTGGGTCACTCCAAAGAAATGCACAAATGTAAGCTGTTATGAGCCCTTACGCTTTTGCTTTAAAAAGCATTCAATACTGTACGTTGTTTAAACTCATTTCAGCATGAGACTGTAACCCTGTAAAACTAAAGGAATCAACAAAAAGAAGTATGTCGTAGAAGTGTTGGTGTTTGACATCAAAGTTATTTTTTCATTTCGTTTTTAATCCAAACAGTATGAAGATTGTAATGTGAGATTGTAATTGTAACCTGCCTTTTTTATTCTATTTTATAAACATGACTTTAAGTTAAGATTGTATGTCATACTCTAGAGTCTAGCTCTATGCCACTCCCCGAAGCTATCATAAAATAAATCTTCACTGATCTGAGCTTATCCTGTGTACTTATTACCTACTATGTCAGTGGTTCTCAAACTTTTTCATGTGAAGGCCCCCTAAAATGACCCCCAGAAGCAATGATTTGAGTTAAACATGTTCACTTTACAAATATATATATTCACCTGTTTCTTGGCTGTGTGTTTTCCACTTCCTGTCGGATTTCATTGGATATCATTAGTCATCTGACCGGTTTAATTGGATTTCATTGGATCAAAAGACAGGAAGTGGAACACAGTGAAAAGCCTAGGAAACAGGTGGATATATTCAAAGATTTGCAAAAAACTCACTATTTATCAAAAATAGCAGATCTACAATTTCATAGCATGGCACAGAGTGCCGCACTATGAGCTTGTATATTTGCTATTTTTGAATAGCCAAAGTTACAGTAATAGTTAAAGTGGTTAAAATTATTGTGACGCTATATTAACTTATTTAGCTGGGGACCCCCTGGTACCCCGCCAAGGACCCCTGGGGGTCCCCGGACCCCACTTTGAGAACCAATGTACTATGTATGATCATGTACACTTTAAATGGAACCTGTGACATCCTTACATAAGTGTGGTTACTCTTTAATAACCTGACAACACGCCAATGCACAACCAATGGTGAGGAGGACTATACTACCACCACTCCTGCATGTGTGTGTGTGTGTGTGTGTGTGTGTGTGTGTGTGTGTGTGTGTGTGTGTGTGTGTGTGTGTGTGTGTGTGTGTGTGTGTGTGTGTGTGTGTGTGTGCGTGCGTGCGTGCTTGGTGTTGTACATTATATCATCACATACTATCAACCACACAGCAAGGAGGAACAAACAGAGACAGACCACTGCTATTACAGGGATATAGTTCACCCCCAATTTTTTTTTGATAGATCTTTTTAGATTAGATATTTTTTTGTTCCTGGTCATCAAATTATTGGCTTAGGAATGCGACAAAAACTAAAAAATATCCATGAATTCAAGTCTTCATGGGGTGACTAATCAATAGATTAGGGTGAACTATCCCTTTAAGGAAAATTAAACCCTTTCAATAGGCTTACCGTACATCGATATTTATCATCTATCCGTAGTGTGTGCAACTTCCCCATATTAACAAATATGTTCGGTTTTTGTGTTTGCCACACAAACGACTTTCTTTGTATAACAATACAGGTGTTGATAAATGTGTTAAAAAGAGATGTCTGTCTTCCTGTCATTCAATGTTGTGACCTTTGTGGTCTGTGGGTATTACGCACACGGTGCATGGCAACACATTGTTGTGAGATTGTAAATCTCACAACAATGGTATTACTCACTATTTTTGGTGAGAAATACCTGCAGTCAACTACGTTTACTTCAGGCGTTAGTCTTTTCACTGCATTGTCCCACTCTGAGGCAAGGCTATTATAGTTAACTAAAACTATTTAAATAACTAAAACTAGAATTGGAAAAACATTTCAGTTAACTGAAAAAAAAAAATCTAACTGCAGCTGTTTTGTGTGTCTATACGAAATGAACTAACAACACTAACTAACATCATAGAACAAATGTCCTTAGTTTTAGTCTTTGGCTTTGTTGAATCTCACCCCTGATTAAAAGTAAACTGAAACTACGCCTTAAAAAAGGAAACGAGGAAACTTTAATAACCTTTCTTTGAAAGAGCATGCATGAACACACATGCATACCAATGCAAGCGCACAGAAACACATACCTGCATAAACACACACACAAACACACAAACTCAAAATAGTATCAGATGGAAACATTAAGCGCTGAGCCGCCACTGTGATGGAGGTTGTGTGTGTGACTGTGGTTTCAACTTTCACAAACAGGCTGTTTCCTTTGTGGATGGTGAGGACTCTATAATACCAACCTAGTCTTCAGTGATTAATGTAGGTTATAGCCTGTTTTCACTCATATTGCTGTTGAATGTATTTTAAAACAGATTAGACATTAATGAGTGAACAGATAAATGCTCTCTCAGAGTGTGAATAAAAACTTTTCCTCCATGGCGTCCATAAAGGGAACCCAGTAGCACAGGTGCATGCTTCAGTGAACTGAAGTCTTACAACATTCCTTACTGTATCTTGCTTGTTTAAAGTCATGTCGACTCTGTCAGTCTGTAGATGAATGATACATCAAATCCATTTCTCCAGCTCATGGGACACGTATTCAGGGGGTCACCAACAAACCCAGCAAGTCCCACACACAACAGATCATAGTTTCCACTCAAACACACACCCACACAGTGTGTGTTGAGTGCATGTTGATTACTACTGTTCAACATGCCAAACAGATAGGCCTGTTCCTGACTAACATTAAAGTCAAAGACTACCCTTCTCAAAGTGGGTTCCTTGAGGGGGTTCCAGGGGGTATCAAACTTAATGATGAACATTTTAATTTCATTGTTATTTCACTGGCTAGACGGTAGCCGAAGGAGAGAATGACTATTCAGATCATACAGTAGGTTTCACTCTCTCCAATGTTATCTTCCCATCTACAGTAGACAGTTGTACAACTCTGCACTAAATCCAGTCTGACAACAAATATATTCCCCTGTCGGGGTCCCTGGCTCAACCTCTTTTCAAAGGGGGTTCAGCAGCGTAATGCAAATCAGTTTGGGGGTCCTTGACATGAAAATGTTACAGAACCACTGTATTAGACTATTACTGTCAGGCACACGTGGAAGGACTCAGAATGCAGACACAGAAGGCAATGAAAACAGGTATTATTCACAAAAACTTCCAAAACAGGCAAGGGGCAGGCAAAATCTAAACTGTGGGAAGCAGGGGGTCGATATCCAGGGGGGGGCAGTCAACGAGGGCAGAGGTACCGGCAAGGGCTGGGCAAAAACGAAGTCTAGGGAACAAAACAGAGATCAGCAATGGCAAAACTTAGCTTAGAAACTTGGCTTTAAAACAATGCTTGAGAGCTTGCAAACAAGACAATCTGGCAAAAGGCTGAAGAGAGGCTGAACTGTGGGCATGATTGCAGGTGAGTGAATGCAGCTGGTCACACTGGCAGGCACCAGATCCAGACACACCCACACCCACTCCTAGGTCTGACTGTGACAATTGCAGCCTTTAGTGTAACACTTGGAAACCACTGTTGCATTCTGGTACGTTACTCTCATACTGACCAGCCTTGTACTGTGCCAGGCAGTGGAATAGTGTCCATCCATCCATACTGCGGTGTGACAGCGGAACAAGCAGCACTGCTGCCGGAACAAGCATTCCACTCCAGAACCTGACGCTGGATAGGATGGAGTGGAGGGTGGCAATCAGTCCCTTGCATCGTATATATCAGGAGTGGAATGATTACAATTACAATTTAAGCAGTTAGCAGACCATCCAGAGCGACTAACAAAGTGCAAATTCTCATGAAACGTTGTGGGAATGAACAATATGCTGCCCTGAATATATGGGGGTTAGAAGGGTCAACGGTCAAGGTCAGAATGCAGGTCACGGCCAAAATTGCATAATGGCTCATACTGTATCTCAGGAATGGAGAATGTAGAATAAGACAAGTCGGTGCATGTTTTTTTGTTTTCATTTGTGAATGACCACGGACTGACCATGTGTCTCATCATGGAAGATACAACTTTTATGCAAGATATTAATTTCACTTCAAAACAATGCATAATAACACAAAGTCTATTTAGACCTGCAGTGAATGAGATCACATCTTTATCTCAGCCTCTCTGTCTGCAAACAATAGGAAGGAAGAGCAGACCTGACTTTAGTCAAAAATACATATGAGCTCATTGCATCGTTCAAACTAACATCCTCCTCCACCTCCATCTTCTCTCACAGCAGTAGATATTAGTTCACTGTGAACAAGAAATAGAAAGGCTTTTCAGAGGCGTTCATCACAGGACAGGATGGGCCACATCTTGCACTGCGTGCTCCTCTGTGAGTATACTGTATTACTATTATTACTAGTGGGTCTATTGAACTAATATTGACTATTTTTGACGACGAGATTTGGAATAGAGGGGGGGGGGGGGGGGGAGCAGACCAAGTACAGAGCTGACTCTGGTCAAGTTCACACAATTTTTAGGGTTTGTTTTATTATTGTTAAAGGGCTGAGTTTGAATACATTAAAACCATGTCAATGGAATCAGTGCTGTAGTTGTCAAAATACAGCAGTGATGATGCAACTATACAGACTATAGAGACAGCCTCTAATGTCACCTCCTAATAGTATACAGTTCATTACAAATGATATTATAGTTTGATTATAGCTACCTAGGAGCTGCACATTTCTTGGATATCAGAATATTATTGCAAATCATTTTTACATCCATTCTATACCACGTCAGGCCTGAATCTGACGTTGGTGTGTGTGCAGCCTCAGATTGTGAGCTTGTATCCTGCTTTATGACACCCTAACCCTTTTTAGCATTTTCTTCAAACCACTGTCCACACACAAATAAAAGCAGAATGCGAGAGGGTGCTAATTCAGTGGTTTCAGTAAGGACCCCCAAATTGATATATATTTGGCCACGGACCCATATCTGACATTTTTGTGTTAAAAAATTCAAAACTATTCAATTTTCTTTTTCAAACAAAACGTTTTCAAAAATAGCAGATGTACAAGCTCAGCAAGAGTTTGTGTATTTGCTATTTTTGAATATCCAACATATAAAGTGGTTAGAATGATTGTGATGCTGCATTAACTACTTTTGCTGGGGACCCCCTGGAACCCCCTCAAGGACCTGGGGGTTCCGATGACCCCACTTTGAGAACCACCGTGCTAATGAATTTTCTGATTAACACAATATTCCAGGAATCCTGTCTATTTTGGTCAATTATCTTTAGCCTTTGATATTCATAAAACATTAACATTAATGGACAAGTTATTTTGGCTTGTTATTTGTTCTTATTGAACTTGAGTCAACTATAACTGTCTATGAGGGTGTGGTGTTAATTAGGAATAATTCAAATGCACATATAGTATATTGTATATGCTTAGGTTGATATTGTATTGAAATATGTTTCAGTGCTGCTCAGTAGCTTCCTCGACCTCTTCTATGGACACAGTCAAGGTGAAGACAGATTTTCTATCTATTCTCTTTGTGATCTTCTAAATTTCTCAATCGTCTCAGTTATGATACATATTTATGTCAGTTTAATAAATGTGCTTGTTACTGTGATTTAGTGACAGAGAAGGCTGCTTGTAGAATTTGGTTTTATTCTGTGTGTGTGTGTGGAATAATCCATGATTATGAAAGATAACTGTGTATTATTATTGGTGCTAAAATAAGGTGCTGTAATTGTTCCTGCAGGAGTTCTATTTAAGTCTGACCAAAAGCCCACTGTAGACTCCCTGCTGTGCGAAGAGCCTCAAAGGAACCTCGCATTCTTAGGCGGGGGTAGCTGCTAGATAAGAGACAAAAGCTTTGTGTGAGAACAAAGCAACTGGTTTAACTGCATAATGCAGACTGGGCTGCTGGCAACAGGAACTGGCAGCAAAAGCTAGGCCTTGTGGGTAACCAGAACTTCCTGTTGCAGTCTCCTCCTTGAAGGAGGACTTAATTCAAGAAGTTGATAAATTCCCTGCTTTGGAGCTAGCAGATTCAGATTCGGATAAGTGACTGAACCGTGGGTCGTTCTAGGATATGGGTTCTGGAGTGACTCACTGAATCATTTGGAAAGAGTGTGAGATTAATAGTGAGTATTGAACATTGTAATGATTGTATGTTTGATGGGTTCATGATTGTGTAATGTCATATCCTTAATACTGTAAATGTTCTGTGCTTGTTTTCTCTCTAAGGTTTAATTACCTAACTGATCTAAAGGCTACTAACGATTTATGTATTATGTGTGATTAGTAATAAAATACCTTAAAAGACACCAGTTTGAGTAATTTGCTTAGACCCTCCACACTCTGACCTACCCTTTCATTGGGCCTAGTAACCGTAGCTTAACTCTGCACAAAGCAGAAACTACGATTAACTATAAAAATGAACAGTGTGTGTGTGTGTGTGTGTTGTGTGTTGTGTGTGTGTGTGTGTGTGTGTGTGTGTGTGTGTGTGTGTGTGTGTGTGTGTGCGTGTGCGTGTGCGTGTGCGTGTGCGCGTGTGCGTGTGCGTGTGCGTGTGTGTGTGTGTGTGTGTGTGTGTGTGTGTGTTGTAGAGAGACCAGAAGCTGTTCTGACCCTGGAGCCCAACCTGTCCCAGATATTTACTGGAGAGTCTGTTACATTCATATGTGACATGAGAGAAGGACAGCAGACGGACTGGTTGTACAGCTTAAACAAAAACGTACAACTTGTCAGTTTCAATACTTCAAGACTTCGACTTCCATCTGCAAAGCTAAGCCATAGTGGTGAATACCAGTGTACTGGACTTCTTAAAGCAGATAAACAGGTTAAAAAACAAACTAATGAAGTGCCTTTGATTGTATCAGGTAAGACATATCATCATTCATTCTCATCACTCTCATGTAGATCATTCATAGAACTCGTAATTTGTACAACTTTAATTGTTGCCACTGTGTAAGCACTTTATAACAATGTTGTTATTAATCAAAGCTGGTTTATTTTGACATTTGTTAAAGTAGTAAAAATGTTGCTGTTTTACTAGATGGTGATGTGATCCTGGACATTCCATCATTTACCATGTTTGAGAGTGAGTCCGTGACACTGGGCTGTAGGCATCGCAATCCTGGAAAACAGACAGGGGCAAAGTTCTACAGAAATGGATCACTACTCAAGATGGACACAACCCACAATACAGGAATGCTGACCATCAACATAGAGTCAAAATCAGATGAAGGCTTCTACAAGTGTAAATTTGACATTCCAGCCAATGCTGAATCACCAGAGAGTCTGCTTAAAGTGGAAGGTAGGTGTAGTAACATCCAGGCATTTTGTGCAGAGAAAATCAAACATGTTTTTGGCTGTACTATATTTTGGACACAATTTGACAGATAAACATCTGTTTAACCACATGACAATAAAAACAAAATAGCAGCACGTTGTGAGCTTGTAGATCAGCTGTTTTCGGCAAAGACATTTGGTGTAGAAGGGAAGGAGCAGGCCAAGTATTGAACCCTGGGGGACCCCGGTCAATGAAATGTATAGGGTTTAAGTGTTTAATAATGTGACAATTCTGTGTCCACAGCCCTGCCTACAGCTACCGTGTCATTTTCACCAAAGCCTGTCTACAATGGAGGGACACTGACTCTTACTTGTGCCATACAGTCTGAGTATACAGACTGGACTTATAGATGGTTCAGAGGTGAGACTCCAACTGAGGTTACCTCCTCCGGTAGACACGATATAGTTGAAAACACCCTCATCATTAGTGAATTGGAAGCTTCTGACCAGGACAACTACTGGTGTGTAGGTGAGAGACAGTCCCGTCCTACAACCTCAAAACACAGCGATAAGAAACGATTTGCAGTTATTGGTAAGAGGAAAATGTTACAACCTTTAATGTCTGTTCTATGATAACTAAAGAATCTACAGTATGAGTCTATGTTCTAATGTCTGTGACTGACTGTACAGCATCTGTGTGTTCATGAATGTGCGATGCAACTTGTTGACTGCTCTGCTCAATCACTGTGTGCCTTGATTAGTGTACTTCATGACATATCAATATCTTCAGACAAATATCATGTCACATAGAAGACAATGTTTTGAATCCGGAGCGATGTGCTTTCCAACAGCCAAACCCCAGACTGTTCTGAGTTTGTCTCCCCTGTGGTTGAGTCCTGGAGACTCAGTGACTCTGAGCTGTGCCGTTAAAGAATCATCTGAAGGCTGGAGGTTCTACTGGTACAGGGCTGTTCCTAAACCATCACACAACTCCTACACTTATGAGCTCTTACCTGGTAGCCACAATGGGACCTTACAGGGTTCCTACATCATTCAAGGTCCTACAGGCACAGGAGGATATGTGTGTAGAGCTGAGAGAGGAGACCCAGCTTATTACACTTTGGCTAGTCAACCTCAGTTTGTGTGGTCTGGTGGTGAGTGTGACTCATAATTCATCATTCTTAATTATTCTAGGTTGTTTTCTTAACAACCTTCAGGACAGACCCAGTGAATGACTGATTCACTCTCTCACTCTAACTCACCTTTTTTCTATTTGTATTTCTTTCATATTATCTGATCTTGCTCTCACTTTTCTTGACATTATTTCACTCTGTTATTGCAACACTTACTGCTCTTTGTTTGACATCTTATCCTGTGTTGTGTTTTAGATCTTCATTCTTCAGCTTCTCTCACAGTGAGTTCTAACAGAACTCAGCACTTCATCTCTGAGTCTGTCTCACTGAGCTGTGAGGGAAACTCTACTGAATGGAAAGTGAAGGGGTTCACTTCTAAGCGAGGATCCTCCTGGTCACAGTGTCTATCTAGCAGCGTGTCAGTTACCAGATATACATGCAATGTCCCCAGCTTTAAACCTAAAAGTGGTGTGTTCTGGTGTGAGTCTGGAATGGGAGAGTACAGCAATGCTGTCAACATCACAGTACACAGTGAGTCCAGTTACTTAATTCACTACCTAAAATACATCATTCCGTCAACTCATTAAAAGTTAAAGGAGAATTCCGCCCAACGTTTTTCTTAGCTTTTTTATGGTGTTATGTTATCCTAGGACAAGTGGCACAGTAGAAAAATGTCATAACTCCAGCTAAAAACCTGCGCCTATGGGACTTGCTCTAAATCACGTATTTGAATAGCTTTTTTTTGAGAGAGAGAGATCTAATGTTCATAGTGAGAGAACACTATGCAACGTGATTGAATGCGCTCCACCGGAAGTCTCCCTTTAGCGAGACTTCCGGTGGGGCGCCGGAAGGTGCGTGTTTTTAGCTGCGTCGGACCCGGAATGGAGTTATGCTTCATAAAAAAGGTAAGAAGAATGTCGGGCGAAATTCTCCTTTAATGTTTTTGTATTTGTTCAGTGTGAATGCTACCATGTGGACTGTTTTTAACTGTTTTACAGATGGTTCTGTCATCCTGGTGAGTCCTGTTCACCCTGTGACTGAGGGACGTTCTGTCGCTCTTCACTGCAAACACAGAACAGACCCGTCGCTCTCAAACGTGGACTTTTATAGAAATGAAGAACTGGTCCAAACTAAATCCACTGGAGAGATGATCATACCTGCTGTATCTAAGTCTGATGAGGGCTTCTACAAGTGTAAATATTCTGGGGGAGAGTCACCACGGAGCTGGGTGGCAGTGACAGGTAACAATATTATGTAAATGTAAGCGGTATTGCTTTACTTTGTCATAATTCTGTATGTATGGTAATTATTTGGAAAACACAGAATTGTGCTTAGTACTAACTTCAAGTAAATCTAGGCAGAATAAGAGTTAAGAGTCACTCATTAAAAGTTTATCAAATATATGAAATAATGAATACATTTTACAGCTTTGTTTGTAAATTATTACAGAATAACATACATGACAGACTCCCAGGTTATAACTTATAACAGTACTTGAAACATATGTTTTGGGGCACTATACAGCCTGAATGCTAAAATGAGTTGTTTAAACTGCGGTTTAATCTGTTAACATATTTATTTCAAATGCTGTTTTCATTACAGTCATGGTGACTCAACCTTCAGTGCCTGGGCCCATGGAACCGATTTCTCCACTTATAGTGGCACTGATTGTAGGACCTCTTGTTGTGATTCTACTGACCATCGTTCTGGTCCTGCTGTGTCGATACAGAAGTTCCAAAGGTCAGAACTACTACTTTAGATGGATTACATCTAAATTATAATCACTAAGCAACTCTACTTAAAACATACTGACTACTATGGCATAGTAATTTTTAAAAGGTTAAAAGATGTATGGCTTTTTTTTCTTTACAGATCGATGTTGTGCCAGGTAAGTACAATATAGATTTCTGTCTATTGATCAACATGACAGCAGTAGATTACATTCTGTTTTCTACATAATTTATGATTTCATGATTTCAATAATTTTTTTATGCTTTAATTACAGTCCCGTTCAGACCAATCATCAGGACTCAGCTACAGACCAGAGAACCAATCAAAGTGCAGCTCCTGATGATGTGTACTACTCACTGCAGCACGGTCAGTCTTTGAACCAATAGTGTTGATTAAAGGAGTAGTTCACCCAATTTTTTTTTCTTTTCTATCAATTACACACCCCATGGAGCATTGAATTCATGGAGATGTTTTGTTTTTGACGCATTCCTAAGCCAATAATTTGATGACCGGCAGAAAGATGCTAAATTGCTAATGTCTCCAGTAGGAGACTCAAAGGCTCTTTGAGTCTCCTACCGGAGAGATCACCAGTCATCAAATTATTGGCTTAGGAATGCGTCAAAAACAAAAAAATCAAAGGCAAAGAGCGGCCCATGTACTGTACAGACCCCTGGGGGACTCTTTAAGTGGTTCATGCTTATATTATGTTTACTTTTAGGCGACAGCAGTATCTATGGAGTAATCCAACACTCTGATGACTATGAAAACGGTACAGTATATAATGTTTAAAGATCAAATCCAATTATTTAAATATATTTGGTTTTATTGTGGAACATTAATGTTTCTGATTCTATTTTTGAATCTAAATCAGTGCATAACGTTTGTACAAAATAAATGTCATTCGTCAAACAATGACTATCCTTTTTGGAAGTACATTGGTTTTTTTTCTGTGTTTTTCCTAATTAGCATCATAATTATAATAATTAATGCTTATTTGTTTACCTTCAGGCGATACAAGCGTCAATGAAGTAATCCAACACTCTGATGATAACTATGAAGATGGTGCAGTATACTTTTTCAATCAAATTACATATGGTTTTATTGTAGAATCTTAAGGCTAGGAGTATAATTTGTTCAGGTTCAGATTTATCACTTGATTTCTTGCACCCTGCAGAGTAGTAAGTTCTCAGTGGGTAAGGGTGTTGACCCACTGTCAACTGCTCTGTCACCAGACCGTTTTGTTCACTGCATGGCAGTGTCACCACCTTGTTCACAGGCTTTCACTTGTATTTTATCATTGTCGTTTATCTTTTTTGCCATATGCTATTTTATCTAGTTGGTATACCTGGAACGGCTGCTGCTGTTGTGTCAACCAATTCCCCATCTGGAATTAATGAAGGTTATTATCTTATCTTATCTTATGTCTGTAGTCAGATTATAATCACTGAGTAACTCCTTCATAAATCACACTGAGTACGATGGCATAACAATTTAAAGGTTCAAATATTTATGATAACTTATTGTTTTTAATTTACAGATGTATGGTGTGTCAGGTGAGTACAGTTACAGTATTGATCTCTGACAGCAGTAGATTCCATCTTGTTTTCTACTCTAACATTCATGATAAATATTTATCTTTTAATTACAGACCTGTTCAGTCTCATGGAATCGTTCAGCACTCAGCTGCAGAGGAGGAGGCCAATCAAAGTGGGGCTCCTGATGATGTGTACTGCCCACTGCTGCACCGTCAGTATTTGATTGACTGATTAATCAAAGACAGACAGACAGACAGACAGACAGACAGACAGACAGACAGACATACATACTGTACAAACAGACAGACAGACAGACAGACAGACAGACAGACAGACAGACAGACAGACAGACAGACAGTATTAAACTCAGATTAGGTAGAGATTAGACGTCTGACCCTAGCCATGTGCACTAGGTCTGACTGAATTAGCATGACATTCTATAAAACCTGAACCAAATCACAGTGGTTAAGGACACTTCTGACAAGGACAACTATTAATGTATAACGTTATACTGTAGCTTAACATAAGTGCATTAAGCCCATCAGTTTAGATGCATTTGTTTTTTCCTGCTAAATTAATTAGCAGAATGATTAACACAATTCAAGCAACAGAAGAAAAAAAAAGAAACAGTTTTCCATCAATCTTATTTTTTCTTTTTCCTTTTAGGCAACACAAGTATCTATGAAGTAATCACACAATCTAATGACTATGAAAATGGTACAGTATACTGTTTAAATCTTCTCATGACTCATGTCATAGACTGTTGTCCAGAGTTATTCATGTTTTGAGGCCAACTGGTTGTTGACTAAATGTCCATTAAGCAGAGTTATCTATGTTATTTTATAAAGATGGAATGGGAATTGAACTGGGTGAACGACAAAACTCTGGCAACCAACTGAGAGGTGAATGCACCAACATATTCATTAAACTATTAAAATATTACCCATGCACATTCTGCAAAGCTTCTAACTGCCTTTCAACTCATATTTCACTCACAGAATCACAAGGAAGGAATGAGTCTACATAAGATGAATCTCTTTGATCTCTGATCATGCATGTGGAGGTAATGCTGTGCATCAACATAATTTATGTTTATCCTGTTCTTTTAAGACAGTGAACCTCAAAGTTTTCAGGTCGCGACCCCCCAAAATAATCCTATTTAAACTGGGGACCCCCGAAAATAACCATTCTTGAACTGGGGACCCCCAAAAATAATCCTATTTGAACTGGGGACCCCCCAAAATAATCGTATTTGCACTGAGGATGGTGGTCGCTGTGAGTTTGGATTTTCAAATTGTTTGCCACTGATAATTGACAATTTGGTCAATATTTGATTTTAGAGCTATTAAAAGGTCTTAAACCTCCTTAAATCGGCACTTTAGAAATGTACAGATACACTTGTACTGTATGTTGTACCCTGTATGGGGACCTAACTCACAGGTTGAGGACCATTGCTTTAAGTTTAAGACATATAAACAGTTTATTATAAGTGTTACCGCAGTAGATAAAATGGCAGACTACATTGTACTGCTGTGTTCAATGACAGTCGCCTGTCCGTTCATACTGTAACTTTGTTTCAGGTCCTTGGATGGAGACGTGTAGGACAACCCAACATGACAGATTGTTAAAAATGTCAACTCAACAGAGAAATACATGTATAGAGTAGACCTATGTTTATATGTGCTGGCATGGCTGTGAGATGACTGGCACTTTTATACATAACCTGTAGCACTGCCCAGAGGTAAAGGATTTGGGGTGAATATGAAAGCTTTTTGAGAAAAATATTTGACATAAATGTCCCATTATGTCCAACAGGCAGTGTACTAAGTAAGATAATAACCTAAAAATAATTACAACACTTGATTGGATGAACATTTCTCTCAGTGAAACAGGAAATCAAACTTTCAATATAGACAAGTGGCTAAAGATGATTTTTTTTATTTGGTAACCAAGCAGCAATGGTTCTTCAAGATCTATTCTGGACACCGAGCACGTCATCTAATCATGAACATTTTTAACAAAATGTAGTGGAAATTGTAATAAATTAGGATGCACATTAATAATGATAGCCAGAGGAGAATAGGAGTCCCTGTTTTGTTTTCATCGTGTTCCAATCTTTTGCTTTGTTTTGTTTTTACTTAATGTACACAGTGTACAGTATGTATACATGTGTATGTGATCATTTTAAATGATCATATGTAATGCAGGTTGCTGGTCCACAAGACCATGATTGTAATGACTGTATATACAGTATGTTGGTGTATAACACCCTGAATAGTTATGTTGCATGTATAGTATATGACCATGTATGCATATATATATATATATAGCCTATTTGATATCTGTGTTCTGATGAGGTAATAATAATCAAGACACAATGGATTTAGCACCTGTTAGCTTGCTTGAGATGTGATTGGTTTTTAATATTGTTCATGTAATTTTTTATTTGAGTGTGACACTGCCATCCACCATGTATGTATGTATGTTTTGTTATTTCTGTTTCTTTTCTTCTTTCCCCTGAAAATTAGAACGTTTTTTGTTTTATTGTAAAATATGATTTTAAATAGTTTTAAGGTGTGTATTGTTCACTCTCTGCAAGGAGGCTGGTCCCCAAGGAGGGAAGCACTGGTCACCTGACCTGTTGTTGTAACTTACCATTGTCTCTTTGTTTTATATCATATTATGTTGTTTTGGGGGGGTTTTGTATCATAAACGTGGAAAATAAAGAAAATTTTTAAGAAGATATAAACATAACATTGTTCTTTGTGGGTGAATTGTTTACTATATGTTTTACTCTTTTACTCCACTATAATTATTTCAAAACCTTAGCTACTAGTTACTTTGTAGATTTTGATTACTATTACAACGCCCACATTAACTACTTCAGCCCTAAACTGTATAGGCTATTTGAAAATAGCAGACTCCAGGGGGGTCCCCTCTCAGATGATTAACTTAATGTGCAACATTGTTTTCTCACTCAACAGTAAACAAACCAACATACAGCATTGACAGGGTATCTGCACAGTTCAAAAGTTGCAATTTAATTACTTTTAAGACCTTTTTAATAGCAAATATTACGCAAAAAAAGAGGCAAACGTTGTGAAAATAGCCGATTTACAAGCTTGTAGTTCTGCTATTTTCACAATATTTATCTGTGGAACTGAGTCAAACTAAATGTAATGCCTACAATTCCAAGTGCTTGTGAGGGTGCCCCAGTTCAAAAGATTATTTTGGGGGTCACAGGCTGAAATATTTGGGAACCACTGTACTAGAGTGTAATCGACATAGTCTATACAGCAATGATTACTATCACAATATTGAGATACTCAACACTTATTTTAACAACACTTACTGGACCTTTAATTAATAAAAACGTTATTTTAACCAATCTCAGATACAAATACATGTACAGGAAGCAGTGCTGTTTTTATTAATGCAAAGCAACACTAATCTGTTAAAAAGGCATTGACACGCTGCCCTCTGCTGGAGACAGTTGGCATAGCAGTCTGTGGTTCATTGGCAGACCATTGTTGCTGTTGGCTGGAAACCTTGTATCTCCATATATATATTATTAATTATTTCTTATATAAATCAATGCTAGTGGTCACCCTTTACATGTGTCTGTCTGTAGGTTTTACAAATATTTAACCAATTAAAAGCAATCAACATAATTATAATCTCTAAATCTCATAACTACATTGAAACAGTGTTTTTATTTGTAATTTCCTGACAAGTAAGGGTTTTGGAATATACAAGGTTTTCCACCCAACAGCAACGATATTTACTCTTTTTACACAACACAGATAACAACAGAACAATAATTTGTTTAGATCAGACAACACAAGTTGGAGTGAAATTAGTTTGGCACTAGAGTTATGAGTAAAGGCATTAGTGCTTTAAGGAGTAGTTCACCGAACAAATTACTTATTTTCTATCAATTACACACGCCATGAAGCCTTGAATTCATGGAGATTTTTTTTTTGTCACATTAGAGACAAAAATTTGATGATCGGCGGAGTCTCCGGTAGTTTCCATGAATTCAAGGCTTCATGGGGTGTGTAATTGATAGAAGAAAAGTACTTTTTTTGGGTGAACTACTCCTTTAATAAACGCAAAGTTTAAAGGATTACTTTAAGTTAATTTCCTAGTTAAATACGCAAACATTCATACATGATAGTAACCCGTGTGAAATCAGTGGAGGACCAGTATTGGCACTTTGCTCTTCAGAGCAACCATCGCTTATCACATGATGCTGTGACAACGTGAAGCCCCATTTATACTTCTTTGTACGACGGTGTCGCGCGTTGAACATAGCCGATCTACAAGCCCACAACGCGCCGCATCCGCGACGCGTTGTGGGCTTGTAGATCGGCTATGTTAGGCACGCAACACGTCGTACAATGAAGTATAAATCGGGCATAATGTTCCAATGGAGACGTTGAAAAGATTGAATGAACGTGTGTCTGTATCTTTAAGACACAACCTTCGTCTTCGCTGTGAGGTGTTGACTGGTGGGAGGTCTTCATCACTAGTGCACCAAATACTCCTGTAGACATTAAGACAAAAAATATGGAGAATGATTTCTAAAAATCACAGGAATAATTCAGCATTTAATTCAATATTTTCTAGGTAGATAAATATTGATCATTATCCCCACGTAGAATTATCACAAAGTATCACAAACCCATAGACGTGTTAAGTCACAAGTCCCGATCATGCATTAGAAGGACAATATCAGTCATCAGAAGCAGGGACGTATGTTTTCACTTTTCAATGAATCTAACATGGAGTTTGAACTTGACGTTGAATAGGTTTATACAGTAGGAGGGTCAAATGCATATCAAATGTAAAAATATTGAATCAAACAACTTAAAAACTGTCTGGGGTGCACACAAAAGCCAGAGTAGACGTTAAAATGACCACAGAAGTGTTTGAAAGACTTATCGATGTAGTCAATTATTTAAAAGAAATATAAAACTCTTTCTGCGTCGATTCATTGATGTCTAAAATATATATTAAATACATTTATTCAATTAATCGAAAAGATTATCAATAGAATAATAACCAAGAAAATAATAGTGGCGGCCTTATTCTCGTGTGTGAAATGTGCATTATAAATACGTAAAATATAAATGAATATGAACGTACAATATAAATAATTATATGCTAGTGCTCACCTTGCGCTTGTTGAGTTTGATCTGGCAGAAGGAGAAGGCTCCCACCACCACGTAGACCCCCGCTGCTATGAAACAGTTGTAGCTCACCTGGTCAAATAGACCATACACCGTGGTGGGAGGGTTTTTACTGTGAAGGGGGGTGGGGATATGTTAATGAGTAGGGCTGCAACTACATCATAAACTGAAGCTATTCTTGAACTGTGACTCACACAGACACACACTGTGACAATGTGGAACTTACATTACACACAAACCTAACCCCTCTGTAAAATTCTCAGTCTTAATCTAACCCAGAGAGTGTATAAATGGAACAGTATAACCAAGTACATTTATTTGAGTAATGTACTTTTGTTTTTGATACTACGATTTAGCCTGAAAGTGAATGAAAAAGTAGGGTTTTTTTGTGTGCTTAAAGCGATGTTTTGGAAGCACTGACATACGACTCAATACAAGACACTTTGGATTAAACTCTTGAGCATTGTTTTGGAGTATATAAACAGACTTTTGATATATAGTTTTGCTGCTGTTAATGTTGGACGCTAAGCCTATTAATTTTTATTCATCAAGAATTCTCCTAGTTTTTGGATTCTTCATTCACCATAAAGTAATGCGAGAAAAACAATAATTCTCCTTGTCTTCAAGGCTTTAAGGGTTAGTCATTTTTGGGGTAGCCTCGATCTCCAGGCTTTTATTGTTTAGTGTTATTTTTGGGGTGAACCATCCCTTTCAACAGGTCTCTGGACAGGCTCAAATGAGCATTGCAACTCACTCTCCACTGATGTCTGCTTCTGTCAGAGGAACGTCTTCGATCAGCACCGCAGAATGAGTCTTAAAGAAGATTCCAAGCATGGCCTGCAGGTGGAGAGATGGAAATAATATATTTTAATAAAACAGTGGAAAAAAAGCAGATCTACAAGTTCATAACTGTTCACATGTTTTTATAAATGTATTAAGAGCTTGCGACTAAATAATAACTACATTGGATCACAGGTTTTTTTCCAGAAATTTCCTGAAAAGTATTGCTTTTGTACCCAACAGCAACAATATATAATGTAGTAGCCTAATCAGTTTTATTTAAAAGTAGCAATAATGTAGAAATACTCTGTTACAAGGAAAGGGTCCCGCATTCAACATTTTTATTTGAATGAAACTATAAAAGCATTGTCATCTAAATATACTTAAAGTAGCAAAGGTAAAAAGTATTCCTTATGCAGAATGGTCCATTTCACAATCATATTATTGTATTGTAATTAGTAATGCATTAATGTGTTCATCACTTTAATAATAATACATACTGTATCACTTAATGTAGATTTCATAATAATAGTCTAAATCTGCAACGTAGCTGGTAACTAAAGCTGTAAAATAATAGTGGATTAAAAACATATTTACCTCTGAGATGTAGTGGAATAAATACATATAATGTAGCATATGGCATGTAAGTATTAAAGTACAAATAACTTTTAATTTGACTTAACTACAGTACCCGAGTAAATATACTTAGTTACTTTTTTTAAACTAATAAACTAATGAAGTCATGCCGGTCATTTTATATTTGCCTCTGAGTTAGCCTTGGATCAGGACTATCATAAGTTATATGTATTTTATCGATTTTCACACACAAAAAAATACATCTATGATAGACTTGAACCAAGGCTACCTCTGAGTGATATGGAGTAGAAGTATCAAAAACTGGAAATACTCAAGTAAAGTACAAGTCCCTCTAAAAACTGTACTTAAATACAGTGCTTGAGTGTAGGCTACTGTAATTTTTCACCACTGGTTTGAATATACACAGACCTACTAAAGTAAGAAGGATTTTAAGAAAGATTATCTATAAGTAAAGTGCTATATATATGTATTTGTAAAGTTCACAAACAGACAGTAGCAAAGCTACTAATTAAAGTCCATACAGTAATAACTATGACAACATACAGTAAAGTACTTACCAACATAACTACTGCCCAGATACTGATCACAATGCCACAAGTAGCTATTTTGGGTCCACAAACCAACACCATGGCTGTTAAAACACCGTGACGACGTTGTAAACAACTAGACTAATGATCGCCCGTGGTTTTCAGGTTGTTGAAGTGTTAGATACAATATTACATTAAGTATTAAGTAAGAAAAACTGGTCGGAGTTGAGTTTTTTTTTCGGTCAAACTTTGTGTCACACTTTAAAGAGTCAGCTGACTTCTGCTCATTAACTGAAACGGGGAAGTGGTAGTGTTGCCAGGGTTTGCGAGAGAAACAAGCAACCAGGTCTGGGAAAACAAGCACAAAAGAAGCGTTAAAGAATACTATTAACAATACTGTTAAACCTATATATTGTGTATACAAGCTAACAACGCGTCGTGATGTGACGCGTTGTGAGCTTGTGGATCTGCTATTTTCTGATCAAATGTGGAAGATTTTTTTTAAAACATTCTAACAACACAAATCTGATATGAGGCTCCCCTAGCCCTAGAATGTCTGTGATCTTACATACATTTCAAGTATTCCAAATACACAGTCATAGATCTCTCTCGGTCCCCCACTGTGTAGTGCCCATCTGCGCGGCCATAAAAGTGCTCTAAACTCCGTCTGTACTCACCCAATAATTAATTCCTAAGACGTGTAGTCATATTTTGTCCTCTAGTTTCATATCCATGTGAAAGTTCTGCCAGAAAACGTGTGTTTAGTCAAATATCTCCACTTATTCACGAGCTGCACACGGACGTGTTTCTGTACGACGCGAGGGGCCAGGAATGATTGCAGCACTGAATATACGTAACTTGCTTGTGATTGCTGTGGGGTAATGAATCATCACCTGCCAATTGTGTGTCCCAAACATTTGTGCGTCCTAAAGGAAGTTACGTATATTCAGTGCTGCAATCATTCCTGGCCCCTCGCGTCGTACAGAAACACGTCCGTGTGCAGCTCGTGAAAAAGTGGAGATATTTGACTAAACACACGTTTTCTGGCAGAACTTTCACATGGATATGAAACTAGAGGACAAAATATGACTACACGTCTTAGGAATTAATTATTGGGTGAGTACAGACGGAGTTTAGAGCACTTTTATGGCCGCGCAGATAGGCACTACACAGTGGGGGACCGAGAGAGATCTATGACTGTGTATTTGGAATACTTGAAATGTATGTAAGATCACAGACATTCTAGGTCTAGGGCTAAGGCTCCCCTGGCTCCCCATGACATATGAAAATATTTCAGAACCACTGGTTTAAACAACATTAGGAAACACGTCCAAATAATCAACTACACTTTTAGAAACAATTAAGCCCAAAAAAACGCAACCCACAACTATCAATATTTACAAGCAGATAAACAAGCCCCAAATCGCTTATAATAAGCGGACATGGCAACCCTGGAAAGTGCAGTTGTGAAGTTGGACCAGAGGTGTCGCTGTATCAAATAGATCAGAGAGACTACGGAACGCCATAAGGGTCATGTCAGGTTGCAAACTCCACCGGCCACGGTGTGTTCAAGAAAGCAACGTGTTTTCTTTAGTTATTTCTTATTATTTCTTATTTTTGATTTAGTTATTTATGAATTATTGTTTGTTAAGATATTTCTTGTTTTAAAGTAATAGGCTATTAAAGTAGCCTAATATTAATCAAAGAAAAGACGTCAAAGAATGTATCTAAAATGATACTTTATTAACTTTGGGTAGTTCCATAAAAGCACTAGATAGGGGTGGTAGGATGGATAGACAGACAGAATAATAAATACAGATGATAATAATGTGATATCAGGTTTTTGCTCAAGTGGTATTGTAATGAGTGATCTCATTTTCTAGTGAGATACTAAGTCTAATACTTTTATTAATTTTCTACTGAGATGTTAATACTTTTACTCAAGTGTTGCTTGCAGGTATATTTTACATGTGTGTTTTATCAACTGCCTTGGTATTATTATTAAAAAGTCCAAACAAATCACAGTTGAATATGACATCAGTCTTGTAAAGAGCTCTCTGTTGATATACATGTATGTATATGGTACTGCTACTACAATACTATGACTTGTAGAAGAAGGGATTACTACTGGCAGTAAATGGAGTGCAGGAAGATCGGCCTCAAGCACAATGCCAAGAAAGTATCAGTTAACTCGTACTTTGTCCAGCACTGACTACATTGGGGCCAAGCAAAACAAAATAAGTTATAACAAAACAGAACAAGTGCAATTAGCATCTATGTGCTCTATGTGTCAAAAAGGTGACAAGAGGGGATACAAGGTAGGGGGTGAGGTGGAGTCTGAAGAGGATGAGTTTTCTTTTCAGAGTAGACTGCAGGGGAAAACAGGGAGTGAGCATGTGGTGGAAGAAGTACACACATTTTGTACTTAAGTAAAAGTACCAATATCACAATGTAGAAATATGTTACAAATAAAAGTCCGGTAGTCAGAATTTACTTGAGTAAAAGTACAAAAGTATTCGCATTAAAGTATACTTAAAGGGTTAGTTCAGATTTTTTGAGTATTTTCTGTAGGAAATACTTACCATTAATGTGGTGGTTGCAAAGGTATTAATTGATTGCCCGAGTCCCGTGGTCAGAGTTATGGTCCGGTTCTGATAAATATGAAGTAGTTCCGGTAGATTAGTAGATTTGGTGGGGGCCGCTCATTAAAAGTAAATTAATTTAAAAAACTAGCGTCATTTGTATTGTTGACCTATTTCTACCATATAGAGCAGGTTTCGTTCAATTTTGACCCCTCTGTCACATGGTACTAATGTTTGTGTCCAGAATCACTGCGCCGCGGCAGCCTACTCACGCACAAAATATATGACACAAATAACTCTCTGACCACGGGACTCGAGCAATCAATTAATACCTTTACAACCGCTACATTAATGGTAAGTATTTCCTACAGAAAATACTCAAAAAATCTGAACTAACCCTTTAAGTACTGAAAGTAAGTAGGCTACTCATTTTGCAGAATGTCCCATTTCACAAGTTTCCAAAATGTATAAAAAGGCTTTGAAAATAGCAGATTTATATAGCAGATTGTGAGCTTGTATACACAAGCTCACAATACTTAGTTACTTTACACCACTGGGGAGTGAGTCTGCAGTTCTGACTGCAAGGGGGGGTTTATTACACAGTTTACGAGCCAGGAGGGAGAAAAGTCTAGGTCATGGGTGTCCAAACATTTTCAAAGGGGGCCATATTTGAAAATATTAAAATAGGCTACCTTAGGACCGACTGCATCTCCTGTCGTACTGTACCGTTGGACCATCACAAAGTCACATACAAATACATCCCATCACAATTGTATTTAAAGGGATACTTCACTTTCACATAAAATAAACATTAAAAATATATATTAAAAAAAAATGAAAGAAGTTATGGCAAAATAAAGGCCCCCTCACACATTAGTAGGACACTCTAATGCGTGAGGGGGCCATGAATTTTCCATTACTTTTTTCATTTATTTTTAATATATTTTTTAAATGTTTCCCCCCGCCGAAAGTGAAGTATACCTTTAACTACAGTGCAATAACAATAGCTGGCAGTGCAGCCAAATGTAACCAGGTGTGAAAAGGTCTCTACAAAAATTGTTATTAAATAAAATGGCCTTTTTATTTAATAACAATGGCCTTTCTTTCACATCTTGAGAATGAGACCACACAAGAAACAAGCAGTTAGGAATCCTTACAAAGTCTACTAAGAAATGGCACAGGTAAAAAGAAAATAAACAGTGTATGAATTTCACATGACTATACTGGTGGGCCATAAATAATACATTTTAGGAAGGAAGCCAAGCTACTATTGGGCCGGACTTTGGACATGCCTACAACTACTATGATTACAGCTTTAGAAACAAGTCAAATAATTGTAGTGGAGTAAAAAGTACAATATTTAAGATACCTCTGAGATGTAGAGCAGAAATACAAAGTATTTAATAATGGAAACACTCAACATCAAAATGTTAGTATAGTACTTGAGTAAATGTACTTGGTTACTTTCCACCACTGATTATTATTGTCTCATACTTTCCATCATAAGTTATGATGGAATTGCAGTTTTGATTCATAACTGCAAACCATCACTGCAGAGTAGACACTTATATGACACACACAAACGCACACACACACACACACACACACACACACACACACACACACACACACACACACACACACACACACACACACACACGTACTGATCCAGTCAAATAGGACAACCCCCTACTTCTCTCGCTCATTGTCTCCGGCAGGCCGAGACTATGTTTTGCACCCTGTCCATCCGTCTGTGGTTCCGTCTGTGATCAGCTAATCTCCGGCACCGTTGACACCATTGCAGCGAAACTGTGCACACACACTCCCTGGATGCCCGAGCAGAACCTCTGCCCCACATGGGCCTGTTAGAGCACCACCAGGAGGCAGTACTCCTACAGATTTTGGCCAAACATCACGCAAATCGGTACACAGTATCTCTATAGTCATAGTTGCTCTCTTGTTTTGATCTCCTTCCCACTTGCCCCCCACCCTCTTCTTCTCCCCCCCCCCCCTCTTCTTTCTATGGAAACTAACGTTGCGATGGGAACGATGTACAAAAAAGAATTTCACCCACTTTTTTACCTTGTAAACCTGTGATGTGACAATAAAACTGATTCTGATTCTGAACTAAACGTGTCTTTTCGATTTTTCATATTCCATCCTGATTGGCTAAGAATTGCTTCCAAAGTTTGCAGGAGTGCTCCGTTTTGAACAAAATGCCTCAAATCATGAACACAGCGTGCGATTTCCGTGAAATTTTGCACGTACATTCCCACTAGGCAGAGGAAGAAATGCCACTTGAAATTTCAAATCAGCCTCATTGTGGCGCTATAACAGGCTGATTCTTGTTTTTACCACTTCACCGCCACCGACCTGTGTAAAACTTTGTATGCGCACTCCGAGGCCAAGGAAAAACCTTTGCCCTGCATCTTTCACATCGGCCTTTTACAGCGCCACCAGGAGGCCGACTTATGTAAAACAATTTATTTAATATTATAATATATTATTATTTTATCCAAATGTCACGCAAATCGGTATGTGATCTCATCTGATCAAGACAAATCTGTTTGCTTTTTCATATTATATTATATCATGATTCATTGGCGAATTCCGAACATTGCTGGCTGGCCCACAATAACCTACCTGACCTGGCGGAGACCTGTGCTCCGAGGAGCACTTTTTTTCTAGTTCCTTCTTTTATCTCCTCCCCTCTGGCCCCTCGTCTCCTCCACTCGTCTCCTCCCCTTGTGTCCTCGTCTCTCAGTGAGTGTTACATTCCTCAAGAGCTTCACTCTTTTGTTCCCCCAGTCTTCTCCTCTAGACCTGGAACGAATGGATTTTATACATGATCAACAACAAACAAACCAAATCAACCACACCAACACCAGGCTACTTTACCAACGGCTCAGATCAGGTCATCAGCGCGGCTAAAAAACATCTAAACTGTGTTTGTTGAGAAGTTTATAAATTCTAAAGTTAGTGTGAAAAGCAGCGGGGTGTGTGCATACATTCCCATTGCAGGACAAACACTACGAGAAGAGGAGGAAGGAGGATTATTCAAGGACGAATTTATAAGGACGCAATAAGAGTGAAAGTAATGTGGAGAAATACTCCTTTTCAAGGAGCTTTGTAAACTGGGAGATCTGGTAAGAATAACTGTTTAATACTTCGTCTTTGCGTCATGATCAGCGTTGCCATGTCCGCTTATTATAAGTGACTTTGGGCTTCTTTTTCTGTAAAGTTGCTTGTAAATAGGCTACGAATCCACAGACTTGTAGCGTTTTTCGGGGGGCTTGTTTCTTTGCTTATTTAGGCTTGCTTCCACATTTTTTTAATCATTTATTTAAACCAGTGGTTTTCAAATATTTTCATGAAAATGTGCCAGGGAGCATTTGTGTTAGAATGTTTCAAAAAAATATTCCTAATCCACATTTCGTAGCAAGAGTTTTTTTTTGAAAATAGCAGATCTACAAGCTCACAGCGCGTCGCATCGCGGTGTGAGCTTGTAGATATGCTATTTTCAAATAACCGACCGCATACATTTTAAAAGTTAGTGCTCAAGTGGCCCAGTTGCTTCTTTTGGGCTTGTTTTCCTAGACTTTGGTTGCTTATTTCTCTCACACGATATGGCAACACTGTCAAGGAAACAAAGTAACTTATTTTCAAAGCAGAATCATATAAACTAAAGACTGCAAGGAAACGATGTACCTTTTGTTTAAAAAAAATGTAACTTTTATGTGTTTATTTAGTGAAATAACGGGCTACTTGTTGGTGTCTACGTTGCACGATGAGTTTTGCCTTGAAGCGTCCTTAAGGCACGTTTCAACAGTGGTGGAAAAAGTACTCACATTTTATACTTAAGTAAAAGTATCGATACTGCAATGTAGGAATACTAGTTACGAATAAAGGTCCGGAATTCAAAATGTACTTGAATAAAATTACAAAAGTATTGGCATCAAAATGTACTTAAAGTACCAAAAGTATACTCATTATGCAGAATGTCCTGTTTCACAAGTTTTTAAATGTATAAAAATCTTTTGAAAATAGCAGATCTACAAGTTCACAATCTTTGTGAGCCTGAAGATCTGCTATTTTCAAATGGTCGAAAATAGGGGTGAAGTGGTTAATGTTTTGTAATAATCAAAATCTACAAGTAACTAGTAACTACAGTTTTCAAATAATTTTGGTGGAGTAAAAAGTATAATATTTGTCTTTGAGATGTAGTGGAGAAGAAGTAAAAGTATTGAACATTGGAATACTCCAGTAAAGTAAAAAAAAATACCTCAAAATTGTACTTAAGTACAGTACTTGAGTAAATGTACTTAGTTTCTTTCCACCACTGATTGTTATGCTAAGCATAGCATGCCTTTACAGACACAATTCAAGGCTAAACAGTGGCTGGCAGCCATTGCAGGAACTTTCATCATCAAATCAAACTAGAACTAATCAATTGACTAAAGGTACAAAGGTATTGCCATCAAAATATAGCCTACTTACAGTATAGCAAAGGTACTCATACATTTGACAATCCTTGGATTGTAATTAATAATGCATTAATGTGTTAGTCGCTTTAATGTTGTAATAAATAGAAGCCATTCAATAGCCTACCACACTCACTATTCTATGCCACTGGTTCTCTTAAAGTGGGGTCCAGGGGTCCTTGAGGGGGTTTCAGGGGGTTCCCAACTAAATGAGTTAAGTTTAACCACTTAAACCCTATACATTGGCTATTTGAAAATAGCAGAGAACTGCAATTTCCCCCCCCCAAAAAACGAATGTCCGTGACCAAATAGATATTAATTTGGTGTGCTTGACATGACACAGTGGTCTATTTCAGTGGTTCTCAACCTGCAACAAAAGTAATCAACAAACTATACTATAAAACATTGGCTAAATTGTCAAATAATATAAAAAAGAAGCAAACATTTTGAAAATAGCCGATTTACAAGCTCACAACGCCTCACAACAACGCAAGGCGTTGTTTTTCTTTTTTAACCATGTCCTCATTCAGGGCCCAGAGTCAGCTTTATTGTCACATTTTTACAGGTGTTAAGAAGTGGGTCAAATACATTTTCCTGCAAGTTCCATCATTTATAGTTTTATCATAAGATAAGACCTTTATTGATCCCGCAAGGGAAATTCAGACGCCATAGGCAGCACAGTTAAGATACAGATTACAAGACGAGAAAAAAGTACTGTAGATAGAGCAGGGTTAGCCTTGGATCAAGATTATCATAGATGTATTTCATCGATTTTGACTTTTGCGTATATCATAGATACGAAAGTAAAAGTCAGACTTGATCAAATACATCTATGATAGTCTTGATCTAAGGCTACAGCAGGGTAAAGACTAAAGAGACATTCACATCACACATTCAACACAACACCATCAATAATTGACACATTTATGACACTATACACCCTCAACAGTGTTTGCATAGTGCACTGCAGGACCAATGAAATGAATTGAAAAGAGAAGGCACAGTGAGCATGTCAGATAGTGTCCATAGTACGGAACTGTTGTTTTCAGAGCAATTAGTCTTCAGGAAAGGGAAGAAGAACAGAGATAGAAATAATAAGAGCAAGGAAAACAAGGATGGAAACAGGTCAAATATTTACATGTTCCTGATATGATATGAGTAGAGTGAAAAAACAAAACAAAAACAAGGACAGCCATGTCATGGAGAAAAGCCCTGTTCTGAGTCTTGAGCTATGAGACACCTCCTGTGCTTTTTTCAGCGAGTTGTAAATACTCAAGTAAATTAAAGTAAAAATACGTATACTTGATAATCGAGTCAATTTACATCAGACAGGCTTAAAAAAAGAATTATGAATCATGTTAGAAACTATGAAATTGCAGAGTTTTTACTGTTAAATTGGTCTAAATGTGAGTTGTAACCACAGTGCTTCTCAACACGTGGTCAGGGGATCTCCTGGGCTCCTTGGCTTGAGGGGATCCCATGGGGTCCCCAGCAAAATAACTGATTGTTAGGAACCAAATGGACCCTTATGGGTCTGTAACTCTGAGAAATGGACCCTTACAGGTCTGTGACTCTGAGAAATGGACCCTTACAGGTCTGTAACTCTGAGAGTGTACAAATGAAGAACCCTTACAAGTCTGTAACTCAGAGAGTGTACAAATGGACCCTTACAGGTCTGTAACTCAGAAAGTGTACAAATGGACCCTTACAGGTTTGTAACTCTGAGAGTGTACAAATGGACCCTTACAGGTCTGTAACTCAGAAAGTGTACAAATGGACCCTTACAGGTTTGTAACTCTGAGAGTGTACAAATGGAACCAAATGGACCCTTACACTTACAGGTCTGTAACTCTGAGAATTTACAGGTCTGTAACTCTGAGAATGTACAGGTCTGTAACTCTGAGAGTGTACAAATGGAACCAAATGGACCCTTGCAGGTCTGTAACTCTGAGAATTTACAGGTCTGTAACTCTGAGAGTGTACAAATGGAACCAAATGGACCCTTACAGGTCTGTAACTCTGAGAATGTACAGGTCTGTAACTCTGAGAGTGTACAAATGGACACTTAATGGTCTGTAACTCTGAGAGTGTACAGGTCTGTAACTCTGAGAGTGTACCATTTGTACACTAAGAGTTATATAAATCAAACGGGTGTCCTTGGTGTAATCTAATGCATATCCAAGTGGGGGTCCTTAAAATAAAATGAAATTAAAAGGTTGATAATCAATGTTATCTCCACTGTCCAGCAGGGCGCGCTGTCTCCTCTGAAGCAGACACAGGATGGAGGGAGAGAAAGAGAGGGAGAGGGAGCAGAGAGAGGAGAAGGAGAGCGACGAGGCAGAGGAGGAGTACGAGGAGGATCAAGATGAGGAGGAGGACCCGGAGGGGGCCGCTCTGGTGTGGCAGGAGGGCCAGCAGGACACGGACACGGACGAGCTGGGCCTTCCCATCATGCACTGGGAGGCGCTCAGCCTGCGCATCGCCGAGCTGGAGAAACAGGAGGAGGAGAAGAAGAAGAACGCCAAGGTCAGGGGTCACGGTGTCGTCGTTATGTGTGTCTGAAAGTAAAGAACGTTCACAAATGCTTTATTAACATGACTTTACTTTATTAAAAGTACAGAGGTGCAGTTATACAATAATGCTAAGAGGATAACACAAAAAGCCCTGAGGGCTTGTTTCCATTGTGGTCCTGTGTAGGCAGTGTAAGTGATATGTTTTGGTTAAAACAAAAAGGTTTTTGTATAGTAATCATTGCTGTAGAAGAGTGTTCAGTAACAGGTCTCTCCAGTTCTTTAACCCATTTAGACCTGAGGGCCGATTCTAAAAACGCATTCTAAATCCTGACTTAAAGGAACACTTCACCCAAAAAAAACTTTGTTTCAATGGATTAGTCACCCCATGGAGACTTGAATTAATGGATATTTTTTTAGTTTTTTGTCTCATTCCTAAGACAATAATTTGATGACCGGCAGCGGTTCCGGTAGGAGACACAACGAGTCTCCGTTGTGTCTCCTACCGGAACCGCTGCCTACCGGTCCGCTGGTCATCAAATTATTGTCTTAGGAATGAGACAAAAACTAAAAAATGTCCATGAATTCAAGTCTCCATGGGGTGACTAATCCATTGAAACAAAGTTGTGAAGTGTCCCTTTAAGTTTCTGAAAAACTTCAAATATTTATTCACAAATTACAACAAATCTACGTTGCTATGTACTGTACATAGCAACAAGAACCCCAAAAGGGGTTCCTGTCCTGAAAGGTATAGTTACAAATAGGGGTTCCCGCCCTAAATGGGTTAATAAACAGACGATACATTTTCAGGTGGGTTACAATTTCATCCCATCAGGAGCGATAATAAATCGTTCAACTTCAAGTTTACAGTGTTCCAGTTCTGCTACTTTTTAAATTTATTTCATCACTTGCAATTTCACACATACTGTATCCTGTATGAATTCTCTCTCCTGATTGGATGGCATTGGTATCCTGTGTGTCCTCAGTCATTCATTGTACTGAGCTGTTTGACAGCGTGGGGACCACAGGGTGACTGGGTCACTTAAGCAGTGAGGTCACTGGTGACCGCTCAGTGTGTGTGTGTGGTGGTGACACTGTATGATGAAACTGACCCAGTCCTCCTGAGTCATGTAATACTTAGATTACATTACTAAATATGTATAGAATCCTGTCAGAACGTGTCTGGTCATGTCAATATTCTCTGTGTGTGATTGGTTATCCTTGAGTTGGAATCTGATTATTATACTCCCCAAGGTTTGATAGATTTTGATTACATTACATTACATTACAGTCATTTAGCAGACGCTTTTATCCAAAGCGACTTACAATAAGTGCATTCAACATAGGTAGGGAACGAAAACTACTAATCACCAGAAGTCTTTAGTGCATTTTCTGCAAAAACAAGCAACCAAGAGTATACCTAGCGCTAAGGTAAAAGTGCAATATATCAGCTACCTATTTCCTTAAACAGATGAGACAAAATAGCTAAATCAAATGAGCATGAGCTAAAACAAATAAGTGTATCGACTAAACAAGATCCAATAAACAATCCAATAATCCAATAAACAATACAGCAATAGAAGACAAGCGTTCGTACAACTAGTTAACAACAAGTACCGGTAGGTCAGGCAGAGAGGAAGGGTAGTGTTTCCTGAAGAGGTGAGTTTTCAGCCTGCGGCGAAATATGATTGAATACTTTATCATTATTTAACAGTTTGCAAATAGTACAGAGGTACGGACAGTTAAAAAGACAACACAAAAAGCCCTAGGGGCTTGTTTCCATTGTGGTCCTGTAGTGTGTATTCAATTCATCAAGACATTTAAAGACATACAATGATAAACAAGACAGAATCAACACTAGTAGCAATGAACGCATATTTGCAGTAAACGTGTGTGTGTGTGTGTCTGTCTGTCTGTCTGTCTGTCGGTCGGTCGTTAAGCTCAGAGGACTTTTCTAGGGTCAGTTACAAATTGCGGACAGGTGCTCTTTTATGGCGGTTTTGAAGGAGGGTAATAGGAGTTACACTTTTTGATGTTTGTTGGAAGGGCTGACTTACGGATGAACCACTTTCAACCTGGTCTCTGTATTATTTTGGGTGTGTTATTATAGGTGACAGCAGGCAAAGGGAGCACTGAGGGTATAAATAGAGACAAGGACAAACTAGACACAGGTGAACTCAATGACTCAACCCGGGGACAGGCTGGGGTTCAGCAGGACACCGTGGTGGACAAAGTACTCAACCCCAGTACTTGAGTCAAAGTACTGAAGGTTGAGTAAGTTGATACTCCTGGTCAAATATTGAGCCAAGTACTCCAGTATTTTAACTCAAGTACAAATGACATCACTTGCAGTGAAAGCAGCTCTGTCATTTGTACTTGAGTTAAAGTACTGGAGTGCTTGGCGTTTACAAATACTTGAATATTCAAAAGTACAAAATAAATTGCTACCTACTTTTTTGATGTCAATGAATTGCTGTATTAGAATTTAGACATTTCCCCAAAGAATTCAAAGGTTTTACAGGCTCACAACATTTCACGCCACAACACTACAACACTGAGCTTGTAGATCTGCTATTTATGGTATTCTATATTAACATTTGTTTATTTTGAAGATTTTTGTAACCATGGTAAAACATAGATATGAGAGGAATGTTATGTCTCAGTCACAAGCAGTTCTTCTAACAATACATATCTTATACACAGTATAGGCAGCAGGTCAATATCTGAGTTTGTCATGAGACCAAGGATGAATGACACACTGTCTGTCATCAAATAAAGTCTAGTTAGTACACATGATAATAACGGTACCAGTGGTGGACAGTAACAAAGTACATTTACTTGAGTCCATTTTGGAGTATCTGTGCTTTTGCTGAAGACTTTCACTCCACTACATTTCAAAGTATAATATTGTACCTCGCTCTGACTCCACTGCATTTCTAGTAATGTTTTTGTTACGTGTAAGCATAGCTTTGAAGTCAGCTGTGGAATTGCTTTTCTTTTCTAAAATGCGAGTGTGGCCACATGCTGTGTTCCTCACAGGAGGAAACCATTCACAGTACCCCACTGGGGTTCAGGAACCCTAAAGGGGTCCTTGAGGAGATTCCAGGGGGTCCCCATCTAAATAGAGTGATGGATGAATGAGTCAATTGACCTGTATATGTCTGTAACTCTGAGAGTGTGCATATGGAGCCAAATGAACCCATAAGGTACACTCTCAGAGTGGCTTAATGCATATCAAACTGGGGGTCCTTTTAAAATGAGAATGACTGCAGCAGTACCCACTCCTCAACTATCTGTATAAAGCTCACACAGCATTTGATGGTAATGCTGACAGATGCATAGCTGAATGGCATTATGTACAGCTAGAGGTATGTAGGACATTCATCTACCTACACTGTAGCTGTAATCATCCTGTCACTCAAGTTAAACACAGCCTTTACTGTCAACTGTGAAAGGCTTTTTAGAACAGCTGGATTGATCTACCAGGGGGAGGGGAGGGGGGGGTACAACTTCTACTGAAGTTAAAGTGCAATGACACTTTGGTAGAGGTTTGGGTTGTGTAGTTACTTTGTCATTATGTAACTGGGTGGGTGGGGTTACATTAAAAGGACAATGGCTGTCCTTTTTTGTCAATTTGATTGCATGCCGATGATTTGCATTAGTTTCTATAGGCTTTGTGTTTGAGGGCATACTGGTTCTACAAGCACTGGTTCTCAATGTATTGTATTTGGTGGTTTCAGAGAATTGCAGGTCATTTATGGTAGGGTTTATGACGTGGTCTCCTATATCAGATCATTTACTGTACGGTAGGGTTTGTGAGGTCTCCTCTAGCCCATGAAGACCTGAGGTCGATTCTACATATGCCTTCTAAATCAGTTCTCACACTTTCTCACAAAATAGCAGATGTACAAGCTGTTTTTGAACGCAAAAATCTAAAATGACACATATGCTTTCCTGCTTTTTAATGGGCTAGCAGATAATTTACGGAAGGGTTTGTGTGGTCTCCTCTATCAGGTCATTTACTGTAGGGGCTCACTGTGAGACACAAAATATTATATCATAATATATAATATAATACTTATTAAAAAAATAGACCACCGTGTTTTTTTTGTTTTTTTAATAAAACCAAAACCTATCTATGCTGTTGTGTGTTTGATCGTATAGCAGCACAGCAGCAGCTGCCTGGAGCGAGGCAGGACGCCGGTCAGCTGGACAGAGGACAGAGACCGAGGACGCAGTCACAGCCTGAGGGAGACCCGCTGGGAGGACTCTGAGGATGACTGCAACAGCAGAGTGACGGCACTCACCTCACGGTACACACACACACACACACACACACACACACACACACACACACACACACACACACACACACACACACACACACACACACACACACTGCATGTTGTTCACCTCTACACTGTCAAAGATTATATCGTCTCTTGTCGGGTGGAAACCTCATATTATGTCCAAAACTGTTACTTTTCAGGATTCAAATAAAATACTAGCAGCCAGGGTTGCCAGATCTGCTCATTAGAATTTCCCCGCAAGATTTTATTTGAAAATAGCCGATCTACAAGCTCACAACGCGTCGCATCACGGCGCGTTGTGAGCTTGTAGATCTGCTATTTTCAAATAGCTGATGTATATGTTAAAGTGCTCATGTGGCCCATAGTCGCTTCTTTTGGGCTGGTTTTCCTAGACCTGGTTGCTTGTTTCTCTCACAGAATCTGGCAACACTGGTAGCAGCCCTACAAGCTCGAAAAGCGTCGCTTCGCGCCGCGTTTCGAGCTTTTGCAGATCTGCTACTTTTGATGCTTTTGTGTGACGCTGTAGTAGTAGTAGTATGATCAAGTAGGGCGTTAATTTACAAAAAAAACACAAACGGTCAGAATACGGAGATGAGACGTTTCTGCCCGACAACGGCGATATGTAAAGGACGAAATTGAATTCACCATGTCTGCTAAAGCAGCAAGTTAGATATGCTTTGACCAATATGATTTAGAGTAGGGCTAATTTGGAGGCCGCAAAGACAAAACGGAAAGGAATTGGGGGGTTACAGCAGTGGTTCTCAACCTGGGGGTCGCGACCCAGGGGGGTCGCCAGATTTTTTGGTGAATGTGAAAAAAAAAAAGTTTACGGTATATATATATATATATATATATATATAATTTGTTTTTTAACAAAATATTTTTTTATGTTATTATTAATTCATGTTTTATCAGTTAATTTACTAAATTCAAGATACAAATATTTAATTATTAACATTAGGAACCCTAACCCTAATAATTATCAAATAACCTATTATAATTAAATAACCTAACCCTAACCCTAAAACCGAAATAAAGTAACCAAAAACCGGGAAAAAACTTACCCAATCCGCCCAGAACCGCAAAAAAAAAATCTGCGCACGCTTTGCGCACGCGAACGGGACCCCCCGCATGCACGCGGGGGGTCGCGGGAAATAATATCATTATTTTGGGGGTCGCGGCCTGAAAAGGTTGAGAACCCCTGGGTTACAGGACATCCATGCCCGCATTCATTCATTTGTTTATTAATTGTTGAAGAGCAACACAAACGATGGAATGAAATAAGTGCAAGAAAATGATAGATTTCTTGCTACGCAGTGACATTATTTACAAGAATCGAAAGCAAAACCTCAGCTCCGTTGCTTGGCCCTGCTGGAACTTGGAGCACAAAAAAAAAAGTACCTCTAAGTAATGGAAAGGCAACAGGGTAGTTCTAGGCGTGGCCGACCTAGAACTATGCAGTGGAAATGCGACATTAGTAGTAGTACGGTTAAATTTAGACCTGGGTTTGGTGTGGGTAAGGTTTGAAACCTTTACTATGATTATAGTTAATAGCGGGTTCGGTGTAGTTACGGTTACCAACAGTTGCCCGTTGGTTGACACCGCCTTCAAAACAGGCTGCTTGTTAAAGCCTAATGCATAACTACACCAGAACAGACTAAATGTGTTGGGTTCGGCTGGCTGGCTACAGGCTACAATATGATGTCATTCAGGGGTTCGGGTGGGCGGGGTCAGAACTAATTTGGGGTTGTTGGGTGCCTCCGAGATGCCGTGACAACCCGGACTGGTTCGGCCACAGTGATTGGTCAGACGTTGCGCATTGTTTCCGCATTCAGCAGCACAGCTTCAAGTTAACCCATTAAAACTGGGAAAGCACCTGTGACATTTTAGATTTGAGCGTTGGCTATTCAAAAATAGACGCAGCACTTGTACATCTGCTATTTTTGAACATTTTCGAAAAATCTTGAAATTGTTTTAAAAGATGTTGAATAATTTTGAATTACGAAAAAGTTTGAGAACTACTGATTTAGAAGGCATTTTGTAGGCCTCAGGTCTCAATGGGTTCATTCTGTCAGCAGAGTGAAAAGCAGCGGTATAGTTTGGAAGAGACATGAGCCAATAACTGGGATAAGCCTGTACGTTTGGTTCAAACCCGGGGTGTGTGTGCTCAGATGTGTTCGTGTGTGTAACCTGCACGTGTTTATTATGTTCATGTGTGTGTAACCTGCGTGTGTTTGTTGTGTTCAGTCTGCAGACTCACATGAACCTGCAGCTGTGCTTCATCAACAACAGTGAGAGTGAGGAGGACGAGGAGGACGAAGACAACAACAAAAAGGTTACACACTTGCGCGCGCACACACACACACACACACACACACACACACACACTTTTAATTGTAACAGTATTTCTACGTTGTGATATTACTACTCTTACTGAAGTAAAAAAAACAAATGTCTGAGTACTTGTTCTACCACTAATGATAGGTGTGATGGTGATGTAATGAACAGGGATCAGATGAGTATGATCAACAGCATGAGGTCACTTGTTATCACTATAAAAAAAACATAATTATTGTTTTGATTACATATCATCACTGTCGGTCAGAAATCTTGTATCTACACATTTCAACTTTTTATGTTTTTCTTCTTTTCATAAATTAACGCTGTGCTTTGTTGTTATTATGCAGCATATTTTAAGTTTTTTTAATATTAAAATATATATTTTTAAGGATTGTAAAGGGTAGGCAAATAATAAGCATTGTGCTTCAGCCTATTCCTTTTTTCGGTCATTGAATTTAATGTTGTGTGTGAGTTGGTTGGATATGTACATTTGTGATGATTTTCTTGTTGTAAGCCCACACAGGTGTGTTTTGGTTTGTTGTAAACAAAGACCGACAATAAACCATTCATTCATTCAAGTTGTACAAGAAATGTGGCAAAAAAAAAAAAAAAAAAAATTAAAACGCTACCATATTTTCATATCTGATCTGTGATCATAGAATTATCTCAGCAAACATTGTAAATAAGAAAAAAAATTATTAATCAAATCATATACAGTGTTTAACACCCAAAATCTAAATCTGATTGACTGGGATAGGAATTTAAGGTTTTGACTTGGGCCCAGGTTATCAGCATTCATATTCACACACCGTGTGTGTAGCCTTACTAGCCTACTGACTTAATAGTTTTGTTGTCCAGCCTACCACAGGGATCAATAACGGTCTATCTGTCGGTCGGCTATATACAATGTGTACAAGAATAAACTAGTAATGATAAGTGACAGCCTAATGGGAATTAACATTAACAACCCCGTTGATCTGAAATGACTTGAAGCATCATGGTTCCATGTGTTTATCCACAGAAGGCAGTGAAGAGAGGTACAGTGCAGGTTCCTCATCCACCCCAGACTGCTCCCGCTGTAGCAGAGAGAACCAAACCATCCAGGAGCTTCAAGAACGCTCTGAGGTCCCTACGAGACAAACTGAGGACTGACCACAAGCAGCAGGTGAGACGGACAGGCAGGGAGGGAGGATGTGACACATATCTGCCAGGATGAAAGTCTAATTGTCTCAGCTTAACTACTAGCTGACAGACAGACAGACAGACAGACAGACAGACAGACAGACAGACAGACAGACAGAGAAACCGAGAGAGAGAGACAGACAGACAGACATAGGGTGGGATAGGACCATCAGAATAATCTTTATTGTCACATTGCACGTTTAAAGGTGTGAAACAGTGGGTGAAATTCGTTTTTGTGCAAGCTCCATCATTTTTTGTTGTTTCCAGAGAAAGAAAAAAGTCAGAGTGGGGAGGGATACGGAGAGAAAGGAGGGAGAGCGTTATCGTGTGTGTGTGTGTGTGTGTGTGTGTGTGTGTGTGTGTGTGTGTGTGTGTGTGTGTGTGTGTGTGTGTGTGTGTGTGTGTGTGTGTGTGTGTGTGTGTGTGTGTGTGTGTGTGTGTGTGTGTGTGTGTGTGTGTGTGTGTGTGTGTGTGTGTGTGTGTGTGTGTGTGGCAGAATGGCTCAGAACCTTTTAGTCTGGTTCACTATGTAATTTTGTTGGATTTTTTTGAAGATTTGCAAAACTATACATTTTTGGAAAGGTTATTGTCTAAGGAATCAGAAAATCAATGTTGCCATTTGCCCAGATGTGTATACGGCGGCCATATTGGCAATTACAAAATGGCCACCCTAAAATGTACGTTTTTTAATATCTCGGCCTCTAAATAAGCTGGAACATTGATTTTAACTGCTAAACCTACATTTTCAGGGTCAAGGAATCCAATGGTGCAAGTTATTATTTCTTTTTTTTTATCATCCCATTGACATAATCCACCATATGGGTAAAAAACAGCACAGCCCAGGCAGTCAGTCAGATACTAACTGTTCTTTTTATTTATTTTAACTGTGAACTTTGGATGTTTGTGTAACCATATTAAACATCATGACATGTGTAATCATAGACAGTCTCTATGCATCATCATAATCATCATCATCATCATCATCACTTTCGTGCATCACAGCTTGGGAATCGTCATCGTTCTGGCACTGGCTGCTGCACTGACACATTTCAGTACAGGCTAAGTCCTTAGCTTTGCAGGAACATCTGCCAGAAGAACAGTCAGATTTACACTTGCATTGAACCATCTCAAGGATGGCCTTTGGAGCTGGGAGGACCTCTGTGGTCGTTGGTTTCAGCATGCCATCCAAGTGTTTGAAGTACCCATTTTGCAGGGGATCCAGCTGTGGATCCTGCAGAGCAATGGCTGCTTGTGCCCATGCCCTTGTTTGGACATGGACTCTCAAGATGTGCTGCTTCAGAGCTCCAGGTGTTGGAGGGAGCTTGTCACTTTCTGCCCTGTGTTTGCAGAACAGATGCCATCGCAGTTCAGGGATTGTCTTGATGTTGATACCCTTGTGTTGACAGCTCCAGTGTTGACAGCATTCCTTCTGTCACTTCTGCTTCATCCAAAAGCACTCCAGACCCAACTTTTCCCAGCCCGGATATATGGAACAGGCGTGCGGACGCCGAGGACGGGCCGACGGCAGGCGAGAGAGAGGCCTCCGGTCGGACACGGCCGGGCGGCCTGGCACCCTGGAGGTCCTCGGCGAGCCCAGGACGATCTGGGCTCGGCAGTGGCCCCCTCCTTTGAAATTCTCTTCCGGGACTATCGGCAACCTTTCCCAGCCCGGATATATGGACCAGCATGCGGACGCTGGGGACGAAACGCAGGCAGGCCGCCCCAGATTGCGGGCCTGCCGGCGGCCGCTAGTCGCTGCACTGTGACCCGGGAACCAGGCCGCCCCGAAGGCCGTGGAACCCACTACGTTCTGACCGATTGGCACTCGTAGCCCGCCTCTTGCAAGGGCCCCGCCGGCACCTTGTGTGCTTTGGCGGACGCTGCTTGCAGCCTGCGGGCCCAACCAGGCACGGAGGGACCACGTGCGGAGAGGCCCCGGCCTGTCCTCCGCACTCCTCCGCGGCCGACACCGGCCTAACGAGACCGAGACGCCCCGTCTGCCCTAGTTGCCTTGCCACGGACCGTCCGAGGGCCCCCGCGGTCGGCCTCGCCTCGAGCCCCATCACGGGGCTCGGCAAGGAGATCCGTTTGCCACAGGGGCGCGCTCCGGAGACTCGTTTCTCAAACCCTGCGTGTGTCGCGTACTCCGGCGACCGACCAAACAGCTGCGAAACGGGCCATGGGCGCCGATCCCCCGTAACATCCTGTCGACCTGGGTAGAGGGCAAAGGAGGATGTGGCGACCGTCGCAGTGCGCGCCACCGGGAGCTCCCGCCGCCCCTCTCACGGGGGGCCTTGGCGGTCTCCGCGGACCGGCAACCCCACGGTGCGCGCCTCAGCTGGGCGCGCTCTCCGCGGCGGAACAGGAGGCCTACCTGGTTGATCCTGCCAGTAGCATATGCTTGTCTCAAAGATTAAGCCATGCATGTCTAAGTACAAACGGCTTGTACAGTGAAACTGCGAAAGGCTCATTAAATCAGTTATGGTTCCTTTGATCGCTCCTCAGTTACTTGGATAACTGTGGTAATTCTAGACCTAATACATGCAAACGGGCGCTGACCTTCGGGGATGCGTGCATTAATCAGATCCTAAACCCTCGCGGCGCGGCGCTCTCGGGCGCGGCGTCGTCCGCTTTGGTGACTCTGGATAAACTCGGGCAGATCGCCCGCCCTCCGTGGCGGCGATGTGTCATTCGAGTGTCTGCCCTATCAACTTTCGATGGTACGCTACGTGCTTACCATGGTGACCACGGATAACGGGGAATCAGGGTTCGATTCCGGAGAGGGAGCCTGAGAAACGGCTACCACATCCAAGGAAGGCAGCAGGCGCGCAAATTACCCACTCCCGGCACGGTGAGGTAGTGACGAAAAATAGCAATCCAGGACTCTTTGGAGGCCCTGTAATTGGAATGAGTGGACTTTAAATCCTTTGACGAGGAGCCATTGGAGGGCAAGTCTGGTGCCAGCAGCCGCGATAATTCCAGCTCCAATAGCTTTAACATCTTAAAGTTGCTGCAGTTAAAAAGTCCCCGTCCCTGTCCCTGCCTTCCGGCGCCCCCCCCGATGCTCTGAGTGTCCTGCTTGGGGTCCGGAGCGTTTACTTTGAAAAAAATAGTGTTCTAAGCAGGCCCGAGTCGCCTGAATACCGCAGCTAGGAATAATGGAATAGGACCCTGGTTATTTTTTTTACTTCCTTGTTAACTTAAAACTTAAAAATTCTGTATCTAGGCTCCTGAGTACTTTTTTTTTCTCAATGAAACATCTGAAATAACTGGCATTCAATGTGTTAACTACTTTCGCGGCCCCGTGTGGTTGGCGACTAACTTCTTAGAGGGACAAGTGGCGTTCAGCCACACGAGAAGGAGCAATAACTGGTCTGTGATGCCCTTAGATGTCCGGGGCCGAAATTATTCCCCATGAACGAGGAATTCCCAGTAAGCGCAAGTCACCAGCTCGCGTTGATTAAGTCCCTGCCCTTTGTACACACCGCCCGTCGCTACTACCGATCGGATGGCTTAGTGAGGTCCTCGGACGGGCCCCGCCGGAGTCGGTCACGGCCCCGGCGGAGCGCTCGGAAGACGCCCGAACATGACTATCTAGAGGAAGTAAAAGTCGTAACAAGGTTTCCGTAGGTGAACCTGCGGAAGGATCATTACCGTTCTGTCCGGCACCCTCGCGCGGGGGTCTGGAATGCCTGAACATGCCACAACATAAAATAATTAACAAATACAGTCTGAGGGCAATGATTACTGGCCTTTTGTACAGTCACTGCAAATAAAATGCTTGCAACGGGAACTACTTGGTGTGTGGATCTACTCTCAAGTATAGTGTAAGCTACACTTTTTGATTCAGCACCCATCCTAGTAGTATTGGGATGTGCATGTCTTTGTAATAATTTCCGCAATTAATATCAGCCACAGTTTGATCATTTTGGACACACTTATGGAAGCTTAGAGTAGCAATAATACAAAAACAAAAATGTCTTTAAAAGTATCAGTGGTAAGTTAACATTTTATTTAATTTGAATGAGCAAGTGAAACATGTTTTTAGGAACAGCTGGAATATGAATTGATAAATGATTTTCTTATTTCAAAGATATTGCAAGAAAACAACCATATCTGGTCATTTTGGACTCAGTCATGCATCTAAGGGTTAATGTTGTAAAGTTTTGTAGCTTTATAATTACCACCATTGGATTCCTCGACACTGAAAATGTAGGTTTAGGAGTTAAAATCAATGTTCCAGCTTATTTAGAGGCCGAGATATTAAAAAACATACATTTTATGGTGGCCATTTTGTAATTGCCAATATGGCCGCCATATACACATCTGGGCAAATGGCAACATTGATTTTCTGATTCCTTAGACAATAACCTTTCCAAAAATGTATAGTTTTGCAAATCTTCAAAAAAATCCAACAACATTTTAAATCAAAGCATTAGGAACCAGACTATTTGTATTGTAGGCCAGCAATACCTTCTGTATCAAGTAAAACTTTAAATGTAGGCCCTTTACTTGAGTAAAACAGAGTATTTCTACATTGTGGTGTTGCTACTTTTAATTAAGTAAAACATCAGACTACTTCTTCCACCACTGGTCCCGTGATGGATCTGTGTTGATGTGACTTCATTGAATTGGATGGATAAGCACACAGGTTGTTTCAGACTAATGCAGTTAGAGTTGACTGGGACAGGCTGGTGCCACCGCTAGACCGGGCAGTGAGTCATCGGTACTTCCTGTTTGGGGACAGCCGGTTCACACACATTTTGTCTTGGTTAGAACCATGTTCTGCTCTGCTTGTGTGTGTGTGTGTGTGTGTGTGTGTGTGTGTGTGTGTGTGTGTGTGTGTGTGTGTGTGTGTGTGTGTGTGTGTGTGTGTGTGTGTGTGTGTGTGTGTGTGTGTGTGTGTGTGTGTGTGTGTGTGTGTGTGTGTGTGTGTGTGTGTGTGTGTGTGTGTGTGTGTGTGTGTGTGTGTGTGTGTGTGTGTGTGTGTGTGTGTGTGTGTTGGTCTAATCCGATCTGTCGCTACTCATATCTCTCTCTGTTATCCACTTCAGCTGGACCCAATGAACCCAATGTGGTGCCCCACGTAGGGTTGTCACGATCATGACACTTTACTTGACGATTAATCGTCTTCCGTCTACACCAAATCTACATGCTCAAAACAGCATACATAATTCAGCACTGTGTTTCAAGTTTCAGTTCAATTTTCCAATGTGTGGCCCTTCGCTCCGGAGGCGCCAATGCGCGTTCTTCGCTCGTGCATGAGCCGGTTTAGCTTCCGCAGGTGATTTAAAAGTTTATTTTCTTCGGGTGATATTTCTGGAAGGTTTCTCAGCGGACTTCGGTAGAACAGAATCTAAATGATATGAGTGGTATTTTGGACTTTACGGTCAACGCTAATTTCATCTTGCAGTCAAGAGTTACAGACCAGTAAGGGTCCATTTGGTTCCATGTGTACACTTGTGAGTTCGACCCGTAGGGTTCCATTTGTCCCCAGACCCCCGACATTGAGAACCAGGTCTTCAGATATCATCAATCTCATTGTCATCGTCCATGTCATTCTGATGCACGTCGCCGTCAAACTGGATCTCGTCGTCGTCACCGGGACCGAACGTGGAGATGGACTCGTTGATGCGGGAGTGTTCGGGCAGCTCTCCGTACGTCTTCAGACTCCTCGCCTCGTCCGCGTTGTACTTGAGGATGACATCGGCGTTGTCTTCCTGGTAATCCCTCAGCCCCACCAGGATGAAGTCCGTCGCGTTGATCCACACCTTCTTGCGCAGTTTACCTCGGATGTGACATCGGCGCTTGACTCCGTCGAAACATGCCGCCTCCAAATATCCGTTCCCCAACATTTTAACCACCTGGCGTACCCCTGCTCTTCGCCTTTGAACACCAACTCTCTCTTCTCGCACTCGTTCTCGTTCTTCCCGCGCCTGCGGTTCTTGCCTCCTTTACCTTTGTTTTTAGGCATGTCGTTTATGCATCTAACTCACTCGCACGTTTGTCCCGGATTCTGATTGGTGAACTAATTACCCCCCTGTGCTCCTTGATTTTTACATGCTGAGCACAGCTGTGGCGTGACGCCACACGCAAACAAACTTTTGAAGCAACAACACAGATTAGCCTCTCACTCACTTCCATGTCATGGGTATATTGGCAATTTTTTTAAAGGTTTGACACATTTTGGCGAATTATGTGTACTTTAGTATGTTTTTTAGAAACGCCCATCATCGCGACGAGGCACTGAGCGTTTATTTTTGTACTTGTGCGTCCCGTTTTTATCTGCTTGCTGAAAGCTAAAACATTTTCGACTTGAGCGTTTCGAAGTGTTTTTAGGCGAGCGCCTAAAAAAAGTCAGGGAAAATTGAATTTGAAAGATAATAACATTCATTCATTCATTCATTCACAATCGATTGCCTGATCAGGAGGAGGGGCGAGGAAAACAAATGCGAATGGTGGATGGAAGTTTGAGTGTTGGGATAGAAATGTCATTGTAATGATTGGTCTGACTGATGCTATGTTCTTGGTTTATCTGTTTATTTATTTCTTTAGGCACTACACTGTCTCTTGTTGTAAAGGGCGTCTGCTAAATGCCTAAATGGTAAATTGTAAATGTAAATATCCTGTCCTTGTTCCACTCAGGTGCCAGTAGTTGGTGGTGACAGTGCGGTGAGCAGGAGGACATTGGAGCGTGGTGACTTGGTGACATTCAGTATAAAGGAGCTAAATGCCCTGTGTGGCTCTCTCAGCCAGGCTATACAAGGTACACACACACACACACACACACACAGACACAGACACAGACACACAGACACAGACACAGACACAGACACAGACACACACACACACACCTTTGTGTACTATGGAATAGAAAAGTGACATAAGTGTGTGTGTGTGTGTGTGTGTGTGTTCCTTACAGAGCTCAGTACAGAGTTGGTGGGGCGTCTACAGACCAGGGATCAGTTGAGAACAGAACAGGACGCCATGCTGGTAGAGGTCCAGGACCTGACGTCACTCTGACCGACGTCACCACGGAAACGACAACAACACCAACCCCCGCCCCCACCAACGATGATGACACGTCTGGGACATGTGATGTGACATCACTCTTTGATTGATGATGTCACCGCACCAACGAGAACCCTGTGTGCCACCGACGGCACGTCTGAGGGATTCATCATTCTTGTTCAGTGATGTCATTAAAACAAGCAGGACACCTTTAAGTTGCAGTGAGACGTCACTCTTGAACTGTGATTGTCGTCCCAAAAAAAAGCAGGACGCCTTTTGGGTTACAATGTGACGCCATCGTAACGAGGTCCCCTGTCTGTGACGCGGCGGCGCGTTTGGCTTTGTGCCGCGTCAACGACACAATCGCGTACACCGATGACATCGCAGTCCCACCCCGGCGGAGAAGACGGGAGCGGTCGGGGACATGGAATCACGTGACAAAGCGGTATATAGACACTCCATCAACACTCCTCACTCCTCCATAAGACAATGATCCTATTGCACATGTTTGATTTTAGTCCTCGTCATTGTCCTTTTTCAAATGTACCTTTTTTCTAATGTATTAGCGGCATCTGTTAAAGGCAGTGATATTGTTTTGTTAAAATAAGTGTTAAATATCTCTATATTGTGACGGTAACCATTGCTATAGAGTGTTTATTCAGTAACAGGGATCTATCTCCCTGTTTCTCCAGCTCTTGAATGAACACGAAATACATTTTCAGGTCGGGATATCAATTTCATCAAATCAGGAGAGAGAACTCATACAGGATAAACAAGTGAAATTGGGAGTGATGACCCAAAGAAATGAGCAGACAAAAAAAATTAACACTGATGAATGGGTTCTCCTGATTGGTATCCCACCTGAAAATTTATTTTCTGTTCAGAGATGGAGAGAAAACAACTGTTACTGAAAAAACACTCTAGAGATAACAATACGTTTTATCAAAAACATATTGTTTTAACCACAAAAAGATCACTTACACTACCTTTTTTAAGGTCCTTTTTATTCATTTCTTTCGTCCAATTAATTCACCCGGAAATATATTTTTCGGAACTGTCGTTTGTGTCATGAATACACACACACAGAACTCGCATTTCAGCGATGCAACTTTTATTCGGAACAAGGTCGATTTTTTCCACAAATAAAAGCATCAACCTGTATGAATGAGGCATCAACTACATTTATAGTTTTGATGCGAAATACCGGCCATTTTGGAATCGTTTATTCACCACGCCCTCGGTGTGTGACTTAAATTGTGATTGGGGTAAAACTGGCTTATTATTATGATGTTGTCGCTGTAGGGCAGAAACCTTGCATCTTTACATTTCAACTGTGTACATATTTTCTTAAATTAATGCCCTACTTCATCATACAAGTGTCGCGCAAAAGTAGTGAAATTAGCAGATCTACAAAGTCCCAACGCGTCGGATTGTGAGCTTGTAAATCGGCTATTTTCACTGTTTTAAAATGTTTTTAAAATAATAATAAAAAAGGAAGGGTTTTGGACCCAACGGCAGCGACATAAAGGGATTGTAACCATGCTGCTAACAGCTGCCATTTGGACAATCTTAACTCTATATAATGTTCGTGTCCATTTTGATTTCAAATGTAATGAAAGTATTTCCTTTTGTGTTGTTTGTACATACACTACATGTCTCTGTGTGTAGGATGTAAGCTTGTAGCCAGTAACTTAGATTCTAGTTTTTTTTATATAAGGGACGAGAGTGTCCTGTTCTGTACAGTCTCGGTACATGATGATGTGATGATATTAATTCCCTGAATATGATCAATTATGATAAATATGTGGTCGTGTTAACAATTAAGTGTTTCCTGAGCTCTCTTTGAGTTCAGTCTACTCAAGGATACCGATCTTTTTTTCAACCCCCACAAACAATCTTAAAACCACGATAAGTCCGATAATCTTTTAGAAAACCTTGCTGATTTTTTTATGTAGCAAAAACAGTTGATCAAGCTTGCGTATCATAAATATGTTGATACGAATATATTGTATGCTTGCATCACAACTTGTTGTAAGCTTGTAAATCAGCAATTTTTGCTATTTATTTTGTATTGAAATGATTTGAAAACATTTTTACAATTACGAATATTTATTTTTTGCCCCCACTATGATAACGGTATGAAAGTGGTTAAACTCTTTATGGAATATAAGTTTGAACTGTTTCTGTTCAGCCACATGTAATAACAGAAATCTGGAGGACTTGTATCCGTTTTCTTGTCAGTTTTTTTTTGTCTTCTGGGTACAATTACTACCATATACAGGCATATCAGTGGTTCTAAAAGTGGGGTCCTGCAACCCCCAGGGGTCCTTGAGGGGGTTGGGGTCCCCAGCAAAATGTGTTATATTTTACATTTGCTATCAAAAATAGCCAATCTACAAGCTCGTAGATTGGCTATTTTCTGGAAAAAAATCTGGAATAATTTCTCTTATGGGGGTCCCTGGCACAATCTGTTCAGATGGGGGTCCGTGGCCAAATACATAATCAATTTGAAACATGAAGATGTTTTAGAACCTCTGTTATATATATATATAACTCAAGGGTAGACTTTTGAACCGAACACAATGTTCTTGTCAAACCGGTGTGTGGTCAAACAAGAGCACCTGCCCTCAGAGCTGGTATTGTAACGGTTTTCTTAGAAAGAAATTGGTCCCCACGTTTATTTACATCTCTGTGTTTGCAAAACAAAGTAATCCGTGAACAAATCAAAAGAGATACAGGCTGGGTTCACGTCCATGCCAACCAATCAGCGCTATAGCCTTGACCCAGGCCCGCTAGAGTTCACGTAGACGCCACTGTTTTCACTTCTGGTGTCATTTTCATGTCTAATCCGGCTTTTGTGTTCACCCCAGACAGTTTATAAGTAGCTTAGTTCAATATTTACATATTTGATATTCATTTAGATCACTCAATACTTATTAGATCAGCTCCTAATATACTCATTAGAAACACACATCCCTGGTTCTGGTGACCGATATTGTGAATGGTGAGACTAGTTATTTCAATATGTTCATATGTTCTGTAATACTGTGTATTTCATGAATGAGTCCTGTAAGTCAATGCATTGATAAATGGCGGTCCCCTAAAACATTAGAAGGACAATATCAGTTACCAGAAGCAGGGACGTGTGTTTTCAATTAGTCTTAAAAATCATTGCAAGGACAATATCAGTCACCAGAAGCAGGGCCATGTGTTTTAAAATTAGTCTAACTTTCAATAGGACACATGTGAGTCAGGAGAGGGTTGGACCCAAATGGAGGCATTGGAGGGTCAAGAGCAGGTTCAGAAATGGGGAACATGAGGAGATCCTAGGAATACACTGAGAAAAAGATGGGAAGCACTCACAGGGAAAACAGGAGCCATACAGAACGCAAGTCATGTAACATTGTCTTTCAAACTAATTGGGAATGGGGTATAAATACAACCAAGGTTACTGGTCACAGGTGAACACAATAGTTATCAACACTGGGATAGGCTAAAGACTAACAACACCGATGAACAACATTTGCTAACGATGGGACTGGTGAGACAAGACAGGCAACAGCTACTAGGGAAGACGGGAAACAGTAGGACTAAACATCAAAGTAAAGGTAGACATGTGTAAAGTAAAACCCTGACTAAAACAAGGAACACAAGAAAACGCAACAGGGATACAGACATGTCTCCACAATATCAGTCAGTGTTTTCAATGTTTTCATTTTCATTTGTGCGTTTTGATTTTAACATGGTTTGAAGTTCAATGGGTTTATATAGGAGGGGTGTGTGTCTGATATTAAATGAATAACAAATATCATATATCGGAATATTGAAAAAACTTAACTGTCACAAAAAAGCCAGAGTAGACGTTAAGTTGACCCCAGAAATGATTCCCCACTTAGGCCCTTTATACTTATAGTCATACAAATTTTGCTATCTAGATCTGCTATGTTGTTTCTGATTAATAGCAGACAGAATAAATAAATAAGGGTAAGACAAAACTCATTGTATAATTTCAGAGCTCAGAAGGTTAGAGAAAGGAGCTGATGGGGGTGTTTCTAGTGAACACATGCGGGGTGGGACACTGTTTTCACAGCACTGACACCTTCAAGTTACAAACTACACCTTTTCACCCATGAGACCAGTGGTGGACAAATTACTCAACACCAGTACTTGAGTCAAAGTATTACTCAACTACAAGTGAAAGTTGCTCTGTCACATTTGTACTTGAGTTAAAGTACAGGAGTTCAATTACAAAGTAATTTTGTATCTTTTAATATCAATCTATTGCTGTATTGATTTTTTTTTTAAATAACAGATCTACAAGCTCACAACTTGTTGCATCGCGAAGTGCTGTGAGCTTGTTGATCTGCTATTATCATAATTTACCTTTTCCCTTCTTAGAAATGTAGTGGAGTCAAAAGTACAGTACCTGGCTTTGAAATGTAGTGGAGTGAAAGTCCTCATAATACAAAAAATACAAATACTCAATTCAATTCAAAGGGGCTTTATTGGCATGAGAAAACATACGTTTACATTGCCAAAGCAAATACTCGAGCAAAGTATAGATCCTCAAATAATTTACTCAAGTTAATGTACTTTGTCACTGGCCACCACCATGTATGTCCATGATCTTACGAGTGTAGAGTTCTCAAATATCTTCCATATACAGTATTTAAGAGGAACAGAGGTGAGCTACAGTAGGTTTACATTTTGGCAAGTTGTGTCTGCAAAAGATTCAAATTTTTAAAGCTTCAGGCATTAGAAGCTTTTTCTGTGTTTTATTGTATTTGTTACAATTTGTGACTTCCTTCCAATTTTGAATAGTTTAAGTCGACACATTTCTCTTTGCAACATTCCAGAATGTTTTTTTGAGACCCTCCATTTTAGTTCACATTTAAAACTGCAACCCGTAATTTGTCCTTCCAGGATTTGAAGGTGACCATATTATTTCTATGCTCAGGCAAGAGGTATTCCCCGGGAGGTAATGGGCTTATGAGTTTCATGCAGTGCTACTGTCAACCAGTAGGTGTCCTACCAGGCACCAGGGTCTTTTAAAATGTCTCAATGGAAGAGTTGGGAGACCACCTCCAACCACTGACTGCACACACATGTAGGCCTACTAGTTCTATTACTCTGTGATGCAGATTGGATCTAATTATGTTTTATTCAATAAAATAAGTTATGGATTGCGTACGACAATAATGTGTCAACAAGTGCTTTCTGGTGATGAAGCATCAGGCATGGTGTAGCATTGACTAAAGGTGGATCCATCCAAGTTTTTCTACACCTAACTTTACACACAGTAAACATATTCTCTTTCAATACAGTCTCATAAACACAACATTTAACTCTGAGAGTGTACAAATGGAACCAAATGGACCCGTTACAGGTCCATTTGGTTCCATTTGTACACTCAGAGTTACAGACCTGTAAGGGCCCATTTGGTTCCATTTGTACACTCTCAGAGTTACAGACCTGTAAAGGTCCATTTGGTTCCATTTGTACACTCTCTGAGTAATAGACCTAAAGGGTACATGTCCTAATTGTCAATCTATTTAGCTGGGGACCCCCTGGAATCCCCTCAAGAACTGAGGGACTCTGGTCAACAGGTGACTTCTTCCACCAGGGAGTTTGAAGTAACAGAAACAGGGAGTGTGTCCATGCATCATCAGTATTGATTGAGCAACAGATTGACGTCATATAGTCCACTATGAACGCATCCATGAATACACAACTTGTCAACAATATCTGTCTCTATACTGTTTTATGTATGCATGCAGCTAACCTGTTGTTACTGTTACTATGACGTGCGTGTGTGTGTGTGTGCGTGCCTGTGTGTATATTCTGTTTTGCATGTGTATTCCTGCATACTACGACAGCTGTCGTTTTCCTGTGATGCATTTGTCTTTGTGGAAAATGAAGTACATTTACTCAAAATTGAGGTTTGTTTACTTCACTTGAGTATTCCTATTTTTTAATACTTTATACTTCTATTCCACTACATCTCAGAGGCAAATATTTTACTTTTTTATCTTGACAGCCGTAAATTGCAAAGTAAACTAGTAAGTAGCAGATTTAGATAATTAAGTGACAAATTATGATGCATTATTATAGGTTAAAGTAGTCACTTTGTTTTGAATAATTTAGAATGTATTTTACATAATCTTCTGGGGGTCCCTGGCACAACATATTTTCAGATGGGGGTGCTTGGACTAACATGCTCAAGGACACTTCTTTGCACATCATGCATGGCTACATAATTTGCACATGCATATGAAAGGACCACAATGGAAATAAGTTGCTGGCTTTCTTGCGTTTTATCATTTTCTTCTCCACAAAAGCCAATTGAACCAATTTAGCCTACTTAGTCTATTTGTTCAGAAAGGGATCTATGATATCAAATCAAAGAAAAAGGTCCCGCACACACTGTCTGAACCTTCATCAGGATAAACATAGTCTATTTAAAAATAGCAGATCTATAAACTCACAATGAGTTGCATTGTGAGTTTGTTGATCTGCTTTTTTTGTCTTTTTTTGACAATATGTTGAACGTTTTTTTTGTACTTTCACTTTTGGTACTTTAAGTTGATGCCAGTACTTTTATACCGTTACTCTAGTAAAATGTTGAATACAGGACTTTTACTTGTAACAGAACATTTATTATATTATGCTCTGGCTACTTTTACTTAAGTAAAAAATATTACATTACCGCGCTGGGAGTTGGGAGGTGACTCACACAGATGAGGGAGGTGACAGAGAGAAAGCAGATGACCCACATGGAGAGACGGGGGGACGGGGGGGTGGTTGTCATCACCATGGAAACCGCAGGCTTCGGTTGGATGGTTGAGGACGCGGCGGTCGCCTCCACACCGCTACAGATCTTCTGATCACACGTACGCTCAAGGTCATCCATGATCAATCCCCAACTCATGGGCACGCCGTTTCCCAAGGTCGAACAAGCCTCATCGATCATCCATATCATCTGATCGATTTGTTACTCCAACGTCAATTTTCCTATTCAGCTTTTTTTTGGGAGACTTGATGATTTGACCTCTGACTTCTGTTGTATTCTACAGGTAAGAAGTTTGAAAGTATGTTTTTAATTAAAGGTGCTAAGTAGGAAAAACACAAGACTGGTGTTTTCCATGTCAATACATGAGAGTCAGAGTGAAGTTAAGACGAGTGTCCTCTTCTGAAAGATGTTTGTCTAGGTTCTGGGCCTCTGAGTTGTGTTTGTCTCTGTCTCTGTCTCTGTCTCTGTCTCTGTCTCTGTCTCTGTCTCTGTCTCTCTCAGACAGAGAAAGAGAGAGACGGAGACGAGAGACAGAGACAGAGGAAGAGATGGAGAGAGACAGATAGAGAGAGAGAGAAACACACACACACACACACACACACACACACACACACACACACACACACACACACACACACACACACACACACACACACACACACACACACACACACACACACACACACACACACACACACACACACAGAGAGAGAGAGACAGAGAGAGACAGGGAGAGACGAGAGAGAGACAGAAACAGAAACAGACAGAAACAGAGAGACAGGAGGCTGTTTACATGTCCAGGTACAGTCCAGTTTGGCAGCAGCAGCAGCAGACTACAGTGATTGAGGTATTTATGAGTTTTATTTATAGATACAGGTGCATTTACTGCCTGGATACATTTACAGCACACGCCTGACTGCATGGCTGTTTTGATTAAAAGCTTTTTTTAAATCAAAGTTACCCTGTTATTGTAGTGGTTCATAATGGTTATAACTTCCAGAGTGTACAAATGTAACCAAATGGATCCTTAAGGTTACATTGTACAGTTACAGACCAATAAGTTACAAATGGATAAATGAGGACTGAGGATTTTACTGTGTTAGGTCGAGGTTTTTAGGTAAAGTGTTCTATGCTGAACTTATGTTGAAAACTAATACCACCAATGACCAAAATAAATATTGTGTGTTTTATGAACATTTGGAAGATCTAGGTATTTACAGATATATACATGTATTTATTTTTTATCCCAAAGAGACGAGAACCAAAATAGTTGTCAGTAATTTGTAAAATAGAAGGTTTATTGACTATAAATGTGGGAGGAAAAGTAGTCTATATCTACAAATGTGAACCTTTTTGGGTATGCATCCCATGTGCATATGCATTGTAAACATATAATGCATTATAATGTATAATTATAATTATAAGCACAATAATATAAATATTCACAATGCTTTAAAACAATAATAACTTGTAATGTCCCATATGTGTAATACTTCATAATTACTGGTCACTCATAGACTTATTCTTTTGGCCAGGATCATAGTGTATAATAATCATCATAGTTGTAGTGCATTATAATAATATTACAATTTTACAATACATGATTGCAGTGTAATTATAAGGCAGTGTAAGTATGTTTGCATTATAGACATGGAATTCGTAGAAAGTGTTACCACATTTAGCTGTAGACTGTGTACTGTAAATACACAGACAGACACTATCAAACACGGGCCAACATAACAGTAAAACAACGTCTTGTACAATAAGGTAATGGAGTAAAGGACTTGTTTTTGTGTCATCTGCCAACACTAGGATGTATTATAATAGATTAAATTGATTACAGTCAGTATATATAAAGTAATTAAAATCAGCCTACTGGCTGCAACATTCATACATAACACAATAAGATAATATTATTCTGAAGTAGGGCCCTCTGCACACTGCACACTGAGTACTTTTACTTTTGCTGCTTTATTTGGATCCAAATACTCTTGTGCTTATACTCACATTTTGAATGCAAGAGTTGTACTTGTAGAACAGAGTATCTATTTCCACATTGATGCATGTGTACTTTTACTCCAGTAAGAGCTGTGAGTAGCCTACTTCTTCCAGGCAGATGACATACATACCCATGTCCCTGGAAAAGCCACCTGCTGTCACTGTGTCAACAACCAGCCTGAATGACATCACACATGATTAACATGAGAGAAGCATGTTCACATTTATAAATGCTCAATTAAATGCGCAGTAGGTGATTTTTATTTATTTATTTATATATATATTTACTTACTTAGGCCTACTTACTTAATTCCTTATTTATTTACTTATACAATTAGTGTCAAATAGCTCCAATAGTAATCCGAGTCTAACCCTTCAATAGGGTCTGAAATCCTGAAAAGTAACAGTTTTGGACATATGAGGTTTCCACCCGACAGAGAAAATATAGTCTTTAAAAAAAAAAAATAATAACAATAAACTTTTTGTTTGAACCCAAAAATATCCCCTTTAATAGACTGAGAAAGGCAGTAAGCCAGCGACTCATTCATTTGAAGTTTGATATGCATTATAGGCCACAGACCCCCATTTGATACCATTTTATCTCTGATACTCTACACTGTAATATCCTCAGTGTTCATTTAACTCTCGGAGTTACAGACCCAAAACTTCTGAAGGACTCCCGGGGGTCCTCGGACCACGCGTTGAGAACCAGTGTTCTAGGATGAACATGACACTAAGTGACAAAATGAGATGTCCTAATAGCTGATCCATGTCTCCTGTCAGCCCCTCAGAACACACTGTGTTCTATCTGTAGAGTTGCTGCATATGTGCGAATTGATAGCTATTATTGTCATTCAACAATACAAGTGCATAATTGAACGAAATTCCGTTCCACTGGCTTGCTATAATCTAAAACTACTCCTAGTTAAAAGAATACTAAAATACCACTAATACAATCATTGTCAGTTCATAATGAGACCGAAATATTGCACAGCAAGGAGTCCTCAGCAGCATATAGAGGAAAGGATAGAGTATATTGATATATTAAAATTGGCTTAAAGGAGGACCAGCCAGACGTCACTCTGACTCAGACATAACCATTATACAAACCCGATACGCCCATATATAGGCATGTCACATACTGTACATGTAAACAAACCCGATATGCCTAGGCATAAATGGAGATCCGGTTGTCCAGAGCCACAGATCCGACTGCTATGCACTCTGACAAAGCCCCCGACACTATGACTCAGACATACTGTATAGGTCAGATCAGCAATGCGTCGTAGGTGTGAGGGCCGCGTATCGGCCCGAGCTCTAGATGTGATATAACTACTGTGGTTGCAGGTAGTCTCCCTACTCATCTATTGAAACATTCAGACCCTGGTAGGTGTCTGGTACGACACCTACTGGACGACAAGTAGTACTGTCTGAAGCTCATAAACACAATAGTAGGTAGGACAGCTTTAAAGGCTGTACCTTTGGACTGCAGCTGGGGTCCTATCTACTAGCTACAAAATGTGCAGTTGCTCTCAGATGTTTCTCAATGAGGTGATAGATGTGCTTGTTTGGTGAAGTGTGATGAGTTCCCAGAATTCCAATGGCGTGGGGGCCAGAGGCGTGGCCTAAGCGATGATGTTGTAGACACAGGAACAGATGATGAAGAGTCATCAGGGGAAGTGTGGTTACTTATTGCTGGGTTAATGATGTGAGAACAACCTGATTCAGCACTATACACCTGTACACAACCTGGGAACACACACGCACGAACACACGCACGCATGAACGCACGCACACATACACATGCGCACACACACACACACACACACGCACACACAGTCGCACACACATCCACACCCACACACACACAGATAGACGCATGCACAGACCGACCCACACACACACACACACACACACACACACACACACACACACACACACACACACACACACACACACACACACACACACACACACACACACACACACACACACACACACACACACACACACACACACACACACTGGGTCTGGGAGGTTGTGCAAGGTGGCAGTTAATGGTCAGAGAGACAGGAAGAGGGCGGGTCAGGGCCCTTTTACCCCGAACACTCCTGAACTTTGATTTAACTCTACGAGTGTACAAAAATGACCATGGTCAGGAAATGTGGGTAATAACTGAAAGAATAAGATCGTGGATACAAGCGGACAAAATTAGGTTTCTCAGATGTGTGGCTGGCATCTGCCTTAGAGATAGGGTGAGAAGTTCAGTCACCCGGGATAGACTTGGAGTTCTTCTTCTCCTTTACATGGAAAGGAACCAGTTTAGGTGGTTCGGGCATCTAATACGGATGCTTCATGAGCGTCTCCCTAGGGAGGTCCCACTGGAAGGAGACCCCATGCAGGGCAGACCAAGGGCCAGATGGGGGGATTATATCTCCACTCTGGCCTTCGGAACGCCTCTGGATCTCCCAGGATGAAGTGGCTATGTTTCGTGTATCATCATCAGATGTCCAGCTCAATGTCGTGCAGCCACGCCCTTGTCACAGGTCCCACACCAAAGAGACCAGCATCCGATGGTGGTCTATACTGTACAGGGCACAGGTGGTTCACTCGCATCTGTCTGCCAGGCCCCACTTCATCTGTTAAACTGTTTAACTGTTACCCCCGTGACATGGGTAACCTGGTGGTTAAGAACTCCCCAAAATCGGGATCGGCATCGGACCCAATGATTGAGTTTTGATGTGGCCTGACATTTCCAAAACAATTAAATAACAAGTAAACAAGTAAAATAATGATTATAAATCTCTCTCTCTCTCTCTCTCTCTCTCTCTCTCTCTCTCTCTCTCTCTCTCTCTCTCTCTCTCTCTCCAGATGAATATACTCTAGCAGAGGTGTCCATCATAAATCCACCAATCGAGGATTCCAGGTCATTCAGAACAGATCGCAGATCAACGAGATGTGAGGGCAAGATGAAACAGGACGTTCACCACGACACCATCCGTGGAAAATCCCAAGCCCGTGAGAGCCTCTGAATCCCTCTCGGCCATGGCTCCCATAGACGCACCGGCTCCTCCGAACCACCTGGACACCATCCTCCACGTTCTCCTCAACTCCTCATCTTCATCTTCATCTCCTCCCTCCTCCGTTCCTCCTCCAGCCTCCTCCTGCAGCATAGATGAGTCCTACAAGTACATCTTCCTCCCCATCTGCTACTCCTTCACCTTCGTCTTCAGCATCAGCCTCAACTCGGTGGTTCTGTACCGATCCTTCAGACGCACCAAGCGCTGGAACGCCTCCCTCATCTACATGGTCTGTGAATTAGTGGAGCAACAGTTAATTGATCTGAACCAATTGTGTTTTTGTATGGTTGCTTGTACTGTATAGTCTCTGTTGTGTGTTTTTTGTAATGGATAATGGAAACAAGCTTCTGCTTTTTTGTGTTTAATCCATTTTGGGTGCTTTTAAATGGTGATGCCTACTCTATTCTAAAATAATAGACTTTGGGGAAACAAATGAAAATTTCACTTGAAACAATTACATAGTGAAAATAGCAGATCTACAAGCTCACGTGTTGCGATGTGATGAAAATTAGATCTGCTATTATCGTTTTTTTATGATGAAGTATTAAACAGGGCTTAAGTGGTTAATCAGACTGCTCAGTTCAGATAAGAAAATCTATTATAATTGTTTAAAGGTAGGGTAAGTGATATTTTTTGGTTAAAACAAAAAGTATTTTGTTAAAAGGTTAAAATACTATATTCTGATAGTAATCATTGCTATAGAGTGTTTGTTCAGTAACAGATGTCTCCCTGTCTCTCCAGCTCTTTAATAAACAGAAAATACATTTTTCGGTAGGTGTCAAAATCTCAGCCAATCAGGAGAAAGTACCCATTTTTAAGCTTAATTTGTATAGTGTTCCAGTTAAAATTTTGTCTGCTCATTTCTTAGTGTCATCACTTCCAATTTCACTTGTTTAATCTATATCCTGATTGAGTTCTCTGTCCTGGTTGGATAAAATTGGAAATGAAACTACAAAAACAAAAACAAAAAACTACAAAATACATTTTCTGTTTTATAAAGAGCTGGAGAGACATGGAGACTCTTTATATGGACAGGACACTCTATAGTAACGAGCACTATCAGAACATAGACCCATTTTGCAATTATTTGAAACTTTGCAAATCACTTACACTACCTTTAACATCGATTATCGATTAACATAGAAATGATTTTAAAACATATATGCTTCTCGAATAATCGCAATCAAAATAATCGATAGTTACAGTCCTAATAACATTTATACGTTCTTATTCATAACTTTCCATAACAGGTGAACCTGGCGTCCACAGACTTCATGTACGGCCTGTCGCTGCCCTTCCTGGTGGCCAGCTACATCATGCGCGACCGCTGGGTGTTCGGGGACTTCATGTGCCGCCTGGTCCGCTTCCTGTTCTACTTCAACCTCTACGCCTCCATCTTCTTCCTCACCTGCATCTCCGTCCACCGTTACCTGGGCATCTGCCACCCCATGAGGACCATCACCCTGGAGAGCAAGCGGGCGGTCAAGTGGACGTGCGTGCTGGTGTGGGGCGTGGTGTTCGCCCTGACCTGCCCCATCTTCCGCTTCGCGCAGACCGGCCACGTGACGCGGGGCGGAAACGACGCCACCGGCGGACCGGGTCTCGGGCGAATGTCGAACAACAGCAGCTATGTCACCAGCAGGTAAGACTTTAAGTCTATACCGTTCTAGTGCTCCTGCTGCTATATTTTTTAACCTGCACCTTATGTCTAACCTCATACATGTACATTAGGGCTGTCACGGTTACAAATTTAAGTTGATTAATTGTCACTCAAATAATTGCGATTGACGATTTAATTGTGTGTTTGCCATTGAACATTGAACATATGAATAAATATGAACATATGAATTCTGTTTGCCTTTTAGGCTTGGTAATAACAAATTGCACAGGGCAGACATGACAAATAACTTAAATATACAAAGAAATCATTGACATATTTAATGTCAATGATTGCGATTGGACGATTATGTAATGATTGTGACAGGCCTAATGTACATACCTTCTTTCTGCACCTTATGCCTAACCTCATGTACATAGCTGCTCCTTTTTTATGCTATGTCTATGTACATATCTTTGGTTTTTATTGTACCTGTCTTTCTTTCCTATGTTTTCTCCTTGCTCTAACTCTCTCTGCCCACCCCCCACCCCCCTTTCCTGAGAACTACAAATGATGGAGCTTGCACATAAGATAATGTCACCCACTTCTTTACACCTGTGAACCTGTAAACCTGTGATGTGACGATATAAGGTCGTTTCTGATTCTGCTTCTGATTCAACAGTGTCGGCGGGCCAGCGTGGATGAATGGCAGTAACGACACCCTGGAGGAGGGTGTGGAACTATACCAGAACTGTTGGGACGACGCCATCGATAAGGAGTTCTCCGATTACGTGCCGTACGGGATCATACTCCACCTGCTGGGCTTCTTCGTGCCTTTCACCATCATCGCCTGGTGCTACTCTCACGTGGTTCTCACCATATTCCGCACGCTGCACTCACGAAACCAAGGAGAGAACGGAGGCGGGAGGTCCGTAGTCGGCGGAAGGGGAGCGCGAAGAGGAGGAGGAGGAAGGGGTACGCCGAACGCAGGAGGAGGAGCGAGGTTGCCCGGGAGAATCTACCTGGGCGCCCACTCGCCGTACGCACACCGGCGTCGCAAATCCATCAGGACCATCATCACCATCACGCTGCTCTTCGCCCTCTGCTTCTTCCCCTTCCACGTCACCAGGACCATCTTCCTGGTGCTCAAGGTGACGCGCGGCGTGCCGTGCCACACCATGACCATGGTGTCCATGTGTTACAAGATCACCCGGCCGCTCGCGTCGTTCAACGCCTGGCTCAACGCTCTGCTTTACTTCCTCACCAAGGAGAAGGCTGGGGCTCCGTGTTGCCAGGACGACGTCCGACACCCGCAACACGGCGGCACGCTGCTGTGGCCGCTGAGGATGATGGGAAAGGCTGCGGACGAGGAGGAAGGAGGGGTGGGGGAAGGAGTGCACGACAAGGAGGATAAGGAAGTGAACAGGACTCTGGTGTACATACACAGAGGAATGACCAAAGTACGATATGCAGCGGATTGAACGAGTCAAAGACTGAGCAAAGGAACGAGTGATGTCAGACTGCATGGAAGGAGTTTCCAGAAGAAAATAACACTTCACCCATTTTCAAACTTATCTTCATATAATTGGTCCTCACTAAATGCTCATTATAAGATGGCAGCATTTCTGTGTACTCACTCTGTTTCTCATTGGTGGGTTGTGGACAGTTCTAAAACCTGAACTGAAGTGCTCCTCTGATAGGCCCTTGTTTATTTCCTGCAAACAGCTGTGATCAGGTGAAGAATCAAAGTGAATATGTGGTTTGTCAGGACATTGACGTTGGACTGTTATTCAGGAAGGACAAACTGAAACCACATTACCAAGATGGAAATGTGTTTTATATGCCTTGTCGTGCCACGGTCTGTATTTATCAAATGTCACTACAACAACACTTTCATTCCTTATAAAGCAGTGATGGACAGTAACTAAGTCACAACGATTCTGAAATAAAATGTACTTTGAGTATTTTTAAAGCAAGCACTCCAGTACTTTCGCAAGTGGAGCTTACTATGAAACCGTTCTCGGGTTGTGTGTCTGTGTGCAGTATTGTGTGTGCACTGCCTGTGTGCAGCCGCGCCCCCATGTGACTCACGCTCTCATTGGCTGCTGACAGATCTCAGAGTGCACTACAGTGTGGCTGAAATCCGCCTGCCCCTGGGTGACTAATTACACTCCTCTGAGAGAAATATAGCAGCTACAGTAAAAAATAACACATCTAAAAGCATCTACACGAGTTCATCTATTGGGATATCTAAGAATTCCATGTCATTTGTGCATATTTCAGGCCGGATGGCAAGTTGAAAACGCCTTAGTTTGAGGACAGTTTCACGGAGCCTTCTTGTGGCGGCCCTGTTCTCACTAATTTAACAGTACCACCCACTTCTCTACAATTGCTCATTCCTTTCTATTCTTCTTATTGTTATTTTCGAGCTGCGTTCACTTCCCGCGTTCGCGCGTCTTACTTGTTATGATCCAATGGGTCTAAAAATAAATCAGCAATTCTGCTCCAAGACAGCATGTGTGTGTGTGTGTGTGTGTGTGTGTGTGTGTGTGTGTGTGTGTGTGTGTAGAATTTATAGGCCCTTTGATTAAATACCGTCAACTAATCTTTGTTTTATTTAAAAAATCAACATGAAATATATTTGTATAAAAAAGGATTTCATATTTTTGAATAGCCAAAGTATAAAATATGGTTAAATTGGTTAAAATGATTGTGACGCTATATTAACTACTTTTGCTGGGGACCCCCTGGAACCCCCCCTGGGGGTCCCCGGACCCCACTTTGATGCACGGTACGTTTCACACTTGTTATAGACATCTAAATGTCATGTCATTTCTGATTTTGGTAGTACTCTTGAAACTGTTAATGCAAACATTGCGGTGGGAGTGCTATACAGGAGATATTCACCTGATTCGGATGCTATCAATGCATTGAATGGGACATTATCACCTTTTTTTACACTAAGTATTTTAATAGTAAATAAATAGGTAAAATGACTGGTGCATTTTAACTAATCATAGCTGCTTCTTTTGGCAGCAAGGATTTTAGTTTGTGTAAAAAATGTCAAATCCTACAAAGCTATATTTATTTGTATGGCCTTTTTTTCTGTCAGCATCTGCCTTTTCTGGCAAAAAACACAACGTTTCTGGAAATGTTTTCAATAAACTGATCTAAGTGGAGAATTTCTGTCTGTCTGTATCTCTCTGACAGTGTCTGAGTTCTGGACAAAAATGATATTCTCTATGGTCTGACGCAATATTTATTTTCACATGAACAATGGGTTTCCAACAAGCTGGTAAAGTGGACATGGCAAAACAAATGCTGGCAATGCATTCAGAATCACGAAAAATAGTTTAACCCTACTTAGGGCAGAATTACACATTTTCATCTTTTTTTTCTCCTTTCAGCAGCTTTCACGGGTTCCTCTAGGGGACTTGAATTTCACCTTTTAGTAATTGTGTTACTTACTATACAAAGACATTGGTGAAGACATTTCTTGGAAAGGAATTTGTTACCAGATTTGCAAAAGAACATAATGAATGTAAACTGGAATACTGTATGTACTGGAATCTCTGCAATGTTGTCCTGTTTATCTGCATATTTATACACCTGAACATCTGTTTGTACCTTTTCAAAGACAAATGAACTCTTCATTTGACTGTGTAATAAAATTATGGCCAGACTGTGCTGAATATAAAACATGAGAAAATATGTTTCTGTGAAATGAATTTACATATACTTTACAGAGCAATCCATCATGTCACAAGAACTTGACACTTGAGCCCCATTTAAAGCTCCTACTTCCCTTACTGTACTATGTTTTCACTGACTTCACTTTGAATTTGATAAAGATGCCTTCCTTTTCCTTCTCCATCCCAACTTTGTTGCCATTCTGCCAACACATTCTTCCATATTATAGATTTCGCCTCTGCTTTGCTCATATGGATTGCTACCTGCATCTCCTCACTTGCTAGCGCCTCCTTGGCTAACACATCCACTGCTTCATTTCCCTAAATCCTAAATTGTATTTCAGTTCCCCTTTGGATTATGTTTTTATGCACCTGAACTGAAGCACTTTATACAGTAAATCTTACATTTTGAGCTAAAGGACTCCCAAGCTTTGGAGTGCCTCCTCCACCCACTGTAATACCATTATCACTGCATACATTTCCAATGTCTACACCCCCAGACTATCTGATGCACGTTTATATATAGCTCCATAAAGAACCTCTCACTCCGCTATACAGCTCCGAGATGAGGTGCATAAAATTTTAGGAACGGAGCGAAACTACCCGTTTAAATCGCTTATTCAGTCAGCCTGTGGCCATGTTTCCCATTGTAGCCAAACCGGGAGCAGTACTGGCAGCGGACGTAGGGGGGGTTTCCGGGTTGAATGGGAAACATGGCCACAGGCTGACTAAATAAGCGATTTAAACGGGTAGTTTCGCTCCGTTCCTACAATTTTATGCGCCGAACCAAACTTTAAACATCCGTGCGGCTTGGAATCTACCATTAGTTTTGGGATACGACGTATACAAAAGGGTAAACAGCGGAGCCTTGGCAGACGTTCACCCGATTCTGGAAGGTAACGACATAGAACCTCATCTCGGAGCTGTATAGCGGAGTGAGAGGTTCTTTATGGAGCTAGTTTATATACTGCACAGCCGTTCCCAGGATCCACTAGCTGTCCCTGTCATTTCTGTATCTAGTCAGCACTGTCTGACCAGTGGCTGCACGACAAGAACACAGTCTTTATAGTCTGAGGAGCTCATCACACAACCAGGCTCAGCTGGTCCTCACAGGTGACTGCACTTAGGGCCAATCAGACTCTTGGCCTCAGGGAGAGGGGGGAGGAGAGGTAAGGTCCTTGCACACTGGTGCGTCTTTTCGTTGCGTTTTATTTTTTTTCATTGTTTTTTCAATTTTTTTCATTGTTGTAAAAAAAACGCAACGAAAAGACGCACCAGTGTGCAAGGACCTGTAGCATGGAAACCAGACGAATCTGCCAGTGCCAAAAAAAGAAAAAATAGCCCTAGTAATATTAATCTGCCAGGCTAGGGTTTAAGCCAGACTAGAGGGGCAGAGGCACACCCAGTGTGGCAAACAGTCATGTCAGGGACGAAGCAGAGGCACACTGTACACAGACAGAGGCTGTGATCATGACAGACAATGACAATGTCTTTAATTCCTCCGTCCTCATATCACACAAATAACAGTTGTGGTCAAAGGCAGTGGTTCTCAAAGTAAGGTCCGGGGACCCCCAGGGGTCCTTGGGGGGGTTCCAGGCTGTCCCCAGCAAAAGTAGTTAATACAGCATCACGATCATTTTAACCACTTTATAATACTTTGTGCCACACTGTTTTTTATTAAAAATAGGCCTAATCATAATTTAAAAAATAAGGAAAACAAAAAGACTACCTTACTGAATGCATGGTCATGGACCACATGGTCCATGGATGGACCACAAACCCCTGATGTAGAGTGAGAGTGTGAGAGAGAGACATACTTTGTCCTTCCGTTAGTTAGTTGTGATGATGAGCATGTACTCAGTGAACCGTGGAGACCTCTGGCATGTTGTTGTTGTGCTCTGAGTGTTTCATCTTCACATTGTAAATGATTCATGTCAGTTGTGTAATGATGTAGACCGCTACTCTAGACAAATCACCAAAACCACTGGAGTAGCAAACTGACTTCCGCCCTGCAACTGCAACACTTGATGAAAAATGGAAAATAAACAAATACAATAAAATAAAAAGATTACTTTTCATTTCTTAACCGCATCCTCTGGTGTCTGGCATTTTGTTTTATAATGCAATTTTGGGTCGTGGGTGGGATGATGGCCGACTTGGAAGTATTAATTAAGCCCTATATACTTCATCTTTATGACAAAGAGTGAAAACAGCAGATCTATAAGCGCTGCTTGGTATATTGTGAGCTTCTGGATCTGCTATTTTGGCTATTATAGAAATAAATAATTAAATGATTGAGACATTTAGCTAAATTGGAGTTAGGGTTAGGGATGACAAGGCATTTAAATTTCAGGTTTAGGGGTTTGGATTAGAGTTTTCCCTATTTTATCTTGCAGCAACATCGAAATATATACGACCTACAAGCTTGTAGAGCTTGTACATCATCTATTTCCCAGCTTTTTTCTATGCCATCCTAAAATGTTGATGTCCTCACAAGTAAAGCAATACAAACACTGGGGGGCATTTCAGAAACTCTTTGAGTCAGAGCTTTGTGGAAGTGCGACCCATCCCACAATGGTAGGCGTTGAGGTGTAATCGGTAATGGGGGCTTCCATGCATTGGGGATCAAGGTTTACCATGCATGATTGCACACTGTTATTACAGCTGTTGCTGTTTGTTAATTGTTGTTGCCATGCAGTCTTTCGCTCTCTCTATGTCTCTCTCTCTCTCTCTGTCTGTCTGTCTCTCTCTCTCTCTCTCTCTCTCTCTCTCTCTCTCTCTCTCTCTCTCTCTCTCTCTGTCTTGCTCGATCTGTCTTTGTCTGTCTGTCTGTCTGTCTGTCTGTCTGTCTGTCTCTCACACACACACACACACACACACACACACACACACACACACACACACACACTCTCACACACACACACACACACACACACACACACACACACACACACACACACACACACACACACACACACACACACACACACACACACACACACACACACACACACACACTCTGCTAGTTGAAATGGCTCTTGACTTACAAGAGTATGTATGTAAAAACTGCAATACCACTGCAAATGAAAATCCTGTATTCAAAATTCGACTTCAGGAAATGTACAACAGACAGTATTGGCATCAAAATATAGGCAACAAAAAGTAAAAGTACTCTTTGAAGATATTTAAAAATGTGTCAATTTCGTTTTAAAAAAAATAGCAGATCTTCAAGCTCACAAGCATGTCACATTGCAAAGTGCCAAAAAAAGAGCTTCCAGATTTCCTATTTTCGAATAGCTGAAGTATAGAATATGGGTTTTGTAGGTTATTTAAAAAAAAGCAAACTAACTAGTAACTGACGTTTAGTTCTTGTGCATATCTTTTCCCCCCTCTTTTTTTTTTGTTGTTGTACATAGTGATATTTTTTTTTTGCTGTTTTTTTTTTTTTTTTTTTTTTGTAATGATATTCGAACTGTGGTGCCACTATGTATATGAATTGAATACCAAGGCCCTCATTGGAAACAAGTCCGCAAGGACTTTTATGAACGGACCTGTTAGACAAAGTATTTTAAATGTAACTGTGCTGTTTTACATTTTTTGCCTAATAAAATATTCAATCAATCAATCAATATCAAATATTCTTTGTGGAATAAAAGGTAGCCTACAATATTGCCTCTGAATGCAGTAATAAGGCTAGATCTATGTATAAAGTTAGGCTATACTGTAGAAAATATGAAAATAATGAAGTAAAGTAAAAGTAAGTTATAAGTAAAGTATTTGTAGTGAGTTAAGTTCACTACTTTCCACCTATATGTCAAAAATTGAGTGGCCATTACGGGGATCGAACCCGCGACCTTCGCGTTATTAGCACGACGCTCTAACCAACTGAGCTAAACGGCCTTCTCTATGATGAGCCTTGTTACTCTACCAGTACACAATTTATAACAACGAAAGGACTTTGGATCCGTTTTTCTCAAACTTCTTCATGTCAAGGACGCTCAAATGAATATGTATCTGTCTACGGACCCCAGCTGAAAATGAGGGACCGCCATACAAGATTTCTGTTGTTAAGCTAACCATTTTCTGCTATAATACAAATAATAGCCTATATGTCAATGTTAGCTGTAGAATACAACTCTCGTAGACGTATTTATGATTCTTACGTTTTCAATCTACGAGAGTTGTAGGGTTCACCCCCATGGACACAGGGACTTTCAGCACTATGCCCCGTAGACACTCCAAACATGTACAAATTGAAAATAAAGGTGCTTAACCCCACGCCACAAATGTTAACTCTCGCTACGGGGTAGTAGTTTAATGTAATAATCCATATATTTCAATAAAGAAGTGTTTTAATGCCGTCTGTGGCCGATTCTGTCGGAAGTTCCCAATGGACGGTAGTGACGCGCCCCATCTGGTGAAACCCAGAATTACACTCAATGTAAACAGGAAGTAAACGAGGGTGAAAAAATGGCGTTCGGCCACAGACGGCATTAAAACACTTCTTTATTGAAATATATAGATTATTACATTAAACTACTACCCCGTAGCGAGAGTTAACATTTGGGGCGTGTGGGTAAGCACCTTTATTTTCAATTTGTACATGTTTGGAGTGTCTACGGGGCATAGTGCAGAAAGTCCCTGTCTCCATGGGGGGTGAACTCTCGTAGATTGAAAACGTCAGAATCATAAATACGTCTACGAGAGTTGTATTCTACAGCTATTTAATTGATATATTCTTTCTGTTACAAAGTGTGTGTGTGTGTGTGTGTGTGTGTGTGTGTGTGTGTGTGTGTGTGTGTGTGTGTGTGTGTGTGTGTGTGTGTGTGTGTGTGTGTGTGTGTGTGTGTGTGTGTGTGTGTGTGTGAGATATTATCATTATTATTTTTATTACACTCTCTCCTCGCTCCTGTAGAGGGCGACAGATCCCCGCTGGGCGCCAGTGTGTGTGTACTTCCTGCTTGTGGTTCAATTCAAACTCCAACCGCCGCTCCGCCGTCCCGTGCTGCAGCGCGGCCTCTGGGACGGTTACGACACAACCAAATTAAAACCAAATAAATTTATTAAAATTCACACGAGTCATATTATGACAAAACGACCACGGGGATCGAACATGCTCACCGACGCGCACATTTTCCAATTGACGAAAAATTATTCGGCGCACGTTTGTTGTTTTTGCGTGTGTGTGTGTACGTACGTGTGTATGTGTGTGACGGTTGTGTTTGTGTGTGTGTATATGTGTGTGTGTAGTAGTGGAGCCGCCTCGCTCGAGCCGTTGGCGCCACTTTCAAATCCTCCACTGCCAGAGAAGAGAGAAAAACTAGTTTTCACTCCATTTTTATCCACCTTTTTTTTTATATATCCTTATTAATGACATTACAACCAGGAATATTTAAACCCTGTTTCATGTTTCGCTCGAGGCATTTTTTTAATTTTAAATCATCTGGAAGGTAAGTGCGTCTTTTTTTTAAATCCATTTTATTCACATTTTCTGCTTTTTAGAACTTGTTTTAACTTATAGTTTTTCGTCTTTTTGGTCAAAATTCAGAGCAGCCTTCGACGGGTTTTTGATACATTAACCCTTTACATTAAACTTTTAAATGTATTCGTGTAGGAAAAGTACAGTTTTACAGCCGTGTATGTATGTATGACTCGACGAAAAACTAAGTATTTCAGCCTATTCTCGCTTCTGCTTGCTTTTCATTTTGCTGAGTGCTGACTAACCCATATGTCTTCCTTTCCAGCCTAAAATACATCGTTAAAACAACGTTATAATATTTTCAAAAAAAACGCCACAACGTCGCTGTAACGACGTTTTGTGCGAACAGTTTTATTTTCGCCATATTCGCAGCATTTCCACGGAGCTTTGATGGTTCTGAATCTGCGGAGCCGGACACTCCCCCGTCCTACAACCCCCGTGCATGAAGCTCTGTCCCGGGGGTTAGACCCTCCCCACCGAGCCCCCCCTCCATAGCCAACACTGGGCAACTCCTCGGCGTTTATTTAACTCTGAGAGGGTACAAAATGGACCCAAATGGACCCGTGAGGGTCCATTTGGGTCCATTTTGTACCTTCTCAGAGTTATACATGGATAAAATCCACACTGAGGATTTTACTGTGTAATACCCCACCCACCCCACAACCAAACTAATAGAAAATAACGCGTAGTATCTACACTTTAAAGCGAATTAAACCGAGTTGTGCGTAAATTAAACTTACAGAAAAAAATATATCGTAATTGTGGCGGTCGAGTTGGAACTCAGGGTGAAAGTTTTGAGGCTTTTAGCGGCTGTCTCGAGCTGACAAAAATATATATAAATAAATAAACCCCCAAAAACACGGAGTCAGCAGATTGTGTCGAGCCACACCGTGAAACCCCGAGGGTAAATTTAACCCTTTTAGAGCTTACAAATGGAGCCAAATGGGACCCCGTTGTGTTAAATCAACGCCGACGATTTTCCTGCCGTCTTTCCTTCATGAATTGAAGCTGAACGCTTTTAAAACAATTAATGAAATGTATCGAATATGTTACACCGTGTTGTACATTTAAATGTACAATGTTGCAGCTAAAGTTAACTTGTTACAGTTACAATTACAACAGTTATAAACAGTTACAACGTCAAGTTATAGTGTTACAGTACAATTAAAGTCACAACATTGCAGTTAAAGTTGCTGTTATACATTTAAAGTTACATTGCTGCAGTTAATATTATACATTCAAAGTTACAATCAGCTACAGTTAAAGTTACAATGAAATTAACCATAGGGTTTAAGTGGTTAAAGTTACAATAGTTACAGTTAAAGTTACATTGCTACAATTAAAGTTACATTGCTACAATTAAAGTTACAACCGTTACAGTTGCCAGTTGCAACCTTACAATGTTACACACGTAGCAGTGGACCAACACATAGTCTTCCACCTTTTCACTTGTGTACAACCAAGCCATTTTGTTTTTAAACAAAGGTTGTATACTGTGTAAACTAGCTGGTTGCAGTTCATCTTTATTAGTTGCATTTCTGTGTAATTTATTGTCTTTGAAATGGAGAGGGTTTCTGTTAAAATACGTGAGATCATGGTTTTCCCCACTGACGTGCCAGCAGTATAAAATCATAATACAGTATTGTTATGTAATGGTGGACATTTGATTTCATACTGTCTGATCAACAGTCTTCATCACTGACACAAAATGGATCCAACCGTCTCTACCGCCTTTTTAATAGAAGTGCCGCGTCATCATCTTTTGTCACTGTAGATGTACTGTTTCTTTATCATGTCCCCTCTCACCCCCCGCTCACTTGCTCACTTGCTTGCTCACTCACTCACTCACTCACTCACTCACTCACTCACTCACTTTCTTGCTCGCTCACTCAATCACCTTCTCACTCACTCACTCACTCACTCACTCACTCACTCACTCACTCACTCATTCACTCACCCACACGTTCTTTGCAATAAGAATTAGATTTGCATGTGAACTATAACACAACAAGCAGGGAACCTAGACTAACATCTAATCACCAATTAATTAGGATCCATATAAAAGGACAATCTCCCTTTTCTGCTTTTAAATACACATATTGGGATTATGATTTGAGTGTCATGCTTATGACAGGACTGTTAGGCCTGTACATCTGTAGCATATAGTGCCCAGATAGGTGTTGGTGAATACATAATAACTTGCCTTGCTATCTATCTCCTCTTACATATTTTGAAGTTGACCTTGTAATAAGGTATTAAATTCAGATGAATTTAGCAAAAAGCAGGGGGAAATTAAAGCTAAACTACTCGTATATTAGCAATTACTCTGTTCTAGATTCCACATTCTATTAATAATGTTCTTTTGTTACCATCTCCAATGTTCATCACACCATACAGTAAAGTTGTGATATGGACCAGGCTATGAAATAGAAGTGCATTAATATGTGTGTGTACTATGAGTTATGTTATAGTCAATGATCATTTGTACCAGGGTAAAGTAATGTTACTGTTATTTATCATAATCATGACTATAATAGTGTAGTTAAGGCACCAAGTAAAGCAAAACATTTCAATAAAGGCTGATTCAAGCTAGTACATCATCATCACAGACAGACAGTAAAATTCTCAGTGTTCATTTATACATTTTAACTCTGAGAAGGTACACGTGTAAACATATGGACCCTAGAGTTAAATGAACAACATCTGTGCACTCGTGTCTGGGGGTCCCGACTCAGTTCTTATCATAAATGAGGGTGAAGTATTTGAAGGCAGGTTATTACATTAATTTGTGGTCGGTTGGGCTGGAGTGTGCGGCCCCGCTTTCTTTATGTATCTCGTTTAAATTCAGCGTGTGTGTGTGTGTGTGTGTGTGTGTGTGTGTGTGTGTGTGTGTGTGTGTGTGTGTGCAGACACAGAGAGGAAGCCCCCCTCTCTCTGCCAGCTCAACGCTACAATCGTTTCACCTCTAAGCGTACGCGGTGCTGTGTGAACTACTTATTATATCTCTGATCATCCCCGAGAGTAAAAGCCTCGTCATTATATAGTCTAGATGTGTGTGTATCACACTCAGTATTGTGTGTGTGAGTGTGTGTGTGTGTGTGTGTGTGTGTGTGTGTGTGTGTGTGTGTGTGTGTGTGTGTGTGTGTGTGTGAGTGTGTCTGTGTCTGTACTTAGTATTACTATACTTGTAAGGACCTAATGTCCCCACAAGTATAGTAGAATTAGAGAAATAGAAAATTCAAGGACAATTTTCCTGGTCCTACCGTCCTAACGAGAGAAATTGTTGTTTTTATTATTAAAAACGATTTTTAGAGTTAGGTTTTCACAATTAGGAAAATATTCAGATTGGATTTAGGATTAGATTATACGTTTAGAGGTTAGGGTTGGAGTTATGCCAGATTTCTACTTGCTTGCGCGCTGGTGTCGTGCAACAAAAATGGGCGATATACAAGCTCCCAACGCATCGCAGTGTGACACATTGTGAGCTTTAGATTGGCTATTTTCGGCTTAAGGGCTAGGGTTAAAATGGCGAAAAACAGAAAACATGGCGTTTCTAAAATCACCATCCTAAACTTTTGGTGTCCTCACAAGTACAGTAATACAAACATGTGTGTGTGTGTGTGTGTGTGTGTGTGTGTGTGTGTGTGTGTGTGTGTGTGTTTGAGAGAGAGAGGGAGAGGTGGGGACGGGTGGGGGTAGGGGGTGGGGGTACTGCCTCCATGTCGTTTAGTAAAACCGTGTAGTTTGATAGCAGCACTTTCGCCACGATGAGGGGACGGGCTCCCCTCCCTTCTCTGTGTGGGCTCCTCGCACAAAGAGCACACACTCCTCATCTCATGACCAAATTACATTATTGGCAAGTCCACAACAGACCAGACAAGCCTCCTACAATGTGCAAACCTCTTTTTTCCCCCTAAAGATCTCCCCCCCCCCCTCCCTCTCCACTCGCCCGTTCTTGCATTTTGTCGTGTGTTTTACTGTATGAAAACCAGGGCTGGCTGCTTTTAACAAAAAAAAGTATTTTGCCGTCCTCATGTGCTCTGGTTTTTGTGGTGAGAGCCTAACTCCGAAGAGAGCACAAACGGAACGAAAAGGGTCCATTCCGTTCCTCTTCGGAATGAAAGCGATACTAAGGATTTTACTGTGCAGGCAGAAATGCCTCACAAATGTCACTGTCTTTTTTTAAATGCACGCAACTTACTCAGGCAGACACACTTTCCTTATTTTATTCCCCTAGGTTTTTCTCTCTCTCTCCCTCTCTCTTTCTCCCCTCTCCCTCTTTCCCCCTCACTCCCTGACGCTTGTCTCTATTTCTCCCTCTCTCCCTCCCTCCCTCCCTCCCTACCTCCCTCTCCCTCTCCGCTCCCTGGCCGACCAGAGAGAAGTTTGGCAAGTGTACAAGCCAGCGCTGAGCGAGTGGAGGCAAACTGCACTAGTCGACTCGCAGCCCCCATTCATTGCCCCGGCGCAAAATAATTTTTTGCCGCCCAACGGTGGCACCGGGAGACCCCCAATTTCACACCTGTGTCGCACCGGGCCCGGGGGACGCCCCGATTTTTTTCCTGATTTTTCGGTGCCCCCAAAAATGTTGATTTTTATTGTAGAAAGTGATGGCCGGGAAACAAGGCTATAGGGTTCTTATGCCTGCTCGGTCGGTCTCAGTCTCTCACTTAGCACCGAGGCAGCACGACACACTGGAGACTGAGACCTCAAGATATTACAGACAGACAGACAGATAGGCAGACAGACAGAGACAAGGTAGATGAAAAGGGGACCAGCTAGCTACAGTCAGTGGAGTAGAGGGGGGGGGACAGTAAGTTTTTCGGGGGCCAATTTTTCGGGACGCCCTCCCCAACTAGGAAAAGAAGCAACCGGCTCCATTCACATACCTTTTTTTTTTTCTTTTCTTTTTTTTCTTCCCTCATCTGATATTAGCCTGAGTATATATTATATTCCCATTCATACGTGTTTGTTGCGTGCGTGCGTGTGCGTGCGTGCGTGTGTGTGTGTGTGCGTGTGTGTGCGTGTGTGTGTGTGTGTGTGTGTGTTTGTCTTTGTGTGTGTGTGACATAGTTTTTTCCCTTTTCATTTGTATTACCCTGTGTGTGTGTGTGTGTGTGTGTGTGTGTGTGTGTGTGTGTGTGTGTGTGCGCGTGCGCGCCCTTGCGTGTGTCGTAGCTTAAAGGATGTTGTGCTGTTTGTTCAGCTGTTGTAATGTTAGATTGTGTGTTACAGTGTTACTTCCAGTAGCTTCGTTTCTTTGGGTTATGAGCAGCAGTTTTTTGTGAGTTTAGTGACACTGGCCTCTTGCTGACACCATCTACACTACACGAAAGACACACTGCTTTACACAGCTGGAAGGTGACACTTAACTGTGTGTGTGTGTGTGTGTGTGTGTGTGTGTGTGTGTGTGTGTGTGTGTGTGTGTGTGTGTGTGTGTGTGTGTGTGTGTGTGTGTGTGTGTGTGTGTGTGTGTGTGTGTGTGGGGGGGGGGGGGGGGGTAGAGCTCTAGATAATTATAGTGTGGGGGGTGGCGGTTGTGGTAGTAATTGGCTAAGAAACCCCTTCTTGCCCTCATTGATTTTGTTTTTATAATAACATTATCCAGCAGTCCACGGTAAGTCAGCGTTTTTCCTCTCTCTCTCTCTCTCTCTCTCTCTCTCTCTCTCTGCTTCAAAGCTGTTTAAAATGGCCCCAGTTACTGTGAGCAGGCCTCAGTGGGGAAGAGAGAGAGAGAGAAAGAGAGAGAGAGCCTCCCTCTCACTCGCTTTTTCTCTCGCTTTTTCTCTTTCCCTCAACCACACTCTATCACACTTATTTCTTCTCTCTCGCCCCACCACACTCTCTCTGTATCTCTCTGTCTTTCTGTGTGTGTGTGTCTCTCTCTGTCTCTCTCTCTCTCTGTCTCTCTGTCTCTCTCTCATCTATCCTTTTCAGTGAATTTCAGTAGGAGTGTGAATGTGAATTGCAGTTGCTTCACTTGCTTGCTGCTGTATTGATGTGAATACTTGCTTCATGATCTAATATTAAAGCTCATGTAATTGTACAGTGTTCATAAGACACGGTGTTCGCTATAACAGCTAAATGAAGGCCTTTTTAAAGCCTGTTCCACTGCGAGTTGTCATTAGCAAGTCAATGTGTGCGTTTTTGACCCTGGGCCTGGCTTTCCCCCCACTTTATTTTCTCACACTATGTGTGTTTCATTTTGTCTTTGAAATGTGTGATCAAACATTACAAAAGGGGGAAGAAAATGTACTTTGAATATTATTATTCCTGGCTAATTGGGGCAAAATATGTCTATTTTTGAAGCAAACTTTTCTTAGTGTGGTAATTTTCAGTGTACAGTAGGGCGGGCGTGGTACACTGCACAGACAAATTCTCAGTGTTAATTTAACTCTGAGCAAATGGTTCCATTTGAACCCTCTCAGTTACAAATGGTTAAATTAAGACTGAGGATTGTTTTGTAAAAGACCTCTCTTATCAAATGAAGTATCTAACAATTATTTGTACTTTTATGTTGAACCTGTCCTTCGTAATAATTATGTGTCTAGTTAGTTAGGTATACAGTAACACAGGGTTAATTTAACCCTGAAATTATAACACTTATGGGTTAAATGAAAACTCCAGATTGAGTGTTCATTCTGTTCAACAGACTGCTGCAGAAATCTAATTAAAACACACACGCACACGCAAAAAAACATAAATGTAGATGATAATTAATGTAGTCATTTACATTATTATGAAAGGTTTTGTTGTTTTGCTTGCATTTCTGTATTATTATACTTATACTCCACATAGGCCTACTACATTTTGGAGGCAAATGCAATTTCTACTCGACTACATTTATCTGACACTTAAGTTACCAGGCAGGTTGAGATTAAAAATATAAAATATAATTAACAAATACATTATGAGGTATTTTAGACTTGGATACTGATGGGAGGGATGGGCCATATGGCTTGAAATCAATAGCCCAATTTTTTTTTTATTGCCTTGATTACGATTAATGAACGATTATTTTTCAAATAAAATAGTGAAAATAGCAGATCTACAAGCTCACAATGTGACTGTGATTAATACTACAATAGATAAAATAGGCCTCTCCTTTATCAGCTTCAACACGAACTACATGAATACATCACTTATTATAATACAATAAAATGTATGATTCTGAAATTGGACACTCTGCATGCGGAGTACTTTTGCAAGGTACTTCAAGTATATTTTGATGCCAATACTTTTGTACTTTTACCCAAGAAAAGACTGAATACAGAACTTCTACTTACAGAGTATTTCTACATTGTGGTATTCACTTAAGTAAAAGATGTCTGTGCTTCTTCCACCACTGCAAATATTTATGCTGTTTACAGTTGGGCTTACACACCTTTCAACCCCCCAAAAAACGTGTAAAAAGTGTAACTCTTTGTGCAAATGTAACCAAATGGACCCTTACGGGTGCATTTGGTTACATTTGTACACTCTCTGAGTTCGATTCAGTAGGCTAGCATTAGGGTTAGATTTTAGCTCTAGTTAATTCCCTGTAAGGGCCACATCTAACACACACACACACACACACACACACACACACACACACACACACACACACACACACACACACACACACACACACACACACACACACACACACACACACACACACACACACACACACAGAGAGATCCTCAGTTTCATTCTTGTCTTGTAGAAGTTGGTGTCCTTTTTTACTTAACCTTTCTCTGATCATTTATTTAAATTGGTCATTAGTGTGTGCTTATCTAGAGCTGGGCAATTAACCAAAAATATATCCAAGCTGATATTTAATTCGTCATCATCTTGCTCAAGTAGGTTAATCGAATAATCAAGAAGAAGGATTTAGTGTTTTTCCTTTGAAACGACACAATTTTCTTTTCTAATAGAATTATAATAGACTAAATCGATGAGTCTGATGAACCACATGACCCTGTATTAACGTCATTGTACAATGCTGGCTTACAAAGCCCCAATATTCATAATGTCTCTTGAAATGCATTACTCTATTTTTTTAATTTTTTTTTACACAGTCTATAATTATGCTGCCATTTGACTTGGTATATTTTATTTAGGGTTTTTGTGAGATATGGTTCTTTTTCTATACTATCATTTACTCCACATGCTGAGCTCAGCATTCACACACTAAATCCTGAGTATTTAATTAACTGTGTGTACTACACACAGTTAATGTAACTCTGTGAACTACACACAGTTAATGCAGCTCTGTGAGAGTGTACAAATGGAACCAAATGGACCCGCACGGGTCCATTTGGTTCCATTTGTACAGGGTTACAAATGAGGAGTTTATTCTCAGCTGCTGGTAAAATGTAACCCCCCCCCAGTCTAAAAGCATTTATAATATTAAATATTTTCAATTATTGAATTGAATTGGACATCATTAAATTATGTTCTTTAGATTCTGAAAACAAACAAACAGGTGTAATACAATTAAAATGAAAATAGCTGCTTGTGAAAATAATAATGATAGTAATGAAAATGATGATGATACTGATAATGATGATGACAATATGTAACTCAATTCACATTAAACTACAAGAAATCAATGGAATTTGGCTTAATAATAATTTGCATATAGATAAAAACCAAAAATTGATGATGGGAAGGGTGGGAGGGTGGACTAAAACACAAAGACATGCTACAAAAATACAGCTTGTTTTGTGAAGACCTTATAGTTAGTTTAACTACTCTTATTTCAGTCTCATTAAACTTACATTCAGAATTTTGCAAAGGTATCAGGTCTCTTCCTCCATTTTGTCCACTCACAGTTCTTCCATTTTGTCTGTGTTACATTTCTCAACTTTCTGTAAACGTGCTGTGTTGCAATGTCACATGAAAATACACATGGAATTTTAATTATACTGTCTGGTTTTCTTAGCTCAATTTTTTTGTTTTTACTCTTTTCCGCCTTATTTATTTTTAGCTTATGTTATACGTGGTTTTCTTATTTAAACCCTGTTTACATAGTAAATTATTACATCGTTGATCGGGGTCCCCCCTGGGCTCTCTATTAGGTCCAATAGTATTTTCCATGACTAAATATCCTTAAAATAACTGATCTACAAACTTAAATTTCACTGAAGCTTCAGCTTCATTGTCACGTCACATCACAGGTTTAAAGCAGGTGAAATTTTTCATAATTGCTCACAATATGTTGCGTTGTGTCAAGTTCTGAGCTTGTAGATTAGAGTATTTTAGCCAAATGTTCGCCCCAGAATAGGGAGAGTTCAGGTGCTTAACATGTACTTTATTGGCTTTTTCAGTTTTTTTGGTGAAGTGCTATATTCTCAAGTGTTTTCTTGCAGCATACAACTTTCAGTAAACAGGTGTACGAGTACATCATTTATTCATGTTAATCGGCCACTTATAAAACAAACGAAACAGCAACCTGTTCAACGGCACAGACCACACAGAGTGAGGGGCGCTCGGGTGGTGCAGGGGTTAATTTTCTGTCCACCACCGACCGTGTGGAGTCAAAGGGTTCGAATCCACTGCCGTGCATCCGGCTTTGTTGAGCATCTACCGGTCTAGCCGTGTTCATGGGAGGAAAGCCAGGCGAGGGGGACGGTGATCTTTGTCAGTAAGGAATGTTAAACAGGAGGAGTTGGACGGAAGCTCCACGTCCTCCTGGTGGGGGCTCCTCACTGGTGGCTGAGCCAGGAGGGTACAACAGCTGTGACAACAAAGGGGAAGAATTAAGACTAAATTGGCTACTCTAAATTGAAATAAATAAATAAACAAAGTGTACAGACCAGTCTTCTACAAGCTCTATAAGATCAACGAGCATGTATATGTGCTATCTTTGCCCAATGTTCTTCCCCAGAGTGGGGACACTAGGGTTCAAGTGGTTAAAATTGTATTGAACAGTGTATTCTTTACTCTTATCTCCCAACAGTTCAACTCCGGTTTCCAGCCACGGCAATGGAGAATGCTGTTCTTGCACCGTACCAACAAAGACAAGCCTCTCCTCACCGGTCAAACTCAAAGACTGTCCCCACTGTCCTAGGAGAGGACAACTCAAGAAAGACTGTCGTGTCCAGGCTTCGCTTTAGCAGCACATCATGTTTTGCAGATATGTGTTGTTAAACTCCAAATCATCTTGTGCTGCTACCGTGAGCCCTTGGCGCTCCGCCCACACACACCCCTGATGCTGCTGAAGTCTCTGGTATAGGTAACACTACATTTAAGCCTGGCCCATGTATTGGTGTGGTTGATGTCGATCTGTTATTTGACTTTTATATATTGGTTATCAGTAGGGCCTATTGGCAATTATGGCACGTGTCTCGACGTCTAACCCCTTTTCAACATGGCATCCCTATTTTTGTGTAAGTTATTATACATTATGCAAGGTTTGGCCTTTATAGATGGAAATGTGCTCGGTTTTGGCAGTTTTCTGTGTACTCATTTAATCAGTTACAAAAACATCATTTAAATATCACTAAGGGTGCAGCAGTTAATTGAACTATTCAACTTAATTCATTATTAAAATTAATCAATTTGAATACAAAAAAATGAAAATTGGGCAGCAAATTTACAATTTAGCTGAAACAAGAAGTAAATAGCAGCTATATTCGCTCTTTTTGTGCGACACTGTTGTACAATGAACTATTAAGTGCAGCTTAAGTGGTTAATCAGACTAATAGATTTAGTCTATTTATAAAAAATCGACTAAATAGATACAAAAAAAAAATCAATAGTTGCAGCCCTAAACATCAGTGAAATCCTAATAAATAATACCGTTAATACTTAATTGTCTCCTGAAGAAAAGTGTGGGCCCATCTAGCAATATTAATAATGTAAAAAAAACATCTGTGATATCTTGACATATCAACTTAATAATCACTTGCTCATTCTCTGTTATGTTATTTATTTAAACCACCAATTAAAGCATGACAAAGATGATGCGGCCCGTGTGCCTGTGCGTCCTTGAATTGGAGCTCTATGGATATTAACGACTGTTAACTGCTGTCCATTGAGCAGAGACAGATAAAGAAGAAAGGCAATGGTTTCACGTCATTCTTACAGGATGAGAGGTATTTGAAGATATTCTGTAATAACGTGTTGGCCACTACTAAGTAAATGCATCTATTTTTCTCTCCCTTTCTCCCTCCCTCTCTCCTCACCACTTGTCTCTGTGCAAAGGAAACGGGCACTTAGTTACCCAATGCGATACATTGATAATCTGGCCTATAGATCATTAATAATCTTTTGCACCTCAGTGCAGAGTCACGCAGAAATGTCAACTGCCATGTTGAACATAAGTGTTACTGCATTGTATCACATCTTTCTCCAAGAGACATCTGTGAAAAGTTCACATATCAACTCAGTAATGATATGTTCACTCTCAGTTAGGTTGTTTTTAAACCACACATTAAAGCACGGTGGATGGCTGCGTGATCCGTGCGCTGGGTGCCCCGAATTTGTGACTTGTTAATGTGTTGAGCGCTGCGCTATCTAGATACTGAGGAAATATCTGCGCCATCACTGCGCTGGCTGATAAGACCAACTTGAAGCTGGTCTTAGCGCAAAGTGCAAACTCTATGCCTAAGATAGCATTGCTCCAGACCACAATAAGTACAAGATCATTTGATATCTAAACAACGCGGATGCCACCCATGCGTAGAAATGACAACTGCGCCGGTTGGATTAAACGTGGAAATAATGATAATTTCCGCTGCCTCTTTTGAGCTGTCTTGTGCCGGGTGGAAGATTGGGTCCAGAGTGTACAAATGGAACCACATGGACCGCTATGGGTCCATTTGGTTCTGTTTGTACACCCTGAGTTAAATTATCACTCAGAATTTGACTGTGTAGCTGCCCTCTCCTTCACCATGCTAGTGACCTGTGGTTTGGCTGTAAGCACAACACATGTGGTACATTGTATTAATGTCCTGTTCCTCTGAATGTGTATTGCACCACTATGTTTCCCATTGTCAGGACCGGGGGAAAAACCCGGCCTCAGCACGGTCAGGCTGAGGGAAAAAAACTACCCTAAGAGTTCTCAAAGGGTGATAATACAAATAATTTAATTTCCATAAACAAAGTAGAACTTTAATCTAAAAAAAAATCAGCGTGCCCTGAATTTGACAAAAGTCATTCAAATTGTCTGAAAAAAACAAAAGGTTAATCCAAACCACTCAAAAGTTCCCCAGTAGGCTAAATGTCCAACACAAAATCCAATACACAAAAATCACAAAAGGCAAAGTCCAGAATCACTTGTATCAGCAATGGCATAAGAGAACTGGGGCCAAACACACACAGTCACACACACAGAGACTAAGCACTGAAATGAGGAAAAAGCAGGGTTTAAGTGCACAGGCAAACTCAATCAGGGCAATTAAAGATCAGACACAGTAGGTGAGGTGGGAAACAAGGAAGTAATAAGGTGGCGGGGGGTTAAGCACAAAAGAAATCCAGAATGGCCATCAGAGACAGCCACAAAACCTCGACCCATGACACCCATGGCGTCAACATGAAGAAATGTTTCCCAATGTTTGATTTTGTGTATTTAACCATGACTGATCGTAACTGAGAGATTTTAAAACATTGACGTGTGTGTGTGTGTGTGTGTGTGTGTGCGTGTGTGTGCGTGTGTGTGTGTGTGTGTGTGTGTGTGTGTGTGTGTGTGTGTGTGTGGCTCTAGCAGCACATCATTACTGGTAGTGTGTCTATGTGATGCCAGTATGTGTTGTACTGCTCTAGTCAGACATACGTATTCATCAATGATCATCATTATAATTATATTATTATTATTAACATGTTTTTATTCCTTATCTATACCAGCTGTCCAAAACAAGCAGCACTTGTAAGGTGGTGTAAGTGATATTTGTTTTGGTTTTTGTTAAAAAGTTAATGCTCTATATTGTGATAGTAATCATTGCTATCGTTTAGAATCAGAATATTTGTTTCAAGATGTAGAGCGGGTGTCTTGGAATCAGAAGCTTCCAGATTTGATCTCCAGCTCCTCCTTGCTTCCTTTTGAAGTGTCCTTGAGCAATAAATACATTGTAAAGCACTTTACAACGTGATAAAGTCGCTATTATAACTCGGATACGTCTTTTAAAGCGATCGGGGGATCGATCATCCTGGAGATAAATATTCTATGATTTTTCAAAGGTTAGTGAAAACACTTGAAGATCGCTGGCAGTGGCTGAGCAAATTATGTTTTATTTCTAACAGTCAAATGCAGTCCATCTATAACAATGATTACAATCAGAATATAGAGCATTTTAACACTTATTTTTCTACAAAATAATAACATACACCACCTGTAATATGAACTGGAATAATATGTGCTGGCAGCTACATTATTATCATGCATTTCTTTAATGGGTTATGTTTTGTGTTTAAAGGTGCATGACATGTTCACATATACGGTATACCAACAATAAAATGTGTATTCAGTCAACTGGTGACTAATGTGGTTATATATGGATTTGGTTGAGTACAGAATTATTAAATCATGTATATATAACATTCCATACCTACTAATTATGGACAATTATTCAGTAAAAAGCAGCTGTGTAATATTCATGAGAATATGTCCAGTAAAATCCAGTGTTAAATTAACTCTAGGTGTGAATTAACTATTTGCATTACACTCATATTTTCCAATATCTATCTATTTTGAACAATTCAATGCATCACATAATTACAAATACCTTTTTTAGTTAGTCATTATCAAGTAATCAAGTATTTTGATCTGCTCTTCTGCTTGTGAAAGGAAATATCTAAGATAAGGACAGTTTTTCCCCAAGTTGGTGAAAAAGATGAATTCATATTCAGAGATGCTCTATCTATGGAGATAAATAAATAATGGAAAAGGGTTCAAATGTAATCGTTCATTCTTGTTGAATAGTCACTGCATCATGGAGCCATGGCCTCTCAAGCCGTAACTATTCATTATGGTCTGACTCTTTAAAGAGATTTAATGAAGCTTAATTCATACACTGTATTATAGAACAACCCGCATAATCATTATAATTCCAAATATTCATCTCAGGTTTAGGACAATTGTGTAGTGGTGTAAAGACATTGGCCTATGTGAGAAAAATAAAAGAAAGTTACACATGGCAATGAGGGATGAGAATCATATCTTATGAAATGGCATTTCACACAAAAGAGAAGAAATTCACCTCAAATCAGCTCGTATTTTCATACGAAATTCAATTCATTTGACATATTCTTATGTTGGATATTAACAATTAAAGCTGCAATCCAGGACATATTTGAATGAATAAAGCATTATTTGAATCAGTGAGTAGCGCATGTTAATATAATAGTTGGTGTCAAGGTAGGACACCTACTGGTTGACAAGTAGTACTGCATGAAGCTCATAAGCCCTCTGGCCAAGCAGGGATTCCGTCTTAGTTGGAATAGTGTTCTAGGAGAACTTCACTCTCCCAATGCGGTAGCCACGTGCTGGAATCTCAGGCAGGATACACAACTTATGGAATTACAGCTTTTAACATTTTAATTGGTGTCAAACAGGTGGTTAAACTCAAATAATAGTGGGTGAACTGGATTTCATTCCCTGCATGGAAGGAATGTAAATGTATACAATGTTAAAGTATATATCATTTAATAAAATATATAATATTTGTGCATTGTGACACTGTGAGCTTGTAGATCTGCCATGTTTGCTGCTTTTGCATGACAATTCTATGAGGTTTCTGCCCAACAGCGATGATATAATAAAATGTCAATTCACTGTTTTCATTCTAGAGGTCTACTGAAGTAATTAGAGATGTACCGATACCAGTCCAGTGTGTAATTTTTAAATAACCTAGGATAGTGGTTCTCAAAGTGGGGTCCAGGGACCCTCAAGTGTCCCTTGAGGGGGTTCCAAATAACTCTGAATGTAAAATTGAACCAAATGGACCCTTAAGGGTTTGATTTGCACACTCTCTGAGTTACAGTATGGTGGTTCTTTAATTAAATTAAATAGTTTGGGAACCAATAAAAATCCCATTAATAATTGTGCAGCAACAAGTTAGTAAACTAATAATGTAAATAGTACAGTTAGTACAGTGAGTATATATCAGTCGTGCAACATCAACTGAAACATTCAGAATATTACTGTAAATGAAATATCATGTGATAAATTACGTGGTATCGGAATGGCATAGACTGCCATACTCGCCGATACCGATACCAACATTTTAGGAAGTATCGGCAGCTTCTCTGATACTGGTATCGGTATCGTAACAACTACTTCGTTCAGCGTTGACTGATACTATATGACTCAACACTTTAAACAATATCAACACATTTCTAAATAATAATAATGATATAATTAAAATAAAACAAGGAGCAAATTACAAAACACATTCGTTTTATCAAACAATTTCCTCTTTACACAAAACAGATGCATCCTCCATGTTAAACAAAACAGGAAGTGAAGCGAGCAGTGTTTTACATACATACATACATACATACATACGTACATACGTACAGATTTATACTTCCTCTTACAATGCAGAAAATAGCTGATCTACATGCTTTGCGCTTGTAGATCAGCTATGTTCTGGATGCTACTGTATCATATGAAAACGTATAAATTAGCATAAGGATCCACCTGCTCTTTTACATAACAAGACTAAATCTATCATTTTGCGACAGCATTCACATTAAATCCATACTTCTCTTAATGCTGCAATCTGGGACTTATTTTAATGAATAAAAAAATGGAACTTTAATCAATGTGTATGCTCTTCTATTGAGACATTTAGACCCCGGCGTCAGGTAGGACACCTACTGCTTGACAAGTAGTGCTGCCTGAAGCTCATAAGCCCAATATCTCCCCCTGACCAGGCAAGGATTTCCTTTTGGGATGAGCGGTACATAGGTGGTTAGAATCCTGAGTGTTTACGGTTGTAATTGCCTTTTTACATGAACAGCACCTATTTCTATCACACATAAATATCTAAACAGTATCTCCTTGACTGTTGTAATTCCATAGTAATCCATTACATTTCATATCTAAATGAATGGTGGCGAGTAGGGTTTAGGAGCATCAGGATACAACACATCTCTCAGAGAAGAGGATGGAGTAAGATAAGAGTTCTCTTTCAAGTCCACAAAATGAAGGTAAAAAGTGTCCAGGAAACACAGATGTGTTGAATGAAACTCTAAAACCTATATAAATAATCTACTGAAACAGTCACATGGAAGTCATTCCCATAGATATAGAAACATGGATTCTATGTGTCATTGCGGCCGCCATAACAGCCGGGTCAAGCCATGCTCCATGTACGTCTGTTAAAGCAGGAGGTCTCTCCACTATTCAAATCATCATAACTCATAATGCATGTCTGTCGATTAAAGCAGGTCTCTCCGCTATTAACCCATTAAAACCGAGAACGCATCTGTGTAACCACTTAAAGGAGCAGTTCACCCAAAAAATGACATATTTTCTATCAATTGCACACCCCATGAAGCCTTGAATTCATGGATTTATTTTAGTTTTTGTGGCATTCCTAAGACAATAATTTGATGACCGGGTGTGTATCCGGTAGGAGACACAAATAATCTACTTTGTGTCTCCTACCGGATACATTAGCCGGTAGGAGACGGGAATCAAATTATTGGCTTTGGAATGCCACAAAAACAAAAATAAATCCATGGATTCAAGGCTTCATGGGGTGTGTAATTGATAGAAAATAAGTCATTTTTTGGGTGAACTCCTCCTTTAAACCATTATTTTATACTTTGGCTATTCAAAAATAGCAGATCTACAAGCTCATAGCGTGGCACCAAGTGCCGCGCTATGAGCTTGTAGATCTGCTATTTTTAGAAAAATCGTGGGAAATTTGTGCAAATCTTTGAATGTATGTATTTTTTAAAGCGAATATTTGTAAATCTTTGCTTCTGCTGGGGCTCCCTGGAACAAATTATTTTGAGATGGGGTTACGCGGCCAAATACATATCATTTTGGGAGGTCCTTGACATGAACAAGTTTGAAAAAAAATTATAGGATTTAGAAGACATTTGTAGAATCCCCAGAAGCAAAGAGTTAAAAAAGTTTGCTTTAAAAAAAAATATATTCAAATATTTGCTCAAATGTTCACGATTTTTCCCAAAAATAGCAGATTTCTGGGGGGAAAAATCAAGTGCAACCAAGTGCTGCGCTATGAGCTCGTATATCTGCTATTTTTGAATAGCCAAAGTACCGGTAACCTAAAAATGACATAGATGCGTTCCCGGTCTTAATGGGTTGAAATAATCATAACTCATAATGCATGTATGTCTGCTGAAGCAGGAGGTCAGTCTCCACTCTCCACTATTAAAATCATCATAACTCATAATGCATGTATGTCTGCTAAAGCAGTAAGTCTCTCCACCCTTAAAACCACCATAACTTGCTATAGTCTCAAACGATTTTCAAGTGGTTTGGTTTGTTACAAATGTCAGACATGTAGTTACGCTATGAAGTAGGATACTTGATACCAGAATGATTTGTCACCACCAGCCATGTGTTTGTAGACAGGTCCTCAGGGATAGAACTACGCATCGCATGTGGCGCCTTATTGTGGGGATGGCAGGACTTGAGTCTGCTTGGGGGGCGCTGGCGCTGCTTTAGTTGTCGTTTCATCATGTTTCAGTCATGTTTCTGGGCTTTCCTTGCCAGGAGAGGTTAGCCGTCTCTCATCGAAGGACGGCTGGGGCAATTCCTGCTAGGACTGGCAGGTAGGGCACAGGAGTGGGCTTCAGGCAGCCAGTTATGATCATTGTTGTCTTGACGTGTGGGCTTCTACTCCAGGCTGGGGCACAGTATTCGGCTGCAGAGAAGACCAGGTCAGGTGAAGCTGACATAGTTCATGATTGGAGGCGAGTTCTTAACCAATTAGGTCAGGTGAAGCTGACATAGTTCATGATTGGAGTTGAGTTCTTAACCTATCAGAATGGGAGTATAAATCAAGGTGACGTAGTTCATGGTTGGAGGCGAGTTCTTAACCAATCAGGATGGATTGGGTCCAAGTCCAAGTTCAGGCTGTCTGAAACACAAATTATTAAATGATGAATTAATTAATGATATGCACAAACACAAGGGGACGATTTTTAAGTAACGGTTAATTAATTATACAAAAGCAAAAGACAGGCCTGTAAGGGCATTAACACATGATATGAACATTGTTATCACAGGACAATAAAAGTAAGGTTATGTTCACACTAGCCATCTTTTATCAGGAGAAAGTGCTGTCCTGAGAGCCTTTTTCTGCTGAGGGATCAACTGAAACAGACTTCAATATATGGAATTTACCGAATATTGATGAGGAAGGTTTAATCTAGCAGTTGCAAGTGAAAATTGAGCAACTACGTGTTCCATGTCATAGCTAAAATACTGTATACAGATCGCTTACGGTCAAGCAGTCACAGACGCACACAACAAGCCTGTATTTTTCTCCTCCCCGGCTGGCATAGAAAATATGGACCCCTCCAGTGTTAATCTCACTCTGGGAGTGTACAAATGCAACCAAACGGACCCTTTTTGTAAACTACCGCAGTTACAAATGGAAGTCCTTTCTTTTCGCCATTAACCGTGTCAGATATCACTGTGTACACAACACTCTTGTGGAAATCCCAGATTCTACACACATAGCCAAACAAGTTGGCCGTTTGTTAGTAATAATACGTTTAATATTAAGTGGTGTGTGTGGGTGCCTCGGTGGCCTATAGCGGGGCATAAGGAGACCATCAGCCCGGACCGGACGTGGAGAAGGTCTGCATTTATGTACAGTTATGATTGGACAGCTGATAAAAAGCGATCCGCGTCATAAGTGCATTTCTGGAGAAAAAAAACATCCTGTAACTGAAAATGCTGTCTAGTGTGCTAGTGTGGACACAGCATTAGTTCATGATATGGACATTACAAACACACCTGTAAGGTCATGATATGGAAAACAACGCCCCCTACTGGACATAAAAAGTGATGACTTTTTAAATGAGTTTTTGTTTTACCCAAAGCTATGTTGGCTGTGGTGAAAGATCTATCCTTATAGACCTCTATAATAAATAATAATAATAGTATGTTTCAGCCCTGATGTAATAATGAATAGAGGTGTATAAATCAATTTCTATCAATATTCAGCTCAATGTTTACTTCCGTGTCTTGTCTTAAAACCACTTAAACTCAATACTTTGTTGACCAGGGTCCCCCAAGGGTCTGTACTTGGTCCCCCTCCTTTTCCCCCTCTAAACAAAATCTCTTTGCCGATAAAATAACCGATCTACAAGCTCTTTAGATCGCCTATTTTGGCAGAATTTTCACCGTTATATAACATGCCCCGAATATGGATGCTAGGGCTCATGTGATTATGACCAATCCATCCCTCACAGGATTATAAGACACAAAACAAACAAACAAATACATTATAAAATCTTTACCTCACTGGTAACAATTGCTATGCATCCCATGTCTACAATGCGTTAAAACATACTTAATGGATTACACTCTGCTCATAACACTATAGAATTCACTCAGAGCATTTTATTATAGTGTATTTTAATTATCATAGTTGTAATACATTTTCATAATTTTATCATGTATTATAATTATTGTTATAATGCATTATTAGTGTGATTATTTATAGGTGGTCATTTGGGTGCTTTAAATAAAGTTAGAATAAAGAATAATTATTTTAATAATAATAATAAATGTGTATGGGTTCATGTTTACCTTGATCAAAGCTGTTGAGTTTGTTGGAGTTGTTAGTTTCTCCCAGTCCCTCCATGTCCACCACATCACTGTTGACATCTGAGTCGTTCAGAGCACTCAACGTCACATCTACACACACACACACACACACACACACACGCACACACGCACATGCCACAAGAGTAGGGTTGAACAATTGATCAAAGAAACGGTCAAATATTCAATATGAACAACTGCTTGGGGGGGGGGGGGGGTCCCAAACGGTCTTCTAAACCAGTGGTTATCAACCTGTGGTTTAGAAGATTTTGGGGGGTCACCAGATAACAGTGAAGCAGTGGCGTACCCACCATAGAGGCAGGGCAGGCCCAACTAAAATCTCGCCTCCCCTAGAAAATAAAGTAAAAGACTGACTGAAAAAACAGGCAGTGAAAAAAACCCAAACAGAATAGTGGTCGTCGGACCATAGCCCGCCTCCTCGTCGCGGGCAGGCAGCTAATCACCACCGTATCCATTCAGCAGAGCGACCCTCGCCTATGTAGTGATGCAAATGTATGCCTTTGTCTTCATGGGAGTGCCAGCCTGGGGTGGGGGTCTGGGCCATCACCTGTACTCACCTGGCATAAAAAGGGCTCTGAGAGCAGCTTGAGCCATTCATTACTAAACTACAACATGAAGAGACCACCGCTGAAGAATTGATCGATTGATTATACTTGCATATTGTTTTAATTAACGTTTTTCAGTTTTGTAGTCAGTGTAGTGTTGTTGTAAACTTGTTTCCCCGGAGATTTTTCCCCGAGTAATGTAATTCCTGGGAACGCCACTACAGTGAAGTGACAATTTAAGGACTTTTAAGACCTTTTTAATACAAAAAAAAAAGTAAAAAGAAAAGAAAGAAGACCATTACTGCATCAAAATTAATCAACAAACTGTACTATAAATGGTAAAATGGTAACCAGCGTTTTGGTCTGCCCTCAGCCCTCCACTTCCGCTGGTGCGCCTATGTTTTCATTCCCACTAACAATATTTCTCCTCGGAACACTAACACCATTTCTCCCAAAGAACATGGATCGTTTTGGTTATAAGCCCACTTGTTTCTATGATGAAAGAACAAGTTAAAATGTTACAAACTTTCCGTGTTTTTTGTCGGCTCCGATTGTTAAATGAGTTTGGGTTTGTTTTCAGTGGGAAGCGAGCGCACAGACGTAAATCCCGCCCTCTACATTTGATTGGGTAAAGCGCGGCCTGCTTCCTGATCTGAAGGCACGCCCACGTGTAGGCTAACGCGCACACGTTCTGAACGGGGCTCCCGACAGATTCAGTAGTGCAGCTCTGAATCTGTTCTTGAGAGATTAATTGGGGAGTGACGTGAGTGAGCTAGCTCCGACGGAACCTCTCCCGCCGCTGTATAGCTCCGACGGAACCTCTCCCTCCGCTGTATAGCTCCGACGGAACCTCTCCCTCCGCTGTATAGCTCCGAGATGAGGTTCCTCGTTTGTTTCTGCCGTCTGCGGTAGACATTGTCGCACATTTTCCACTTTACATGTTTCTTACCCCTTTCTGCACATCGTATCCAAAAAGTAAAGCATTTCCGCCACTCTCTCAGATGTTTTAAGTTCTAGCGCACCATAAAAGCTATCCAACGAGTTGAAGAAAGTATTTAATTTGCCTCGGTCTTCATCCGGTTACATGTTTTTAAGACATTGCGCAAGAGTTGCGCCCGTAGAGATAACATTACTGATTCCCCTACTGGTCAAATGTTGAATTGCATCTTCTAATGCAAAATATTAGGGAACCGGATGAAGATCGAGGCAAATTAAATACTTTCTTCAACTCGTTGGATAGCTTTTATGGTGCGCTAGAACTTAAAACATCTGAGAGAGTGGCGGAAATGCTTTACTTTTTGGATACGATGTGCAGAAAGGGGTAAGAAACATGTAAAGTGGAAAATGTGCGACAATGTCTACCGCAGACGGCAGAAACAAACGAGGAACCTCATCTCGGAGCTACTGTATATAGCGGAGGGAGAGGTTCCGTAGGGGCTATGAGTGAGCCAAACTCTGCTGGCATCCCTCCTCCGCTCCGATACTCTTCCTGTGCTCACCTGCAGTCTTCTGTTTCTTCACACGAAGCTGGGCGGGAACTCCCTGGAGGGGCCCCCTCGCTATGACCACCTCGCCTGTCGGCAAACTCGGCTGGAAAACGACGGGCGGGGCGGGCGGGACGACGGGGGTGGGAACGGCGGCAGCGGCCTTCTTGGACGACTTCTTTTCCGACGAGACGACCGTCACCATACCGCTGTCATCACTCAGCTTCCTTTTTACTGTCTTATTCTGAGTACTGAGAGAGAGACAGACAGACAGACAGAGAGACAGACAGAGAGAGAGAGACACACACACAGAGAGACAGAGAGTGAGTCTATTGAAGATGAGCGGGTGATGCTAGTGTTAGAGTGTGTGTGTGTGTGTGTGTGTGTGTGTGTTACCTTGTAGGAGTGCAGTCAGCAACAGGGTGTAGCTGCATGGTGAGTTCTCCTAGTTTGGTGAAGGCAGCACCCGCCGCAGAGAAGATTTCACCTACCTGAAAAAATTTACACAAACACACAGAAATACAATGAAAACTAATGTATACATATTACATAAATGCACACAACACAATAAAAACAAACATGCGCGCACACACACACACACATGTCACCAACCTGACAAATCAAAACAAACACACACACTATGCTGTTGTTATATATATATGGACTGTATACATATGATATGACACATACAGTCAACCCTACACACACACACACACACACACACACACACACACACACACACACACACACACACACACACACACACACACACACACACACACACACACACACACACACACACACACACGTTGAGACTTGAGTAACAACTTTGCAAGAGTAACAACATGGAAATACAAAGGTTAAGTCAACATACCTAAAAAACTAATTACACAGTACAGTACTTAAGTAAAAGTACTTAGATACTTTCCACCAGTTTGAACCTAATGAAATCAGTAAATGAATGAATGAATGACGTCATGCAGGTCAGACTTACTTTAGTTGATGCTGACGTCATTGTCTCTGCTCTCACAACTCACTGGACACAAAAGAAAGACACATGCTAAGCTAACATGCTAAAGCTAACCTGCTAAGATAACCTGCTAGAATAAAAGGGTTGACACACGCGCGCACAGCTGCTTTGCGCACTAACAACGCGTGCACGGCCTTGTGCGTGCACGTGCCGGTAGTGGTACATGTAGTCAGAGTGAAGCTCTGTATTAACGTTACAATGTGTTACCGTTGGTCGTTCTAAACGCAACACAACCACGTCGCGACCACATGTGTGACCTGTCGAATCCTGTGACCGCAGGGAGCTAGTCTCCTCCATGCAATTTTGTGATTTGTTCAGTGGTGGAAAAAGTTACTTCATTCGATAGGTCACATATATCAGTGTAGTAGCTGCTCTGGCGCTCAAACGCCTGCAAGCTGATTGGTCCAAATGAACAGGCAGAGAGGTGCGTCATGGGCGGGCCAATCTGTTCTCAAGATCCCATAGATTGAAGCTGCTCTCATGCTGTGATTGGCTCATTGGTTGCTATGGTTGCGTAGTTTCTAAAGATTGAAAAGCTGTGTCGTTGTCGCCCTCCTGTGGCCAAAAGAAGCCAGTTCACTCCGAATGAATGGAACTTTATGATATAATATATTTGTTGAAAGCGTTCATATGCCCGCCTGGCAGTGGTGTGGAGAAAGTACTTGTAAAGAGTAGTACATGTTTTACTTAAAGGTAGGGGAAGTGATTTTCTTTCATTAAAATAAGTGTTAAATAGCTCTATTTTGATAGTAGGCTACTCATTGCTATAGAGTGTTTGTTCAGTAACAGGAGTCTCCAATGTCTCTCCAGCTCTTTATTAAACAGAAAATGCATTTTCAGATCGGGATACCAATTTCGTCCAATCAGGATAGAGAACTCAGAAAGGATACAGATTAAACAAGTGAAATTGGAACTGGAACACTATAAATGAAGCTGATAAATGGGTACTCTCTCCTGATTGGCTGACATTTTGTTACCTACCTCAAAGATTTGCAAAAATGTTCACGATTTAAAAAAATCACACCCTGTGTGAAGTGGGCGGTGTCACATGTGTCATGTGACACTGGCCAATCACAGTCCTGAATAGACTGTGATTGGCCAATCACGGTGCAGGGTTTGTTGTACAAATATCCAAACCTCACTTGTACATTTTTGGCCAATCACAGCGCAGGATTTGTTGTACAAATATCCAAACCTCACTTATAGGGGCGGTTTCACCGCCCAAAAATCACACCCTGTGTGAAGTGGGCGGTGTCTTGCTAGCTAATCACAATACTGAATGGAGTCAACCAATCATGTACAAAAAATAAATACATTTATTGAAACACTCTTTATGATGGAAGAAACCATAACTTAAAAAAAACAAATGTATGTTTTTTTTAAAGTTATGGTTTCTTATAAGGGCTATGCACATGTGTCATGTGACACTGGCCAATCACAGTCCTGAATAGACTGTGATTGGCCAATCACGGTGCAGGGTTAGGCGGGGTACATTTTTGGCCAATCACAGCGCAGGATTTGTTGTACAAATATCCAAACCTCACTTATAGGGGCGGTTTCACCGCCCAAAAATCACACCCAGACGTGAAGTGGGCGGTGTGGTCACAGTGGTCATCACAGTGATGGAAGTTCACTTAAAGAAAAGTAATATTGTGGACACCCCTAACTTTAAAAAAAAACATGTGTTTTTTTTAAGTGCATAGTCCTATTTATAGGGCTATGCACATGTGTCATGTGTTTCACTAGCCAATCACAGTCCTGAATAGAGTCAGCGGTGGCCAATCACGTTGCAGGGTTAGGGGGGTACAATGGTGGCCAATCACAGTGCAGGGTTGGGGGGGTACAATGGGTGGGGGGGGTACAATGGTGGCCAATCACAGTGCAGCGAATGTCGATGTCCAAACCTCACATATAGGGGCGGTTTCACCGCCCAAAAAAATAGCAGATCTACAAGTTGTATAGCACATATGTGTTTTTTTTAAGTGCATAGTCCTATTTATAGGGCTATGCACATGTGTCATGTGTTTCACTAGCCAATCACAGTCCTGAATAGAGTCAGCGGTGGCCAATCACGTTGCAGGGTTAGGGGGGTACAATGGTGGCCAATCACAGTGCAGGGTTGGGGGGGTACAATGGGTGGGTGGGTACAATGGTGGCC
>NC_137620.1:37908276-37920776 GCF_963280865.1 Gymnoscopelus braueri | reverse complement strand
GCCAGACAAACCCGGTCATTTAACACCCGACATTGAATCGTTATACCACAACCATGAGACGTCGTCCATGATTACGTTGTCTCAGCTAGGCTATTTGTACGAATGGCGCAGATGGCAGAGCGTTCGAGCACAGCAACGGTTGATGGGTTCGAACAGACATGATATCCAAAGTGCTCTTCCGCTCATAAAACGCTTTCTGTGGACACAACCCCTTATGGTGCAGTATCTAGAAAGAGACTTTAATCCGCTTGCAGAGATGGGACAACGTTACGGTCACTGCTGTCTGTGTGACAGTAACTCGGGCGGCACACAGAGGCCCCTCTGGGAATCAGAAGGGCGACGGTCCTCCAGGCTCTGTGTCGCCTGGTTAAGTGTCCCTGAGCAAGACACTGTAAACTGCTCCCCTGTGTGTCAGTCCTCTGTGAACGTCCCCTCCTCACTGCTGGGTCAATACTGAGATCTAATGTCACCTCCGGTGACCTCCACAAATCGTTGTTGTCGGATGGAAACCTTGTACTGTATGTCCTAAAGCATTACTTTTCAGGAAATGGAAAAAAATAGAACCAATGTAGTTACAGTGTATAGTGTACTTACATCTTATCTTCTTACAATAAATGCAAGGCATCTCTGTATGTATGTATGTACGTCTGTAATCCACGTATCTCGAGAACCGTCCGGCTCTGGCCATGGCCCAAACGAGCCAATTGATTGCCATGGCAACCCCAGCAAATTCCCCACACCTGTCGAATTCCCCACAACTTGCATTGTTCCCGAGTAGGCCTGTCTGTCTGTCTGTCTGTCTGTCTGTCTGTCTGTCTGTCTCTCTGTCTCTCTCTCTCTCTCTCTCTCTCTCTCTCTCTCTCTCTCTCTTTCTCTCTCTCTCTGACACACAATGCCCTCTTCAGCCAAAAGCACACCGTGGTCCCAGATCATTACGATCCCTTCTTCTAAATGAGTATGGACACACAACTCCAGCATTCCCTGCTTCTCTATGCAAAATTCAGTTATCTTAAAGTCTTCTGTTTAACTTTGGGGAGGTTTTATCCAGTCTGGAATGATACATTTCCTCTCGTGGCCTAATTTACTAGAGAGACATTATGCCACCTCTGTATGTTAGATAGCGATCAACCTGAGTTTATTCATGCAGTTGTATCTCGTTCCATTTGTACACTCTCAGTTCAGTTGTACACTCTCAGTTCAGTTGTACACTCTCAGAGTTAAATTAACTCTGAGGATGTTTCTGTGTATTGATTGATTGATTGATTGAATACTTTATTAGTCAGAAATGTAAACAGCATGTACTGTAGTACAATGAGACATTAAGGCTAAAAAGGATAACACAAAAAAGTCACAGGGACTTGTTTCCATTGTGGTCCTATGTATTCAATTAATCAACATGGAATACAAAATTAACACAATAATACATGTACAAAAGAGATGAGAAAAGCACATCTCCCCAGACCCCTTGTGGTATCCTGATAGATGTTTTTACAGGCCAATTTTCAAAGAAACCAGTGTTACACATCCTTTAACCTTACAGTATACCTTACAGTGTACTATATATGAAGCAATTCAAAGTTCATAATCATGTATTGTATATAGAAGCTGTCCTCAGGCCACATTGTTCCAAATTGTTTATTTTGTTTAGGATCTACTCTAATCTACACTCTTATTTGTATTGGATATTGTTGTTGTATTTTGGTTTTAAGTTTGAAACTAAATCTATAACGCAAAATTTAATTAATAAACATTAATGTTGACTTGAATCCACTCTCTGCCTGGGTGGCATTTGATGGAATGGCGTCTGGAAGCCATGTGAAGCTAACATGACAAAACACAGGCTACAAAACAGGACATCTCCTGCTGTAGTGCATAGACAACACAACAGCAAACAAACAGAATAAAACAGTGATTTTTAAACCTCATGGGCTCAGTTTAGAAACTTTAGATGATCTATGGTACATGCTCGGGTCTAAAATGCAGGGCACAGAAAGTGCCGACCTGAACCGATGCAGTGAAAGGGGAGTGTGGTATCATGGAATCAAGGAGCTTATCTTTGGTGTACAGAGTGAGGTCAGTGGAAACATGAGGTATGATGGCTTAGTGTTGTTAGTTACTATGCACAGTGGTGGACAAAGTATGTACTATGTACTCAAGTAAATACTCACATAGGCTATTCAAAGGTACAAATTACAAAGAGCATTTTCTTTCATGTCAAGGCATTGCTTGTACAGTATAGAATTTTAGAAAGTAAAAAAAAAAAGTTTCAAACATTTGCAGAAAGACTTTGTTCACTATATTTGAAATAGGTCTTACGTAAATGGTAATGTATATTTTGGTAAGTTTGGGTCCAAGACTCCCTTCCTAGAAATGTAGAGCAGTCAAAAGTACAATATTTCTATTTGTAATGTAGCAGAGTGAAAGTCATGAGTTTGTAAAAAAAGAAAGAAAAAGAAGCCAAATAGCCTGCCTGCTTGCTCAGGGGATGAATTGAATCTTGACCTTTAGGTCAAAATTTGTGTCAAACCAGAAACAGGATCGTGTCAAAGGCTCACCTAGACACAGGATCTATACTGTATGTCTCAATAGAAGAGCAGGGAGACAAAATACAACCAGTGTATAAGTTTTATATTATATTAAGTTATATTGTATTAACTGCTTAACTGCCAAAGACGTTTATAAACGTCTTTGGGCCTTCAGCTATTGCCTGCCTTTGAAAAAAAAAAAAAAAAAAACTTTCTTCAAAAAAAAATAATTTCTAAAAAGATTCTCTAATTATTTAAGATTGACACCTTTTCGATATTCCAAACGAATAAGGAGATAACAATTCCCAAAGATTTGCTGCTCCATCCACTTCAATGTTAAAATTGAAACGGACAAACAATTCACAATGTTTTTTGGTTTGAAACTACTGGTTTTGAGCTATTTTCAAACATCAAACAACACATGACAACAAGGTTAAATTGACCTCGTTGACATTTGTGAAACCACACCTGAATCTCATCTGTGATTAGAAATTATCTGGGATCAATCATACTGGAGAAAAATATTCTGTGGCTATGTGAAAAGGTACCAAAATCGGTCAAAACCCTGGCAGAGGCTACAGACTTTTTGAAAAAACTCTAACATACTCTACCATACATATTAAAAAATGTATTCATAAAACACACATAGTTATAGTGCCGCTTTAAGCGCAGTACTCAAGTATATGTACTTAGTTACTGTCCACCACTGCTATATATATATATTCACATGAAATGGGAATAAGCGCCTTGGCAACGGTTGAGCGGCAGTCAGGGACGCAGAACGCTCTACTACGCCTTTGTTTTGTGTATTCATGTGGTTTGTGTGACGGTGTGGAGGCGTGCCTCCTTTGGTTTATAGCAGTGTTGATACTATGTAAATAAAGCTGGCTATTAAGCTGACAGCACTGACTGATAACACTGTATGTTTCATCACTACTGCCCTCTCACAACGCAATGCATCAAACACAATCTGTGTGTGTGTGTGTGTGTGTGTGTGTGTGTGTGTGTGTGTGTGTGTGTGTGTGTGTGTGTGTGTGTGTGTGTGTGTATATATATACACACACACACATATATATATATATATATATATATATATATATATATATATATATATATATATATATATATATATATATATATATATATACTGTTATTTGTGCCCTTCTAACAGAGCATGTACTGTAGCTGTATATATGTGTGTGTGTGTGCGTGCATGTGTGTGTTCGTGTTCGTTTGCATGTGTGTGTACATGTCTATATCTGCAGGAGAGGTGGTTTGTGTGTGAAACATTAGATGGTCAGTCCACCAAACGGAAAATTCCAATGTGCACTGAGCCACAGCCTGACTCTACACCACTCACACACCGTTTGTGTGTGTGTGTGTGTGTGTGTGTGTGTGTGTGTGTGTGAGTGTGTGGGGTGTACGGATGGATGGTTGTGTGTTACGGCAGGCAGTCACATCAATATAAATAGTGAGACACGGTGAAGGCAATCTAGCGCAAAGACTATGACTATCTATGTGTGCTTGCGTGTGTGCGTGCGTGCATGCGTATATGTGTGTGTGTGTGTGTGTGTGTCTGTCTGTGTGTGTGTCTGCGTGCATGCGTGACTGTGCCTGCGTATGTGTTCATCCTGACCCTATAATAAATCCCTGGTTAGGATCCAGGCCTACAGTACATCCTTCCAGCCACTATTTACTAAGTAATATCACTGTAATATCATTAGTCCCCAGTAACTATAGTCTCTCTCCAGGTCCTCAGAAAAGCCCTCCATCGTCGCCTGCGTCATCCCGGTTCTCCATACATCCACCTCGTCTGTACTTTGTACTCCTGCATCTTTCTTGAGTACGTCCAGTCGTCCACGTACTGTATGTTAATGTGGGACGTCCCTTCTCCTGGCTGCTATTTCGTCGCTCACCCTTGGTGTTCCCTCATACAGATTCTTGTTGGTAACACGTTCACTCTTGCTGACTCTTGTTAAGTACGGCATGCAACACTCAGGTGTACAGTAGCACCCGTCTAGAGACTTCTGCAGGGTTGGTTTCAGGGTCCAGCATTCGCTGCCATATAGGAGAACAGACTCTGCCGTTGCATAGAAGAATCTGAGTTTGATTTGTCGTGTAATTTATTACAATTGTCAAAACAGTAATAATAATATTACAGTTAATAATCCAAGTAACTTTGAGTTGTTAAGTTACAATTAAATTAGGCATGAGAATGACTGGGGGATTTGGGCTCCATATCTAGATTTGTGGATTAGACATAGCTTTGTTGTTGACTTTCCGTGTCCCAAAAATAAGCATACGTAACTGGTCTCTGGAACTAGTTTCTCCCCATCCACATTCCTGAGTCTAGCTCTGTCCACCTGTTCAAGAGTAGACTGAAAACACACCTATTCACATTAACCTTTGACATCACTTAAGGCCAATCCATGCGCCTTCCGTCATCAGGGTTCGGACAGGCTCTCAGAAATAGTTGGGAGAGTCAGGACATCTGGGGGCGCACGAGCTCTGAGAACATGTTATGAGACCGTCCATCAGAAATTCATAATGATGTCAATTTGTTGTTACATCACCTCCCATCACCTCCCTTCACCTCCCTTCTATGCGCGTGCGTGCGTGTACATTGCACCCCTTTGTTACAGTATATAAATAGTTTGAAAATTGTGAAAGTTGTGAAATCTTTCTACTTTTACTCAAGTAATTTGTTTAAAATACAGGCCTTTTACTTGTAACAGAGTGTTTTTACTCTTTTATTTCTGCTTTTACATAAGTAAATAATCAGAGTTCTTCTTCCACCACTGTTAAGCAGGCGAAGTGTCTGAGTTCAGAGAGTTGACACATATTGACATGGTAGTCTGTGTGTGTCACAGCCTGCAGGCTACGTATGCAAAACATACGTTCAGATGAACACGTCCTGTGTACACGGACGCAGCATGAACAGAACACACACCTCTGCAGGAAAAGCTATTTTATAGCAAGACAAATATTACACACACACACACACACACACACACACACACACACACACACACACTCAAATAATGAATAAGTATGTCCAGTCCACACGCGCGTGCGGGTGTGTGTGTGTGTGTGCGTGCATGCATGTGTGCACGTGATGATAACGGTCAGTGAGTGTATTCATGGTTACCATGGCAGCCAAACAAGAGACACGATTATGACAAAAATGAAATAGCAGAGACAGAGAAAAAGTGCAGAGAAAGAACATGACTATAGATGGACATCTCAGCACTGTCATAACACACATAGTTTATGACAGTGGTTCTCGAACCTTTTTTTGGCTTCAGCACTCCCTTTCCCTGATTTCTGAATACAAAGTACCCCTTTTAACCAACTTCAAAATGTTTTGGTTGGAAAAATATTGACATCAAAAGTAGCAGTCTTTATGTCAATATGTTGAGTCAATGAGTCAAGGCAGAATGTAGGACCTAAATGCAGGAGAGACAGAGGCTGAACAGGTCAATTCACAGGGTTTATTAACTCAATAGGTAGGAATACAAACTATAAGCAAAGAACCTACTACACGTAACATAAGACGATCACAGTGCAAACACAGGGCATAAATAAACAGGGAAACAACAAGACACAGGTGAACTCGACAGACAATCAACACTGGGATAGGCTGGGGGACTAAGAGGACACAGGAGGAGAACATGACTAATGAAAGGGTAGGTGAGACAAGACAGGCAACAGCTACAATGAGAACAGGAAATAAAGAACTACAAAATAGAGGTACACAAAAGCAGGGCAACAACAGAGTAACAAATAACAAGACTAAATACAGAAGAGAACAAAGGCCGGATGCACCATGGTGGAGGGCAGCTACTTTACCACATGCGCTAACCTATCGGTTATTTTATTTTAATCAAATTGCTATATTTTCAGTTGAATGAAACATTTTATGCACCCCTAAATGAAAACATTAGCCAAACAACAATAATACAATTTAAGTTCTCTCTAGGTCGTCCTCAGACGAGCCCTCCATCCTCGCCTCCCGTCATCCCGGTCCTTCGTACATCTAGGCCAGCTCGTCGGTATACTTTGTGCTCCTGCATCTTTCTTGAGTACGTCCACGTATATTAATGTGGGACGTCCTCGTGACCGGTGCCCGTGTGTTGGTTCCCACGGCACCAATTTTCTGGCCGGGAAGTTCTTGATGTCTTTGGCTAGTCTCATTTTGTCGCTCACCCTCGGTGTTCCCTCGTACAGATTCTTGTTGGTAACACGTTCACTCTTGCTGATGTTAAGTACGGCATGCAACACTCTGGTGTAGCACCCCGTCTGGAGACTTCTGCAGGGTTGGTTTCAGGGTCCAGCAAGTTAGAAATGTATAACTTGACACAGTACTGTGTGACACAGTGCACGGTAGTGTGACAGGCGTATTAAACGGTGGGCTCGTCTGGATGTGTCATGTGACGTCCCGTGTGTCACGTCTTTATCCTCCACCTGTCCCCCCTCCATGTAAAAACAATCCTCCTGTGAACTTCATACACACACGCACGCACGCACACACGCACGCACACACACACACACACACACACACACACACACACACACACACACACACACACACACACACACACACACACACACACACACACACACACACACACACACACACACACACACCGGTCTAATTTGAGAAGTGACGCCCACCCCTCTCTCTGGGGTCTGTCGGACTGTCTGTCTATTTGTCTGTCTATTTGTCTGTCTACGTCCGTCTGTCTGTCTGTCTGTCTGTCTGTCTGTCTGTCTGTCTGTCTGTCTGTCTATCTGTCTGCATGGATTCAAGTTCTCAGTCGCAACTGCTGATTTAAAGTCATTTGGATTCCATAGAGTCAACAACATGTCTTTCTCTTGGATGATTATACTTGTTTGCACACAGCCAAATTACATTTTGTTGTTACTATTCTTTAACCACTTGTAGCGTATGTAGTTATTTTCAAAATGTCTTCACAAAACTTTTGACAAAATCCTCTCTTTAATCAAACCATTGCCTTGGCAAGAAGGTGGGAAATTAGCTCAGCTGCTTTCACTCAAGAATTTTAGATTAAGGAGAACTTAACCACATGAACCCGAAAATAGCATATATCTAGAGGGACCGAAGGAAGCAGTCCTAGTATAGAGCCCTGGGGGACCCCGGTCAACAAAGTATACAGGGTTAATTGCCTCAACAGCAGCTGGGGGGGTCAGTGTTTTTGCACAAGGACATTTTGACAGGAATTGTCAAGCGGCTGTCCACAGAGATTGGAGCTGTATAGCTAGCTGTCTGATTATCTGCTTTTGGGGACAATTCTATGTCCAGCTGCCCCAGATCACATGTCATTAGAATTGACTGAAGCCATGTTTGACCTGATAAATTAAACGTTTTGTGGCTGTGGGATCAAACCTGTGACCTTCTAGTTAACCCATTAAGACCGGGAAAGCATCTGTCGTTTTAGATTTGAACCACTTTAACCATTATTTTATACTTTGGCTATTCAAAAATAGCAGATAATATACAATTAGAAAAATCATGAAAATGGTATGCAAATCTTTGAATATACATTTTTTAAAGCGAACATTTGTAACTCATATCTTTGCTTCTGGGGGTCCCTGGAACTAAATATTTTGAGGTGGGGGTCCACGGCCAAACACATTTTGGGGGTCCTTGACATGAAAAAGTTTGAGAACCACTGATATTATAGCAACATACAGTATGTGTTTTTAAAAAAACTGTTAGGATTTAGAAGACATTTGTAGAATCGGCCTCAGGTCTTAATGAGTTAACACATCAGATTCTTGTCCCGGTCTAAAATATGTATGTTTCTGCTGTTCTACATACAGCTTACCAGTTAAAGAAGTTCAAGGCTTTTAGCTTTGCCGGCGGTGGCACACAACCAAGTATACATCAGGGATAACCCTAAAGCAGGTGGCTGATAAAGTCAAGCCCTACTACTAGATTTGACATTTATTGTAAGTTTAAAGGGTATTTGAATTGGTCAAACTAGCAATAGAATACATGTTCAGAAGCATCTTTCTGTAAACCCTAATGGTCTGAGATATTTCATAAAAGCAAAGCTAAAAGCCTTGAACTTCTTTAACTGGTAGCCTGTATGTAGAACAGCAGAAACATAGATATTTTAGAGCGACGATACGTAAACATCGTAATTTTACACATTGTGCAAAATGGCTTTGTAAACAGAGCACTAGCAACGGGGAATCCTTTCACTCTGTTTCACAAATCACAGGTTGGGACTTGGCCTGTCCAAAAAATCAGTCATGAGATTTGATTTAGCTTGAATCCGTCTGTAATATCTTTATGTTCGTCTGTCTGTCTGTCTGTCTGTCTGCCTGTCTGTCTGTGGAATTAGTACCAACTGTATTGAATATGCTGTTGCCGCTGTTACGATATTTGTGTATTCTGTGATGTCATAGCGACATTATGATTGCATGTATTTGGTTGCGTGTATTTGCTTACGTTTTTGCTATATCCACTTAAACCCTCTCTAGACTTAGTAAATTGGAGCTGAGTTGGCTCTGTACTTGGGCTGCTTTTTTAACGTCTACACCAAGATTTTGATGCTATATTAACTCATTTTGCCGTGGACCCCCTGGGTGTGTGTGTGTGTGTGTGTGTGTGTGTGTGTGTGTGAGAGTCAGCATTCCCCACCCAAGGTCAGGCTAAAAAGTCAAGGTCATTGTTACTATAAATAGAAAAAAGGCTGTCGTCTCTGTAGCACCTGTTGATTGGTTTATTATACGCCTATAGGTGGCGCTCTGCAATGTGGGTGGCACAGGAAGTGTTCCATTGCACTGTGATGGAAATAGCAGATCTAGAAGCTAACATAGTGTAACGGTGCGACGCATAGTGAGCTGGTAGCTCTGCTATTTCCGTAGAGTGACAGCGTTGTACAAGGTGGGGTAAGTCATAGTTTCATCATTCATTCAATCATTGTTACAACAAAAATATTTTTGTTAAAAAGTTAAAGCTCTATATTGTGATATCAATCATTAAAGCAGCACTATGTAACTTTCCTCTTCTACCCTGGATTTGAACCCGGTTGACTGCGCAAGTGCAGACATTTTTACCATTGAGCTAATATAGAGCCTGCCTGCTTGCTCAGGGGATAAGTCGAATCTTGACCATGTCACGGTCTGAGTCAGGGCAGATTGTAGGACCCAAGTGCAGGAGAGACAGAGGCCGAACAGATCGGTTCAAAGTATTTATTAACTAAAAGACAGGAATACAAACTCAAGATGGTGGAACTAAACTCAAGATACAACACACGTAATATATTACAATGAATTTGCAACCAAACACTAGGAACAGGGAGGTATAAATGCACAAGGACTAACTAGACACAGGTGAACACAACTGGACAATCAACACTGGGATAGGCTGGGGAACTAAGAGGACACAGGTGGAAACAACGGCAATCACAAGACCGGTTAGACAAGGCAGGTACAGAACTACAGGGGCAGACAGGAAGACACAGAACATTACTACAAAATAAAGGTACACAAAAAACAGAGTAACAAATAACAAGACTAGATACAGAACAAAGGCCTAATAAGTCCAAGACCTTAAAAGGGCCGTCAAGGATACAGAACAGTCCTAATAAGTCCCATAAGGGCAGTCAAAGGCTAAATAATAAAGTCAAAGTCCAAGGCCCGAGGAGCGGACCATGACAGACCATCAGGTCAAACTCCGTGTCAGATCCTGTGTCTAGGTGAGACATGACCTTTGACACGATCTAAATGTCTCAATAGAAGAGCACGGAGACAAAATGCAACCACCCCAATTGTATAAGTCATATTGTATTAACATACTCTACCATACAGATTGGACAAAATTACATTTTATTCATTAAATAAAAGTTGAATAGTGCTGCTTAAAGTGTTTGTTCAGTAAAAGAGGTCTTTCGTCTCTCCAGCTCCTCAATAAACAGAATTATTTTTTAGGTCGGGATAGCAATTTCATCCGATCAGGAGAGAATTCCCATTCAATTGTATAGTGTTCCAGTTCCAATTTTGTCTGCTTTTTAGCGTTTTTTTTGTTTATCACTTCCAATTTCAATGTTTATCCTGTATGTGTTCTCTTTCCTGATTTTGGAAATTGGTATCCTGACCTTAAAATGAATTTTGTGTTTACTAAAGAGCTGGATAGACAAGGAGATCCCTGTTACTGAAAATCAAGGGCTTTTAAAGGGCAAGTTAAATTATTTGCAACCTGATTCATTTCATTCTATTATGAAGAGGAGGGGGTGACATTTTGACATAAAACTGCATCAATTCAATTCCAGCTGACGCGGTATTTCCAGCCTCACACAGAGGGCATTGGCAAGAGTGACATTCTGTCATGTATAATATTACCATGAGAGTCAGATTACAGCTTTTCAATACAGAGTGGTTTTTAGAACAAATAAATGTGGTTTATATTCAGACACATTCTGGAAGAGTTTGAGATGTAGACGCAGACATGCTATTTGAAACCTTACTGTGCGCCGTCATAAATCTAAATGTACGTCTGTTTTACTCCAATGTTTACAAACATTATGCCAACATAAACAAACATATTGCTGACCGTAGATCCGCTATTTTCAAATAGCCTAGGTATAAAATATGGCTAAAGTGGTTTTCAAATAAATGTAGTGGAGTAAAAGTACAATATTTCGATCCGAGATGTAGTGGAGTAGTATTGGAAATTGGAAATACTCCAGTAAAGTACAAATACCTCAAAATTGTACTTAAGTACAGTACTTAAGTAAATGTACTTAGTTACTTATCACCACTGAATACAGCAAATAATAATACTGCAGTCCCTTCAACAGCTTAACCACTTACACCCGAGTAAAACAACCTGTAGTTGCAACTGTACTTGGGCCGCTTTTTCCCCCCCTATCTACACCAAATCTCCGGCAAAAATAGCAAGATCTACAAGCTCACATCTACATGTTAGATCTGCTATTTTTGGTTAATGTTCCCCCCCCCCAGCATTATGGATGCCGGGGTTCAAGTGGTTAATAGATAAAAACCTGTTGTTTATTTATCACTGCAGTCTGCCGCATTGTTTCTAAAAAAGTATAAAGTATTATACGGAAGTATATTGAAGAAGGCTGTCACTACTATCTCCTACACCTCATGTTAACTCTCTCTCTCTCTCTCTCTCTCTCTCTCTCTCTCTCTCTCTCTCTCTCTCTCTCTCCATTCCGCCATGTGCAGCTGTCCATGCTGGTATTAATAACTCAATTGAGAAATACAGACGTACACCCTAGCAATGTCCTTCCCTCCTTACTTTACTCCCTCCCTCCTTCCTTACCCCCCCCCTCTCCCTCCCTTCCTCCCTCTCTCTCTCTCTCTCTCCCCCTCCTTCCTTTACTCCCTCCCTCCTTCCTTACCCCCCCCCCCCTCTCTCTCCCTCCCTCCTTCCTTACCCTACCCCCCCCCCCCTCTCTCTCTGCCAGGCTAACGTCATCCCGTGCTGTTTTGAACAGTCTGTCAGACCTACTGTCTGCAAGAACAGTCACGCGCGTGCCTTTCACAAACAAAAAAACAAAACACAAACACACACACACACACACGCACGCACGCACGCACGCACGCACACGCACACACACACAAGCGCATTTGTCTAGCCTGTGCTTTTGCTGCACTGCACGCAGACATTGCATTTGAATCATTTGTTTGTAGATATTTGATGTCGCTATAGTGAATGTTCTACACATGTAATGTGCTCATTCAACTGTTCATTTAAAGTCATACTCTGTAACGTTTGATATAAACTCATACCGCGTGTGTGCCATGTGTATTTTTCACAACAATCATATCACATAAATGTGTTTTTTGACAACTTCTCTGAACACAATTTAGTCATGAGTGAGTTAAAATTTGCAGTTTCTGACAACTTGTTTTCCAAAATAATTCTCAGCACTAGGACCCTGCAGCGTTCGTTTTGAAGCAGTAATTCAGTACTGC
>NC_137620.1:37880776-37905776 GCF_963280865.1 Gymnoscopelus braueri | reverse complement strand
GGTTGAGAACCTACAGTACTGGCTGGAGGCAATGTCAGATTGAAGCATTCAGTCTTAAGTCTGATATCAGGCTACGACACCACCCCCCCCCCCCAACCTCCCCCCAGCCCCTGATCCCTGGGGGCCCCCGGGGGTCCCATATACTAAGGGGAGCCGCCACATTCATTGTGTTACTGGTTTTAATGACAGGCTTTCATTTCATTAATGGTTTGTCAGGTGGAGGGTCTTTGAGGCCAACGGCTGTTCCAATGGAAACACTGCCAATGATAGTACATACATACCAATAAACACACACACGCGTGTGTACGTGTATGTGTGTGTGTGTATGTGTGTGTGTGTGTGTGTGTGTGTGGGGGGGGGGGACAAAGAGAGAGGGAGAGAGAGGTGACATCTCCAAAATAGACCCTCCATTCAACGAAGAGGCAGCGTATTCAGAAATAGTACACGCACACGCACGCACACACACACACACACACACACACACACACACACACACACACACACACACACACACACACACACACACACACACACACACACACACACACACACACACACACACACACACACACACACACACACACACAGCTGCCCCCTATCCCTTTACCGTGCCTCCCAAGGTAATCCTGTCCCTACGGCAACCATGCATTGGAAATATAAACACAAACCTCACAGGTGTGTGTGTGTGTGTGTGTGTGTGTGTGTGTGTGTGTGTGTGTGTGTGTGTGTGTGTGTGTGTGTGTGTGTGTGTGTGTGTGTGGTTGTGCGCGTGTGTGTGTGTGTGTGTGTGTGTGTGTGTGTGTGTGTGTGTGTGTGTGTGTGTGTGTGTGTGTGTGTGTGTGTGTGTGTATACTTGGCCCTGGGTGGAAAAAATGGGGTTGCAAAATCGTGGGATACATTTTTTTTAAACAAAAAAATATATATATAAAAAGAATACTACTAAATAAAATACCAATTCATTAAAACTGTGGTTCTCAAAATGTTTAATTTCCCCACAAGTCCCCACAAGTCCAGCAGATATGTCCTGGTCCTCAAAATATATGGTTGTTTTATGGTTGAAAAAGATTTTTAGTTGGAGTTATGCCTTATTTATTCTTAGCTGCACACTGTTGTCGCGCGCAGAAAATAGCTATTGTACATCACATAGTGAGCTATTTTCGTCTTTATAGTGTTATAGAGTTAAAAATATGAGCGTGTGTGTGTGTGTGTGTGTGTGTGTGTGTGTGTGTGTGTGTGTGTGTGTGTGTGTGTGTGTGTGTGTGGAAACTGGACACTCTGCTTAGTGTTGCCTTGATGCGTTGAATATTTCATGTCCTCTTTTTTCTGTACTATCAACTCTGTGCCTCTGTCTACCCCCCCCCCCCCCTCTCTTCTCTTCGTCTGTCAGTTGTGATTCTACCTCTATTTAACGGCAGTTCTCTCACTCTTTGTTCATGCGTGGATCACTGATTGGGCCTTTAAAAAAATCTGCAGTGTGTGTGCCTTTAAAGCTGTCTTTAAAAAGTACATTCTAAAACGGATAGTTCCGATCCTTTGCTTGATTCTGATTGGCTGTGTCCTGTTGTAATACACTCACTCAATAGACACACACCTAGAACACACACACACACACGCGTCAGTATCACTGAGCCCATGTCTTGTTCACAATATTGACCGCGTTGTCGTTCTTCATACGAGGAGTATTTCTTTCATCCTGTGAGCAAGGTTTCACAAAGCACTTAAAAACAAGACACACGTTTTGATTGATTGATTGATTGATTTATTGACAATATGCAAATAACAAAACAATGCACACAGGGAATAGTCAATAGTCTGTTTCTGGAGCCCATAACCACAAGAACATTTTCTATCACTGTGTGAGCTTTGAATCTTTTAACTGTTTTAATTGGGACATGTGTATGAGATTTACATGTTGCTATATTTGGTAGCCGTTTTAGAAATAAGGCTGTGGCCGTAGTTTACTGTGATTTTAGAACATCAGTTAAGATCGTAGGCACTCTACTCACAGCACCCTTTAAAGGGATAGTTCACCTAAAGAAATACTTATTTTCTATCGATTAGTCACGCCATTAGTTTTTGTCGCATTCCTAAGCCAATAATTTGATGTCCAGCGGACCGGTAGACAGCGGTTCCGGTAGGAGACACAAAGGAGACTCTTTGCGTCTCCTACCAGAACCGCTGCCGGTCATCAAATGATTGGCTTAGGAATGCGACAAAAACAAAAAATCTCCATGAATTTAATGCTTCATGGGGTGTCTAATTGATATAAATAAGTAATTTTTTGGGTGAACAGTTACTAGAATCCATGATAAACTATGGCCTCTTGCGACACAAAAATGATGTAAGATACTTCAATTTCTCCATTGCTATTTCCTACATCTCATGCTAACTGTCTCTTTCTCTCTCTCTCTCTCTCTCTCTCTCTCTTCCAGGTGTGACACGTCACAGATCCTCCGACAACCTCCTGTACCGACTGCCATAACCATGCGCTCCTCCTCCTCCTCCTCCTCCTCCTCCCTCCTCCTCTTCCTCCTCGCCCCCCTCCTCCTCCTCCTGTGCCTCCTGGCGCCTCCGTCCGCCGCTCAGAGCGACGGCGAGCTGGTGGTGCAGACGCACGCGGGGCGGGTGAAGGGCACGCGCCAGGCCGTCGTCGGCCACGGCCACGTCACCGCCTTCCTGGGCATCCCCTTCGCCGAGCCGCCGGTGGGCAAGCGCCGCTTCCGCCCCGCCCAGCCCAAGCGGGTGTGGACGGACGTGTACGAGGCCAACGAGTACCCCAACGCGTGCTACCAGTTCGTGGACACCTCGTTCCCAGGGTTCCAGGTAGGAAGAGAGAACGGTTGCAATTGTGTAACCATTTGAGTTTTTTTTCGATTTCATTGTTCTAAAAACCTCTCGAATTTGGCCTGGTTATCAGACTGAAGCTGCGTAGAGCTTCTATTGGCTCCAGTGTAGGCGATTACAAGGGGGAGGGGAATAGAATTTCCCTCAACCAATCCTAAGGGATCCCCACCCCCACCTCCGACTCTCATTAGACCAGGGGTCTTCAACAGGGGGTCCGGGACCCCTAGGGGGTCCTCAGAGCTACTACAGGGGGTCTGCCAAATCTTTGTGTGATATGATTTTTATTTTGACCATAAACACTTGAACCCTAGCATCCCTTTTCTGAGGAGAACTTTAGCCAAAAATAGCAGATCTACAAGCCCACAACGCCTCGCGCTGCGAGGCGTTGTGGGCTTGTAGATCGGCTATTTTTGGCAAAGAGGGAGAAGTGTAGAGAGAAAAAATAGCTAAAAAAGTATAATCTGAAACATAATTTTATAGAATATAGAGGGGGTCCCTGCTTCATCTCTCTCTCAGCTAGGGGGTCCTTGGCCTGAAAACGTTGAAGACCCCTGCATTAGACAATATATTTTGTACCGAATAAATCCTAGGTTCACATTTACAACACCAGACCAAGAGGCAGTCCACTCAGAGAGTGGGCGGGGGTCTATGGTCTGGAACCAGGCTATCTCGAACTATTTGTAGCAGCGGTGTAAAGTAACTAAGTACATTTACTCAAGTACTGTACTTAATTACAATTTTGAGGTACTTTTACTTTACTGGAGTATTTCGAATTGTCAACGCTTTTACTTCCACTCCACATTTCAGAGGCAAATATTATACTTTTACTATTACTAAATTTGAAACTTTATAGTATTCAAATGAGTTTGATTAAGTGTTGCACCTCTACCTCCAGGGCAGTGAGATGTGGAACCCCAACAGGGAGATGAGTGAGGACTGTCTGTACCTCAACGTGTGGGTGCCGTCGTCCCCAAGGCCACACAACCTCACTGTCATGGTGTGGATCTACGGTGGAGGTAAGGGTTGCAAACCGCATGCAGCCACCACACACACATGAGCCAACCATGGACGGAGTATGCACCACCGGGACAAAGGGGACATTATTCAACCCGTTAAGACCTTAGGCCGATTCTATAAATTATGCCTTCTAAATAAGTAGTTCGCACACTTTCAAGATTTTTTCAAAAATTTTCAAAAACAGCAGATGTACAAACTCGCACACTTTATCTAATTTATCTTGATGCAAATGGATTATTAGTATAAAAGTGCACAAAGTGCCGCACTAAATATGTTAGTACTTTTACTTTTGGTACTGTAAGTATATTTTGATACCAATACTTTTGTACTTTTACTCAAGTAACATTTTGAACACAGGCCTTTTACTTGTAACAGAGTATTTCTACATTGCAGTATTGGTACATTTACTTAAAGGGATATTTCACTTTCAAAAAAGCTTTTGGTCATTTTATCGTCTACTCAGGCTTTTGTGAGCTTCCCAGACACTTTTTAAGCTGCTCGATTCAGTATTTAGATATTTGATATTAATTTTATCAGACACGCCCCCTTCCTATACAAACCCATTGTAACTTCTAACTCCATTTTAACCATGATAGATTCATCGAAAACACCCGTCCTTGGTTCTGGTGACTCACCCTGCCCTCCTAATATGCGAGGTGGCCATGTTTTTTTGATTACTTTTAAAATGTATTTTATTTTTACATTTTATTGTATTTAATTTATTTTATACATGTTATAAAAATAAATGGAAATAGTAATTGAAAAAACACGGTCTCCTCACGTATTAGGAGGGCAGTAAGAGTCACCAGAACCAAGGACGGGTGTTTTGGATGAATCTAACATGTTGAAAATGGAGTTTGAAGTTACAATGGGTTTGTATAGGAAGGGGACGTGTCTGATAAAATGAATATCAAATAAATAAATACTGAATCGAGCAACTTAAAAACTGTCTGGGGTGTTAACAAAAGCCTGAACAGACGATAAAATGACAAAAAAATGTTTTGAAAGTGAAATATCCCTTTAAGTAGAAAATGTGAGTACTTTTTCCACCACTGCCTATATGAATGTGACAGGTACAGTAGGGAGTGAAGGGAGCTGGCAGGGGGGGGGGAGAGACACTCATCATGAGATGTGATCCTGGGTCATTTCAGGATAGTGTACATGTGTGTCCTGACTCAGGGGGGCTTCACCATTACACCATCAGCACTATGACAGCACACAACACTTTAGAAGAGGCTGCTAGACTCTTATAGCACGTTCACATTAGCAGCAACAAATCGCTGAGTCACTGTTGAAGTGTTGCTCGTGTCACAACCCGGCCCGTGGGCCATGACAAATTGACTACTACTACAGTGGTATAGTGCTAAAAGTAACAGTAATTTATTAACAGAAGTAACTTAAATAATGCTTACAATAAGGTGTGGTTGGACAACTGTAGACTGTCTTGCACACAGACCAACTTTGACCTTGCCCTGTGGTATTGACCTTTGACCTATTTGGGGGGAGGGGGTAATCCATAATATGGGTCCTCCTGACCCTCTAACACACTCACACACTGTCAATTACAATTCACCTGTGACCTGCTAGCTGGACTTTATAGTTGGACTGATATGCTACAGTTTAGTAACCAGTTAAAGTGATATTTTTGTTGTTTTAAAAAAGTTACATTTCTATATTGCGATAGTTATCATTGCTATGGAGTGTTTGGACAATTACGTCCATTTGGTTCCATTTGCACACTCTCAGAGTTAAATTAACGCTGAGGATTTTACATTGTATATTGGTGGTCAGTCACAGAGATAATGTGTACCTGGTCTGTACACTCTCAGAGTTACAGACCTGTAAGGGTCCATTTAGTTCCTGACTATCAATCATTTTGCTGAGAAGCACACATTAAGAAGCGGTCAGCATCAATCTAACACACGTTGACCCTGTGTGCTCTGCAGGTTTCTACAGCGGGTCATCGTCGCTGGACGTGTACGACGGTCGCTACCTGGCCCACACAGAGACGGTGATCGTGGTTTCTATGAACTACCGCATCGGCGCGTTTGGCTTCCTGGCTCTGCACGGCTCCAACGAGGCTCCGGGCAACGTGGGTCTGCTCGACCAGAGGATGGCGCTACAGTGGGTCCAGGATAACATCCACTTCTTCGGCGGAAACGCCAAGCAGGTACGCTTCATAGAATCTGACGAATTTTGACCTGAAGGTCGTGATTCAATTTATCCCCTGAGAAAGCCGCCAGGCACTATTAGCTCAATGGTAAATGATGTCAGCACTTGCGCAGGAAGCCGAGTTCAAATCCGCAGGGTAGAAGAGGAAAAGTTACATAGTGCAGCTTTAACAAAACAAAACAAAACAAAAAAAACAATACCTCCTGTGTTGAACATCTTAAAAAAGAGTTTGGTCTTTCTCAGTGGTGGAAAGTAACTAAGTACATGTACTCAAGTACTGTACTTAAGTAAAACTTTGAGGTATTTGTACTTTACTTGAGTATTTCCAATTTCCAATACTTTTACTTCTACTCCACTACATTTATTTGAAAACTTACTACTAATTACTAATTACTAGTTACTTTGTAGATTTGGATTATTATCACAAAACAAACATTAACGACTTCAGCCCTATGCATTTCGGCCATTTGAAAATAGCCGATCTACAAGCTCACAATGCGTCGCTATGCGACGCATTGTGAGCTTGTAGATCTGCTATTTTCAAAAGATTTTATACATTTGTGTAACGGGACATTCTACATCATGAGTACTTTCTACTTTTGGTACTTTAAGTACATTTTGATACCAATACTTTTGTACTTTTACTCAAGTACATTTTGAATTCCGGACTTTCTGCATTGCAGTATCCGGAGTATTTCTACATTGCAGTATTGATACTTTTACTTAAAAGTAAACAATGTGAGTACTTTTTCCACCACTGGTTATTTCTCTTGCCCACCCCCCAGGTGACTATCTTTGGCGAGAGCGCCGGCGGTGCCTCAGTGGGCTACCACCTCATGATGCCCGACAGCCGGCCCCTCTTCACCAGAGCCATCCTGCAGAGCGGCGTGCCCAACTGTCCCTGGGCCTCGGTCAGCCCCGGGGAGGCGCGCCGGCGGGCCACGCAGCTGGCCAAGCTGGTGGGCTGCAACGGCGGCAACGACACAGAGCTGGTGGACTGTATGCGCACCAGATCCGCACAGGAGCTGATCGACCAGGAGTGGCTGGTACGGTATTTACCTGTTTCCGTCTGCTGCTACATATATAGGCTTGTACAATACATCTTTTTAGTGAACGTTGATAATTCTGTCGAGTTGTTCAGCAAAACCTGGGAAAAAAATCGATTCATGTAAGAATCACGATTCTTATTATCTGTGGTTCAGAATTGATTCAGAATTTCCCAAATTCGAGCTGACGCTCGTTAATGCTACTTGCATCAAGGTAATTATTATTTGTGTATCAAATAGTACTACCCCTAATTTAAGATACCACCAGAGCCAATATTTTTTTTACAAGCAACCCTTTCTGGTATTACATAATTGTTTGTTTGAGCTGCTGGAAATAACAAGGCTACAATTGGTTGTTAATTGATTGGGAATCATTTTGAATTAAGAATCGATTTTTGATAATCGTTTTGAATCAAAAATTCGATTTTGAATCAAATCGTGCCCCCAAGAATCGGAATCGAATCAAATTGCGAGATCGCAGAAGATTCGCAGCCCTACAAAATAGGGACGCCGTCTTGAACACCAGACATTCATCACAAGGTTACTTTACGCTTCCCATTTCAAAAACTAATTCAAAGCAACACACAGTAATGTATAGAGAGCAATGAAAGAGCTGCAAAGTCTTCCATCACAACTCACACAGGCAACAAGTCAATCTGATTTAAAAAAGAAATGAAAGAAATATCTTATGAAATCTGCTTTTTGATTACGGCTAACTGAACACTGTTTAATGTTTCTACATAGTATAACTGAAATCTAAATCTGAATTTGTAACTATGGTTGTTGAGGTATCGTTAAGATTTCTGCAATGATTTACTACACCATATAATTGAGATTGATTATAATTTATTTGACCATTTTGGTTGTATTTTAAGTGTTTAACTGTTTTCTGATAATGCCATGTAAATGTATTTCTGTGTGGACCCCAGAGTAGCTGTTGCTAAGGTAGTAGCTAATGGGGATCCAAAGAAACAAAGAAACAAATAAACAAATAAACGTGGTTAAGTAAATGTAAACCTAATGTCTTGTGGTCAGGTCCTGCCATGGACGGCTTTGTTCCGGTTCTCCTTTGTCCCCGTGGTGGACGGAGACGTCATGCCCGACACCCCCGAGGCCATGCTCAACTCTGGGAACTTCAAGGACACTTCGGTCCTGCTGGGAGTCAACCAGGACGAAGGCTCCTACTTCCTGTTGTACGGGTCGCCCGGCTTCAGCAAGGACAACGAAAGCCTCATCTCCAGAGAGGACTTTCTGGAAGGTATACACACCCCTTCACTGTGGTGGAAGAAGTACTCACATTTTGTACTTAAATAAAAGTACCGATATCAAAATGTAGACATACTCTGTTACAAATAGGCGTGAAGCTGAGCGTTCCCCACGCCAACGACATCGGTCTGGAGGCGGTGGTGCTGCAGTACACCGACTGGATGGACGAGAACAACGGTCTGAAGAACCGTGACGGCCTGGACGACATCGTGGGAGACCACAACGTCATCTGTCCCCTCGCACACTTCGCACGGTCCTTCGCCATCAGAGGCAACAACGGAAACTCCGGAAGTAGGACCTCAATACAGCTGTGTGTGTGTGCATGTGCGTGTGCGCGTGTGCACACGTGTGTGTGTGTGCGCGCGTGTGTGTGTGTGTGTGTGTGAGTGAGTGAGTGAGTGAGTGAGTGAGTGAGTGAGTGAGTGAGTGAGTGAGAAATCTAGGGGTGCAACAATTCATTACTTAATCTATGGTTAATAATCAATAATAATGAATTACTTAATGTATAATCAATAATAAAATAATAAAATAAGAATGGAATATTGCTTTTGGGGTCGCCGGCATGGTGCGGTAGTAAAGTTCCAGGCATCGTGGCCTCTGGCAACTGCCCGATTTCATGGGTGTGGGGGGGGGGGGGGGGGGGCTGTGAGCGGGTATGTGATGAACAACCTATCCAACTGTGTGCAATGACACATAGACAGGAGAAATGTTTTATAACGATCTGTTGTTGGAGGACTAAGAACACTATGATCACAACAGATTGTTTTCATTGTGTGATTAAAACAACCTGGGGGAAGGGGGAATAGCAGAGAAGTACAACTTGTTTGTGGCATGATATTGAAATGATATTGTGACATAACAACAAGAATTATGAAACAGAGAGAATGGACAAAAATAACTTCTCTGTCTGCCTCCACCTACTCCTCTTCTCCTGTTTCTAACCACATATTATCCTTTCTATTTCTTTCCCTTTTCCTTTCCATCTCTCCTCCATGTCCTCCATGTCTCCATCTCCTCTTCTCTCTCCTTCCCATCACATTCCTCCTTCCATCATGGTGGCCTCTCTCTGCGTCCATCCAGGTGGAGTGTACCTGTACCTGTTTGACCACCGTGCGTCCAACCTGCCGTGGCCAGAGTGGATGGGCGTCATCCACGGATATGAGATAGAGTTTGTCTTTGGTCTGCCACTGGAGAAGAGACTCAACTACACCTTTGAAGAGGAGAAACTGAGCCGCAAGATCATGAGATACTGGGCCAACTTCGCCCGCACCGGGTGAGTGACATTTCAAGGTTGTGGTGTTTGGCAAAAAGACATGTGGCACACTAATTGACGAGATGGATAGCATTGCAGACGTGAGGCGTGATGAGTCACTTGACATCAGTAAAGGAGACATACGGGAGATGTGAGCAATGTGGGTGAAGTGGAAGATATGGGTTTTCGACAGAGTGGTGTCAAGTGCCGTACGCAATTAAATCCCTTTAAAATCAATTAAAGTTGTTCTAGAAGACCGTGACCGGTTTAATCACCCTGTTGGGATTTTATTCTTCAATAATGACCAGCATGACTATTGATTACACACACACACACACAAGCTGTCCTTAACCCCCCCCCCCCCCTTCTATACCTCCAGAAACCCCAACGCCAACCATGAAGGTATGGTAGAGGGTAAGCGCTGGCCTCTCTTCAGCGTCAACGATCAGAAACACGTAGGACTGAACACAGAGCCACTGAAGATCCATAAAGGTCTGCGCAACCAGCTGTGTGCTTTCTGGAACCGCTTCCTACCACGCCTACTCAACATCACTGGTAAGGACTACTTCAACCTCAGGGCTCTATACTTCTGTATTTTCTGTTTTCTGTTATCGTGGGGAATGCGTTTGCTGAAAATAGCCGATCGACAAGCTCATAACGCGTCACGTTGTGAGCTTGTCGATCAGCTATTTTCTGAGGGCTGAAATGAAAGTGCTTTCTGAATAATTCAGTCAATGTTATAAGATTAATTCCTAAGTGATGGATCCTAAATCAATATTTTCTCCGGGGACAATTGGCGACTACACTTTTCAAATCAATCCACAGTTTAAAATACTACAACAAGCCCATCTTCCCCCTATATTTGTAGAGAGGGTAGAACACACAAACCACAACGTCAAATTCAATAAAAGCCAGTGTTCAAGAGAGAGAGAGAGATTGGGTTTGCAAAGGAATGCCGGGCATGGTCAGTAACGCAGACAGAATGCCACACACGCACACACACACACACACACACACACACACACACACACACACACACGCACACGCACACGCACACGCTAGGCCCAGTATTTTCCATCACAACAGAACACAACCAAGAGCATGGATGCAGTGGTGAAGGTCAGGCGATGAGAGATTTGGAGTGTGACATTCTAGATGATCGTATTTATCCTCCGTAGAGGTGACCTTACAGCTATGTTCCGTCTCTGTCCCTCCACAGCCTCCACTCCTGTTCAGTCTGGACTTAGTTTGATATTAATCTCACTCACTCTAATTTTCGCTGTCCCGAACGAGACATAATTATTGATCATCCATTCCCTCAGATCAATATGAAAATCGCTCTCTGTCTATTAGATGAAAACTGCTTCACAGCAAACAGAGTCAGTTTACGTTGTGGGTTTACAAAAGCATCTCAGATAGAATGCTTCTCTAACAGTACATTGCGGTTGTAAACAAAACTCACTCTCATTGCAGACACAGTAAAGCGCATGCCATTGGTTGGTACCATTATGTTTTTGTTTGACAGGAAGTAGTTAAGATTGGAGTTCGGACTTTTGATATAAAAATACACATAAATTGATTTATTTAAAAAAAATGTGGCATCTATTATTAACTATGTCCGCATGATGACTACGGATATGCTCTGAAAAACAAGTGTGAAAAATAAAAACTTTTTATCTAAACATTGTCAAATCTGGCTTCCCTTTTTTGGGCATTATGATCATCATTATAGGCAAATAATTCCTTTACTATAATGTGCCAAAAAAGTGAAAATAGAAAATTATCACAACACGAGCCTGTAAATCTTCTATTCTCACTATTTTCCGTACGATGAAGTATAAGCTTTTAAGCAATATCACATGAGAGGGAGTGCTGTTGTAGCCAACTGTTTAACAGCATGGCTGTGATTGGAGGCCACAGGCTGATCCAACACTTCTACAAAGTGTTTATGAAGTCCTGGGAGAGAGAACACTGTATGACGTCGTCGATGAATCTGTTGTTTATTCTGCTCTGCCAACAAATCCTCCAACAGCTCATAAACAATCAGCCCCGTCTAATAAGAGGAGTCAATAACAGGCCAACGTCAGCTACAGTAGCTAGCTAGCTCTCACTCATTACTAAACGGCTTGCCTACATTTTGGCAAAGAACACGATAAAGTACCTTTGTTTGTTAATGGTTATTATGCACAGAATATGTATGAGTGGTCAGAAATTATATAAACACAATTAACCAATGACATCATCGATCGTCATTTCAAAAAAGATTTCAACATTTATTTATTTGTAATTTATGCAAGAGGCTCAATTTATGCCTTCTATTTCAGCACGCTAACTTTCCAGGAAGACAATTAGGCTGTAGTTTCTATTCGCACACATGAAGGAAGATCTCTCTTTCTAACCAGTTCTCTCTCTCTCTCTCTCTCTCTCTCTCTCTCTCTCTCTCTCTCTCTCTCTCTCTCTCTCTCTCTCTCTCTCTCTCTCTCTCTCTCTCTCTCTCTTTCTCTCTCTCTCTCTCTCTCTCTCTCTCTCGTCTCCAGACAACATTGACGAGGCGGAGCGCCAGTGGAAGGTGGAGTTTCATCGCTGGTCGTCCTACATGATGCACTGGAAGAGCCAGTTTGACCACTACAGCAAACAGGAGCGCTGCACTGACCTCTGAACCCCTCCCCCACCATCACCACCACACACACACCCACCCAGAGAGAGAGAGGGAGTGCGAGAAACAGAGCGAGAGAGAGACAGACAGAGAGAAAGAAAGATTTTGCTGTGAAAGATCAGTTCCCTCCATAATTTGCTCATTAAGTAGGCTATAGATACTGTATCTTCTCTAACTTATAACATTTTCACTACACACACAAGAACAGATATACAAGCTAAAACGTTAGCTAACAAACTAAACACAAGCTAACAGTGAGTCGCGGGACGCAACGTTAGCTTGTTGTTCGCTTCAGCCGTAATACTGAGTTTAGACATTTTACTCATCTGTCTCATACACACACACACACACACACACACACACACACACACACACACACACACACACACACACTGTTCTGACACTGTATTTATGTTATTTATTTAATTTATTCACAGCCATGTGTTTCTTCTCTGAACTTATGTTGTGATTGTTTTGTCCGACCTTGTGAGATATGCTGGTACGTCTCCATCGATGCTGCTGTCGTTTCATTGGCCACGTGAAATTATGGAGGGAACCGGCCAGCGCCGTTGCAGGAAGAAGTAGGAAGGGAAAATGTCAACGGCGCGCCATTACCTCTTGTGTGTGTGTGTGTGTGTGTGTGTGTGTGTGAGAGAGTGTGTTTGTGTGTGTGTGTGTGTGTGTGTGTGTGTGTGTGTGTGTGTGTGTGTGTGTGTGTGTGTGTGCGCGCGTGCGTGCGTGTGTGCACGTGTGTGCGTGTGTTGTGACCATGTGACGTGAGAAACGCGTAATTTATACTCCGACGCACGACAAAGTATAAATAAGGCCTGAGACTCAGATCTCTGACTTCTGTCAGTTCGCTCCACAATTTTTTTTTATACACATCATTCAGTTTTACCAGTTTTTTTCAGGGATTTCTTTCTCAACATTTCAGGGTTTTTGTTTTGGACAACACTACTACCACTAACTACTGCTTCTACGAAGTTTTGTTGGACTGTATGTTCTTTATTTGCCACTTGCCCTTTGTTTTAAGCTGTATTCGTACATGATGGTGTCGCTTTGCCGACAAGATCGAATAAACAGGCTAACAAGCTAACAACAAGCTAATACTGTGTCGTGCTATGCAACACACTGTTAGCTTGTTGTTAACTTGTTAGCTTGTTAGGTTGTTGTTAGCTTGCTAGCTTATCAATCGTACTGCGGAGCTAAGGCATAATACTTGCAACATAGTTGTCTGTCCACAGTGTCGGCAAACAATGCAGTGTTTGAAAGCAGTGGCGAAATGAGTTGCTTTTAACACTGCTAGACGACACGCTTCTGCATTGTTCGTGTCATTTTGTGGACAGACAACTTGTGTAAAAACAGCCTGTTGGGCCGTTGCCAGTCTTGTGTTGTTCTGTCCAAGTCCGTTTGAAGACCATCTTGAGACCGTTTGCCGTATAATACCAGTTCACTTGGTGGTCTGTGTCGTTAAGCAGAGCTGTAGTAATGTCTTGAGCATTGCTTGTGACTGTGTGTGTGTTGTTCCACTGGTCCTTCTCTCTGGTTCTGTGGCGTTCAGGCGGGCAGGTAGGGAAGGAGGAACGGGGGAGGCTCAACTCTTGTCCGTTGCCACCGACCTACCCCACCGCTCTTGTCTTTTTCGTTATCCATGTTTCTCCCATCCATCCATGTGCTTAATTCACGCTCCATCGTAACACGCCGTTGTTTGTCGAAAATTTACGATCCTTAAGATCGTGTCACATTTGTGACACGTTGTGAGCTTACAGATTGGCTATTTTCGCCAAACAACACTTTGTACGACAAAGTATTAATCAGACTTTTGTGAGACAATGTGGATCTCGCATTTTCAACCACCGCGTTAAAAGGGGATGGGTATTTTCTCCTCGCCAGAAACCGGTTGCATTGTGGGGGGAAGTGAGCTGTCACGTGTGGCAGGGCGGTTGTGAAACTAGTGAAAGCTCCCTTCGTTTTCTCAAAAAATGACATTTCATTTCCGTCCTCCCTGGAGCGTGCATGCAGCTTCCAGACGTGCTAACGTCGCTAACGGCCCGTTCTGTGCGGCTTCCTCCAAGTTTATTGTCGGTCAAACATTTGGAGCGGTCCCGATATATTACTGACTTTTGAAGCCAGACAACGTAGTACAGTATTATATTTTATGTATTACAGAATGCTTGTAGATAATTATAGCAGCTGTGTTCACGTGATCGGGGAGAAATGAATTGTTGGAACCATTGAACTACTGTAATCATACAATCAAGTGATATTTTAGTGGAAATGAAACATGGCAGACATTTTTCACCATAATATAGCAACACATGCCAAATTAAAAGAGTAACCAAATGTCCAGTTTGTCAAAGTATCCTTTTTAAATATGTCTGTTTCTGTGTTCCGTGTGTACGTCCGTCCGTGCGTTGTTCGTCTTTACCTGTTGGTCCCAAATCATCAGTCACATAGATAGGAATCGCGAGCCATTCATATACTGTAGTACTGCACAGAAACACAAACAAAGTAAATGTTTGTGTATGTGCATGCGTGTGTGTATGTGTGTGTAGGTGCGCCTGCAGCTTGTTGTGTGTGTGTGTGTGTGTGTGTGTGTGTGTGTGTGTGTGTGTGTGTGTGTGTGTGTGTGTGTGTGCGCGTGTGTGCAGCATGCATGTATTCATTTCAGTCCAAGCCATTGTTCCCTCTAATCTGTCACGACTGATTAAACTCTCAAAGGCCTCGAGCACTGTGAGCGATAACGTCATACCCATTTAGCTAAGGTTGCAGTGGCGCCTTGACCATAATTTTCCCAACACGTCATATGAAGAACGTGTAATTCAGTCGCAAATCTCTGGTCTGAACTAGGCCTTACAGAACCTAAAGAGTAAAAAAAATGCCCTTCAAATATGTGAAATAACAAATGTGGATAAAAAGCACTATAGCCCCCTATTTCAGTGGATATGTTATTTTGGATTCTGGTTTTATATTGTATAATTTGATTGTTTTTAACTTTTGTATAGGTTATTATTGATGTGCTGTAGGTACTCTACAAGACAGCATATTAGAATATATCCTTCTCAAGCTGGCAAGACTTCAGAAATGTAAAAAAAAAGAAGAAAAAAAAGAAGGGAAAGCACTATAATGCCAAAAACATGAATTTATAATTAGCCTTAAAATGAATTGCCTACGGCAGCAATCTGCCTGATGAGGAGTAACTGTAACACCGATGTATACATTGTGATGCGTTGTGAGCTTGTATATCTGCTATGTTCTGTACTGTATGTACAGTACAGTACAGTATTATCGTCTCCATATCTTATGATTTATATCATTCGCATACAAACCAGGCGTGATTTGAAAGCATTGCACTAAAAACGGATAGATCGTTTTGTCTTGTGCACGCAGGACCGTTTCTGTGCACGGCCTAGAGGGAACATGGGTCCTGTGTGTGTGTGTGTGTGTGTGTGTAGTGTGTGTGTGTGTGTGTGTGTGTGTGTGTGTGTGTGTGTGTGTATCCTCATGTCATATGCAGCTGGAGTTTAAGTGTGCGTGTGTGCGTACGTGCTGTGGTTAAGCAGTACTTGAGTACTGCTTCCAGTAGTAATTTTACTTTCTACCATTACGTGCGTACGTGCGCATGCTGTTGATACTCTCTGCGTATAGTGTTTCAACCACTCCTCCATCTCCATCCCTCCATCTATCTTCCTCTCCGTCCGTCAGTCTGTCCATCTCTCCAGCCGCTTCCCCCTTTTCTTCCTCCACACAGACCTTGTCCTCCTCTCCTCGTTTCCATCCCTTCATCCCCAGTCACTTTGACTCTCTCCTCCTCCTCTCCCTCCCCCTTCTCCCCCTCTTTCTCCATCTCTCCCTCAACCATCCCCCCACTCTCTCTCTCTCTCTCTCTCTCTTTCCCTGTGTCTCTCATCCATTGCTGGTGTTCTCATTAGCCTAATGGAGGGGTACAGTAATTCACTCAGCGATGGACCGACGTGACAGAGTGCTGTGTCAGCCAGAGAGAGAGAGAGAGAGAGAGAGAGAGAGAGAGAGAGAGAGAGAGAGAGAGAGAGAGAGAGAGAGAGAAAGAGAGAGAGGATAGTGGACGGACGGACAGACGGTTGGATGGACGGTTGGATGGATTGTTGGATGGATGGATGGACGGACAGACAGCCTGTGATCAGTAGCAGTGGAGTCAGGTGAAGGTCGGGGCGGATGAGAGTGGGCGGAGAGAGAGAGAGAGAGATGAGAGAACGGAAGACAGATGGAGAAGATGAAATGAAAGAGAGATGCATTTTTATAACCCTAGCTGTGTTCCTTCCTACAGTATGTACTGTATCCTAATGGTGGGAAAAAGTACCCACATGTTTTGCTTTAGGCCTATAAGGAAAAGTGGCAATACCACAAATTACGAAAAAAAATACTCTGTTACAAGTAAATGGCCTGCATTCAAAATCTGACTTCAGCAAAAGTACAAAAGTATTGGTATCAAAATATACGTGCAGAACCAAAGTAAAAGGACTCAAATTTCAAATATCAAAAATAGTAGGTCTACAAGCTCACAACACTCAAGTACAGCACTTGAGTAAATTACTTGTTTGTGTGCACGTGAGTGCGAGAGCAAGTGCACATGCACGTGCTCATAAAAACACTGTATTTGTGTAGATTCACCTTTTTGTTGACATCAATATGTTTTATCGTCGAAGTACATATCTGTGTGTGTGTGTGTGTGTGTGTGTGTGTGTGTGTGTGTGTGTGTGTGTGTGTGTGTGTGTGTGTGTGTGTGTGTGTGTGTGTGTGTGTGTGTGTGTGTGTGTGTGTGTGTCCAGTGTATTTATCATTACTGTCCACTAATAAACTGTCCGCCTGTGCAATATCAATTCATATCGACACTGGAAGTTAATTGTTTGACTGATCGATTGATTGATTCTGCAAATGGATTTGATTATTGAAAATGTACCAGGCATGATCGAATGAAATAAAATCCTGTATTTATGGATGAAAGCACTCTGTGTATAGTAATAGCTATGAAAAGAGAATATATATATATATATGTATGGATATACGGTTCACTAATACATAATAACTTATGTATAGAGATATACCACACAAAAAGAATGCATGTGTAAAATCCTCAGTGTTAAATTAACTTACATGTAATGTTAAATTGAACAAAATGTTGTTACATTTAAGTAAAAAACAGCAAAAAATATATATAATTTAAAGTTGACAAAATTAGTATTTAAATGTAACTTAATTTAAGTTTGAATTTAATTCTGAGAGTGAGAGTATACTCAGAGTCACAGACCTGTAAGGGTCGTTTTAGTTTTAGTTAAATTAACACTCCGGATTTCATGGTGACCGGCTTGACTCGAGTGATATGTCCTTGAGCGCCTCGCGTCCAATCGGATGCCTGCGCTCGAAAGCTCTAAGCTCCTCCCTCCCTCCTGCGGCGAATCCCCCTTCGTGCATGACTCGAAAGCCCCACCCCTAACCCCCCCCCACCACCCAATAATATACTCCAACCTGACTGTTATTTTCAGTACCACAAAATACTCTGTGTAACCTGATTAAAAGTTTTTTACTTAAGTACAGTACTCAAGAAAATGTACTTTGTTGCTGTCCAGTACTTTTTGTTTTTGAAAATAACAATGCCTATTTATCAAAATTACTGTAATACTTCTTCTGACATTAGGTACGTTTGATGTTAGCAATAATGTACTACATTGATGACTGATAATTGAATATATTTGATATTTAAATGCAATTAATTAACATATACAGGTAGTGGCCATGATGAGGATGAGGTGGAGGATGATGATGATGACGACTAGAGGAATATATGTATTTAAAAAAGCAATATTTATTTGTGTACAAACATATGAAACGTGTGCCATACTGTATATGATTTGACTCGCTGTCACATCTTTTCTTGTTTTGTCTTTTTGTTTATTTAAAGGGGTGTAAGTGATATTTCTTTGTTGTGATGGTAGTACTCATTGCAAAGAGTGTTCGTTCAGTAACAGAGGTCTCAGAAAATACCTTTTCCATCCAATCAGGAGAGAACCGTACAAAGCTCATTTATTTGTTTGTGTTCCAGCTTTTTGTCTGCTCATTTATTTATATAATCACTTCCAATTGTACTTGTTTATCGTGTATCCTCCTGCATGAGTTCTCTCTCCTGGTTGGATACAATCGGTATCCCAAACTGCAAATGTATTTTCTGTTTACTAAAGAGCTGGAGAGACAGGGAGACCCCTGTTACTGAACAAACACTCTATAGCAATGATTACTATCACGATATAGAGCTATTTAACACTTGTTTTAACAAAGAATTACACTTATACCTTTTAATGTACTGTTTCTGCTTCATGGTTGTCCAGTTTGGGTGGCTAGTACTTTAAGTGTTGAAGGCTTGTGTATTGTGTGTGTACAGTACAAGTTAGGTATATCCATGAATGCTAGCTCACAGCAAATGGAAGTAAATCAATAAAGAGCGCCCGCTGCTTCCTCTGTTCCCCAACCTGACTCTGTGTGCATTGTGTGCTTTTAATAATACTTAAGTGTTCAAAAATACAAATTACAAAGTGCATTTTCTTTTTCATATACATATCAATGAATTGCTGTATTTGCTTTGTATTTTCCCAAAAGAATCAAAGATTTTCCAGAAATTGTCAAAACAATATAAATAATAGTGAAATAGAGCTTAAAGAGATATTCACCCGCACAATGACTTTTTTTCTATCAATTACTCACCCGATGGAGCCTTGAATTCATGGAGATTTTTTAGTTTTTGCTTTTCCTAAGCCAATAATTTTATGATCGGCAGAGACTCAAAGAGTCTCCATTGAGTCTCCGCCGGTCATCAAATGATTGGTCATTTTAGGGGTGAACTATCCCTTTAAGTGGTAAATTCATAATTCTTTTCCCTTGCTAGAAATGTAGAGGAGTCAAAAGTACAATATTTGTTCAGTCATACAAAAACCATACCAAAAATACAAATACTCAAGTGAAGTACATGTAAACGTCAAGTGTCAAATGTCTGTTACTGTCCACAACTGATACCCATGAATGTCAGCTTAGCTTGGTGAAACCACACACAGCAAACACTAATGAATGATAAAAATCCTTTACAAAAAACTGCCTCCTGGTGGCGCTATAGTAGGGCAATGTTAAAAGGGTGGCATTTGTTCCTCAACGTAGTGCGAATGTGTGTGCAAAGTTTCACCGCAATCCGACGCTGCGTTCATGATTTGCAGCATTTTGTTCAAACTGACGCACCGAACCCCGCAGATGCGTGTCCACACACGTGCATTATTGTGCACGGAGATAAGTGCAGAAACGTTCTCACCGGCACCTTTTTCAGATTGCATTTGACGCTCGCAGAAAGCAGCACAATAGACAGCGGGGTGTTAATACATTGGGGGCCCCACATTAGCTCTTGAAACGGGCCCCCAGAACCTTAAGGACGCCCCTGACCGATTTGCGTGATGTTTGAAGTACTGTAGTAGTACTGTCAGAAACATTTGGGGCAGAGGTTCTGCTCTGGCATCCAGGGAGTGTGTGTGCACAGTTTCGCTGTGATCAAGCCAACAGTGCCAGAGATTAGCTGTTCACGGACGGACGGACGGACTGACAGGGTGCCAAACATAGTCTCGGCCATGCCTTCGGCCTGGCGGAGACAATAAATAAAAAAAATAAAGAGTGTTGAATTAACACTGAGAATGTTGTAGACTAATAAAATGAAATTAAATCAAAAGTTGAGAATCCCTATTTTGGGCTTGCTATTATAAGCACAATGTTCTTTTAAAAAAAAAAAAAAAACAATAACTATAACTATAAAAATTATTATTATTATTATTGTTATTGTTATTATTATTACCCTTATTATCATTCCCAAATGTTAAAAAAGGTGGGGAAAAGATTGATGTTACAGTAACATCATTACAGTGACAATACACTGACATCTAGTGGTATTACACCAACATTGCAGGCAGCTGCTGTCAGACACACTTTGTATAATCTGTGTCTCTTGTTTATCTAACTGGTGTGACTTCCAGCTCCAGTTTGGGTTTCTATCATTATTATACTCTCTTTGTGTGACACTGATTGTATTATTCCTTTGTCAAATGTGCCGATTTCCATTCCATGGACATTTCCATTCATTGACCATGTCAGTCAGTGTCGGCCGGGTCCTATGTTGCCTATAACAGAAAGACTCAAATTAGACTCCGAAATTACACCAAGAAATGAGGAGGAGAATAAGTGGAGGTTCGCTTGTTATCGCCTGAGCACCTGTCTGGTCAACGTGGAGAGTCAGTGAACAGTGAACACTTGTTGCACTCCCCAGCTGTGCAACGCAGGTGCGCTCAAATCATGTTGATTCCACAGGTAGATTGGCATGTAGCGTCCCTCGACAAACCAGCCCAGCTGGGGGCGTGGCCTGCTGGGCCAGCACCTGCCAGTAAGAGGGGTCTCCCTGTCTCTCCAGCTCTTTAGTAAACAGAAAATGTTCACTATTTGAAATAGCTATAGAGCTTAATTTATGAAGTAGCCTACTTTTTCAGATACTCAACAAGTTTACATAACAAACTTATGCACGCACGCGCACGCACGCACGCACGCACGCACGCACGCACGCACACACACACACACACACACACACACTCTTCCTGTATTAATCCTGGTGTTAATGATGCATGTTAATCAATCAGATGATTGACGTTCATTTTAACCCCAAGTCAGACTATAGCTGTCTTCACTGTAACTCACCAATCACATCAATCAAAAAGGACCAGGAAGTCACTGATGATTGGCTGGCGAGTGACTGCACGCCATGCCCTTAGTAACAAGGTTATCAACTTATCAGGTAGTATGTTGCCATATAGATGGAGGGAATACTGTATGTTATGAGGAACAAGGCGAATGTAGGAAAGTACCTGAAACCAGCATAGGATATAAAACCAGCAGTAGAGGTCCTGGCAGGATATAAAACCAGCAGTACTAGAGGTCCTGGCAGGATATAAAACCAGCAGTAGCCTACTAGAGGTCCTGGTAGGATAGAAAACCAACAGTACTAGAGGTCCTGGTATAGAAAACAAGCAGAACTAGACGTCCTGGTAGGATAGAAAACCAGCAGAACTAGACGTCCTGGTAGGATAGAAAACCAGCAGTACTAGAGGTCCTGGTAGGATAGAAAACAAGCAGTACTAGAGGTCCTGGTAGGCTAGAAAAACAGCAGTACTATAGGTCCTGGCAGGATAGAAAACCAGCAGAACTAGACGTCCTGGTAGGATAGAAAACCAGCAGAACTAGACGTCCTGGTAGGATAGAAAACCAGCAGTACTAGAGGTCCCGGTGGGACAGAAAACCAGCAGTACTAGAGGTCCCGGTAGGATATAAAACCAGCAGAACTAGACGTCCTGGTAGGACATAAAACCAGCAGTACTAGAGGTCCCGGTGGGACAGAAAACCAGCAGTACTAGAGGTCCTGGTAGGACAGAAAACCAGCAGTGGTAGACCGGACAACTAGCAGTACTAGAAGTCCTGGTAGGAGAAAGATTAGATGGACATTTCTTTATTAAAATCTGACTGGGAAAGTGGCCATACCTGACATCTGTATACCAGCTTAGCATGCACACGCGTTTGTGCACGCGCTTGCGTACACGCACACACACACACACACACACACACACACACACACACACACACACACACACACACACACACACACACACACACACACACACACACACACACACACACACACACACACACACACACACACACACACACACACACAGTTGTTGTTGTTGTTGTTGTTTTTGTCAAGGACAAAATAGGGTGGATGGAGTCGCTGGAGTGAAAGAGAGTTTGCTGATCAGACAGACAGACAAAAATGAACATCATGGCTTTCATATGTGACTCTTAGGATTAACCCAACAGGATTAATACTATTACTTAACTTAACGAGAGAGAGAGAGAGAGAGAGAGAGAGAGAGAGAGAGAGAGAGAGAGAGAGAGAGAGACGGACAGATACACAGAGAGAGATAAAACTGTGCAAACAGAGATAAAACACTTCACCTACAAAGTGACAGAGAGAGTAGAACACATCTAGCAGGACGTTGGAGAAAGAACTCCACCACAGAGTTGACAGAGAACATTGTATTGGAGCTGAACGGCTGAAGAACTTCAGACGGAGAGGAACCCTGGAGGGAACGTTGAACGTGTGAAGGACAGACACTATAACAGAACTCTAAACATAGGAGGAAACCCAACGTATAGTACCAGAATCAGTACTGACATAACTAACCTGCAGCAGAACCTGGACTTCATCTGGGAGGAACCTTCAGAGAACCCTCTGAGGTTCTGCAGAAGGAAGACCAGCTACTGAGGGGAGCTGAAAACCACAGCGGACACATTGAGAATGTTGTCATTGTCCTATTTGGATTTGTGACAACCTTAAAACAAGAGAGACATCTTCCATTGGCATTTGCATTCTTCGTTACCATTCATCGTTAGCATTCTGAGACCATTTACCATTAGCATCTTAATCATGCTATAATAACTGACAGCAGCATCCAGTAACGTTCGGTATTGGCATCCAGTTGGTTAGTATAGAGCACTCGCACTCGTCACTCGTTCATCCCCTGGGTCGTAGAAGTAATTTCTCTATGGAGAATAACATTGGGACATCTTAGAATTGTCTCATATAAGAATTGTGGTCCAAAAATAAACAATATTGTTTGGCGATATTGTCAGGGGGGTGGTTCTGTATCGTTTTTGATAGTCAGTCACTCATATTTGATACAGTCTGTGTTCGGTGCTCTATTAGGCTTGCACTATTATCCATCGCGTTTTCCATAATCAATCACCAATTCAGTGCTGGCAAAAACCCTTGTCAAGTGCAATAGATAATTGTTAGTGTCAGTTGTTTAGCGCTTAGCGTGATGTTTGCAGGCCGGGGGGCAACAACAGGGCCTTCAGCCGTTAAAGGAGGAAAGTTCTCCATGGAGGAACTGTATGGATTCACCAAGAAGAAACATAAAACCACCACAAAAGGAGGAGGTGCAGGAGGAGGAGAAGGGGCAGCAGCAGCAGGAGGGGGAGCAGGAGGAGCAGAAGACCAGAAAGAATGGAAGCAGAGGCAGAAGGAGAAGCAGAAGGAGGAGTCATTGTTTGCCTCTCAGGTCCTGGACGCAGCGAGGAGGCTGATGGAGCGGAGACGCCTGGAGCTCTACCTGAACGAATGTCACCTCACCCTGAAAGACTGCCCTGCTGAACGCACACACATGAGCTACAGGTACACACACACACACACACACACACGCACGCACGCACGCACACACACGCGCGCACACACACACACACACACACACACACACACACACACACACACACACACACACACACACACACACACACACACACACACACACACACACGCACACACACACACACACACACAACTATGTGTTGCCATAGAGATGGAGGGAATACTGTATATTATGTATGAGGAACAAGGCGAATGTAAGAAAGTACCTGAAACCAGCAGTAGGCCTACTAGGGGTCCAAGGAAGCTGCGGTGGGAAATAGAGGGTTGTAGGTCAGAAAGTCGTTTGTGGCTCCCCCTAAGGGCAGAAGTGAAAGCGGCCTTAGTGACTAAATTTTAACTTTAGTGGCTAAATAAGACTACATTATTATACTTTAGTGGCTAAATAAGACTAAATTATTATACTTTGGTGGCCAAATAATACTAAATTATTATACTTTAGTGACTAAATTATATAGTGTCGTGAAATTACACTTTAGTCGTTATTTTAGTCTCAGATCTGTTAAAACAGCGAGGGACACAGCACTGCGGCATATTGGCAAAACACACACTTGGACCCGGAAGTTGTTCTGATGGGTGCGCATACGTCACGGCTACCAATATAGGTAGGATTGGATATGGTGTTCTTTATTAAATGGCAGTTTTAATGTAAGAAATGTTTATCATGGGATCATGTTTGTATAACAACATTGACATTTGAGAATTTGTAGCCCCTCCCTATGGATGAAAGTGAAATCGTGTTTTGACTCTGTGTTGCTTAGAGGCCCCTCAATGTGTGATTCAAATTTGGGGGAGATCAGGCGCTGCATTCAGGTGTGTGGCATTTTTTGCAAGACAAACAAACTGTCAAGTTACGCAGAGTAGAACAAAAGTACACCTCTAGCAAAGGGCAAGAATAAAACTAGGAGACTTTCTAATGACTTTTCTAAACAGAGCACGACAGGCAAGCACAATGTGAGGTCAAGAAGACTCCAATATTAACCAGAAGCAAACACAATCGTTAAACACCCAGAGTGACATCAACATAGATACACCACAGCTGTGTGCCCAGGGGGGAGCAGTCTCTCAATTAAGTCCAGAGGGGGGGGGGGGCTGAACTGAAGAGGGGGAATGACACACTGGACAGGGGCAGTCACAATAGGCTCTGTACACAGCAGCCCGCCTATATTGGATAGAAATTGGGCCTCTTCCTTACTTCCTTCATAGGTGTTACCAATGATACTAATTAAGACTTTGTTCCATTCTGGTCAAACAGAGTCAGGGTGCTGCTATTGTGCATGTTGGCTCACATGGAAATACTGTAGCTGCTACTGTACACCAGGGGGTCTCTAATTGGGGTCTATGGATCCTCATGGTTCCTTGAGGGGGTTCCAAATGGTCTCTTGCGGGTGTGTATTGACCCCTTACTCTGGGTCCATTTGGTTCCATTTGTACAC
>NC_137620.1:37868276-37875776 GCF_963280865.1 Gymnoscopelus braueri | reverse complement strand
CGTCTACGACCGCATTCTCAAGCAGCAGCTGGCTGATGAGTGGGGCATCACAGGGCGCGTGCTGGTGGCGCGTGCTGCTCGGGCTGCTCGGGCCCTTCTCACTGCCAGGGACAGAACTGCCAGAGAACGTACGTGAGGAGCTGGAGGCTGTCGTTAGAGGGTTTTATAGCGATCTCCGCTTCCTATATTCAAAAGTTGAATTGGACTCAAAAGGGTTGTGAAACTCTCAGGGTAGTTAATACCCTCACAAAAACATGTAGTAATCCTGCTCGCTATAGCGCCTCCCCCATGACAGCCGGGGCGCCTGATGGAGGAGAAGGGAACTGGTTGGAATAACATGTTCCTTCCACGCGCTACGTCCAACCAGGGAAACTCCCCCCTGTCAGGTGACAAGAAGGTCAGTTGGCTCTCATGCATTGAAGGAGGCATGAGCTCGGCCCTGGCCTCCTTAGGCTGGTGAGGGGAGTGTAGCGCCCAGGATCACTTGGATCAAATTGGCACCGGGTGAAAAATAAGGGTTACAAAATCGCGGTATAAAACATTTACAAACAAAAAAAGGGTTTTGAGAAACCCCACATCCGCCAAAAAAAGGTAACATTTTATTCTGTGGAAACATAGTTTTGAATATTTAATTATATGATATACTAGATTTAAATACCTTTTGTTTCGCGGTTTTCTTTTTTTTTTCTTCACAGAATCAAACGTTTTATTTGTTGATTGACATTTGTTCTCAGTTAATAAGATATGTTTATAAATGGCAGCGGCACGGCCACCCTACTCTGTACCTTGTACAGAGTAGAGTAATGGTGAAATAAAAGCATGAATATATTAATCTGTATTATTTTTAATAGCTTAGAATTGAATCCACAATAACATGGTACAGTATGTTTATACATATGAAACACAATTTTATACATAATTATACAATATATGTTGTAGCCCCCCCACCCTACGAGGTAGGGGGTCCCTGCTCCATCTCCCCATCATTTTGGCATAAATGACATCATCCACTCCACATATGGATATAACTGACATCACCATAATGACAACGTGAACCTCTAATATATATACATATACTGTATATACACTTCTCGCATTATATTTCACCAGACGTATCAGTAGACTATAGCCTAATGCATTGAATTTAGATGTCACCAGACGTATAGGAAGATGGAGACTTGATCATCTGGTGACAATATGTCAATGTGTAATACTGAGACACAACATTGAGTCTTCCTGTTAGTGAAACAATCAAACGCTATGACATTTCAACAGTTCAGAGGTCACAAAGCTATAAACATCAGTGCCCCTCCGTATGTGACCAACAGCTGTTTTAATAATCACAGATTAACTGTGATTAACACACACACACACACACACACACACACACACACACACACACACACACTCGCACACGTACACGCACACGCACTCGCACACGCAAGTCAGTCATGGACAGACCATAGTTATTTTTTGTCTGGTGGGTTTCATTTCCTGTAAACAACATTAAATGCCAGATACTGTAAGTTCAGTAAATAGTCACAACAACACTTTATAAGTACAGTATGTCACAGGAGCACTCCATATGAATCCAATAGTTACAGCATTATTCCACACATGGGCTAAGTAATCCTCAACGATCATTATTCCATAGACACACCAACAGCACTCTATGATACACACAACCATAATAACAGACCTAGAATCAGATATTCATCCAGTCCAGTGCTTTTCTATTCCCTACATACCATCACAAACCTTTTACCAAAATGTGCCACTCAATACAGCAGTCACAACACAACAGTATAGGACTCCTAAAATAATGCTGTGCAAAAGGTAGGCTATATGCCATACATGGGCAACTGGCGGCCCGGGGGCCACATGCGGCCCCCACCTTCACTTAATGCGGCCCGCAGGTTAATATCGGAATACTGATATATTATTGATTTCAGCTGTTACAATGCCAAACATGCAAACATGACCCGCTTTATTTTCTTCAGTCTATATTAGTAGCTTAATGACTAGTATTACAATTATATTGTCTTTTTTATATCCAATGTATTTATATTTAAGTTCATAAAGTTAACATAAGTATAACTAAAGCATTTGAAATTAAATAAAAATGTTACTTTTCAGGATTCCAATTAAAAAATAGCTGATCTACAAGCTTTAAACGCGTCGCAGTGCGACACGTTTTGAGCTTGTTAATCTGCTATTTTGTGTGACATAGAATAGCGAAGTACAGCATTAATTTACGAAAAAAGTCAAAATACGGAGATAAGAGGTTTCTGTACAGTGCAATGTGGCCCTCTGGAGTGAGTGTGGAAATATAGTGGCCCTCCACATCATCAAAGTTGCCCACCCCTGCTATATGCTAAACTTAACATGCTTGTGTTATTTTGACAGCAAATCATTTAGCTTATCAATAGTCAATATGATATGCCAATACCAACAATACAACAACAGTAAAGGGCCGTTCACACTGAGTGCTATAACTATAACTATAAAAATATAGTTTAAAACCGTTCTAAGTCAAGTGGATGGCCGAGTTCACACCAACAATAAAAGAAATACAACAATATAGCTATTGTTATCGTTATAGTTATAGTGCTCAGTGTGAACGGCCCTTAAGAATTGTACAAATATAGGCCAACAGCAAGTTCAGCAACTGCAACTTACAGTATGTGATCTTATTTCAGTAACATTAAACTATAAGAGACTGGTAGCTTATGTATGTGGCCGGGAGACATAATACTACAACAAACCGCAACAAATCTACTAGCACTTTATGGTAAAAGCTTTGACAGTAACAAGTTGTGTTATTATTACAGCTACATAGCCTACTACAGCTATCTCTCTAGAATATGAACTTGGTGATCATGTCATATAAGCTAAAAGTTTGCAGCTTGTTACAGGCTGATGATTAGCCTAATTATAATGAATAAATACAAGGCCAGGCTTACAATCCCTAGGAATATGCAAATAAATGAATATTATACCAATTATACGTCCTACTGTACATTAAAGTAATACTAGGTAACGTTTTCAACAAAACTAAAGTTAAATTGTATATCTTTTGCGAGTGGCAAAAGTTTCACAACACCCACTCCGTGAATTTCACCCCCGGAAGCCTTTTATTTATATATTTTCTATTGAACGTGTACGGGGGGGACTTTCCCGGGAAAATGACGTTCCTGGCCAACGTCATGACGTCGTGGCCGACGTCCTCAGGAACTACCGCAACGGTTTCCTGTTTGGCCAGGAACTACCGCGCTATTAACAAAAAGGAACCTCACGCTGATTTTAAGAGAATGTAGAATTGGGAGATCGAAAAAGAACAGAAAAAGAAAGCACAGCTCATGGTAACTAATGCTCCACTGGCTAAGAGAAACGATCCGTAGATAGTATAAAACAATTAAAAGATCGCTTTTTGAAACGCTTCCGGCTTCCGGTGAAAACGAATGGAATTCTGGGTAATCGAGGACTAGGGAAATTGTATGCAGTGACGGTAGTGACCAGCAGAGGTTGCTAAAAATCGTTATTTGTGATTTTGCATTGTACAACTTTAAGTACTTTGTTGTGGCATCTAGGTCTGTGATTCTCAACCGTTGACCTCCAGCTGCAGTGCATGCATAGACCACAGACCTCAGACTTGCTAAAAATGATTCACTATTAATTATTTAGCTGGTCTCAAGCATCTCTGGGGATCCCCGAACCCCATGTTGATATATAATCAGTGTTCTGTAGCCTAACGTACTTGCGACAGCATAATCATGTTATTTGACAGGGGGTTCTGTCTGACATATATCAGTCAAATTGAAACAAACAGCTAGCCTCCTCACGGCAAAGGCCTTTTTCCTTGTCCTTTAAGGTCCACTTCTCCTCTTTTTTTTACTGGGAATGTGCTTGGGGCACCTGATTCGGATGCTATCAATGCATTGAATGGGACATTATCACGTTTTATCAGACCATTGAATGGGCATCTTCTGCTGCTGCTTTCAACTGCAATGGTCTTGGGGACGGGGCCAAAAGTGAAACAAACAAATCACGTCTTGATCCATCAACAAACAAAATAATATCTCAACCTATTTACTACTAGGGCTACTTTAGAACCAATAATTTAATTCACTATGATTACATATTTTTGTATGATGCTAAGTTCATTGTTTACATGTTGATGTGTGTAACGCCCAGGTCTCCCGCGTGGAAAGTCAACATCTTATCCTATAGGCTAAAGGGGAATTACCCTTCACCGGAAAAAATATCAGGCTTTATTTTTTTACTAATTATTTGACACATTGTTTAATGTTATGGTTGTTTCAGGTATCTGGGGAAATCTGGACTGAGAGTATCCTGCTTAGGACTGGGTAAATAAACACACGCACGCACGCACGCACGCACGCAAGCATGCGCACGCACGCACGCACGCACGCACGCACGCACGCACGCACGCACGCACGCACGCACGCACATGGACAGTAATTTAAAGATGGAGTGCCATGATATTTTTCAACCCTAAAACCTGATCATAAGGTATTATTATTATGTAAGGATTTTTTTCAACAAAAGAAAAGTGTACAGTAAGTGTTAAAATGTTGTTTTTATGTAGACACACCCACCAGTGCATTAAGTATACCTGGTTCTCACCTTAGCACCTCCTCCACCACCTTAGCACCACCCACCTGTCCTAGTCCCTCCTCCTCCTCATGCCCACACCTGTTGTGTTATGATAATGAGGGGGAGGGTGTGGGCTTTGTGATGTCACTAAAGCGCTGTTTCTCTATTGGCACGTTTGACCCTCAAGGTTTCAGCCTCCAGGAAGAAACTCCAAATAGTCAGAGAAGACATAAAACACCATAAAAACACCACCGGGGGGCTTAATGAAGTTCTATCAACCTCATAGACACATGAAAAACAGAAAAAGTGCAAAAACATGGCACCACCTCTTTAACATGCTGCTGTTTTGCAGGAACCTGGGTGACATTTGGATCGCAGATTTCTGATGAGGTAGCGTGTGTGTGTGTGTGTGTGTGTGTGTGTGTGTGTGTGTGTGTGTGTGTGTGTGTGTGTGTGTGTGTGTGTGCGTGCGTGCGTGCGTGCGTGCGTGCGTGCGTGCGTGCGTGCGTGCGTGCGTGCGTGCGTGCGTGTGTGCATGGTTGCAGTCAACTTCCTTTTATTTTTAATTATCTTATCCAGAGTGACTGGATAAGAGCGTCTGCTAAATGCCTAAATCGACAGCAGTGTGTAGCAACTACAGCAGTGTGTATGAAATGTGTGTATATTGTATAATGTGTGTTTATGTGCAGACAGCAGAGTCTGTAGTAACTACAGCGTACAACAATGGTGTGAACCTGTTTGACACTGCAGAGGTTTACGCTTCAGGAAGGTAAACAACAACCCTTTAACAATATAACAATAACAATAATAATAATAATAATAATATCAACTTAAACCTCCATTTATTCTCTCTCTCTCTCGCTCGCTCTCTCTCTCTCTCTCTCAGGGCAGAAACAACTTTAGGAAAAATTCTAAAACACAAAGGCTGGAGGTGAATATCTGTCTGTTTGTCTTAACATTTAACTTCTCTGTCTGTCTGTCTGTCTGTCTGTCTGTCTGTCTGTCTGTCTGTCTGTCTGTCTGTCTGTCTGTCTGTCTGTCTGTCTGTCTGTCTGTCTGTCTGTCTGTCTGTCTGTCCCTCATAGTAATTGATGGTGACAATATTATAAAATAGAGTCTCTCTCTCTCTCTCTCTCTCTCTCTCTCTCTCTCTCTCTCTCTCTCAGGAGATCTAGTTATGTAGTGACCACTAAAATCTACTGGGGAGGACCGTAAGTTCAACCATCATCATTCTATTTATATTTACATTTTTCAATCTAAATCTACATTTTCATAACGTGTGTGCGTGTGTGTGTGTGTGTGTGTGTGTGTGTGTGTGTGTGTGTGTGTGTGTGTGTGTGTGTGTGTGTGTGTGTGTGTGTGTGTGTGTGTGTGTGCGCGCGCGTGCGCGCTGCAGGGCGGAGACAGAGAGGGGTTTGTCAAGGAAACACATCATTGAAGGTAACAGCGTTTTAACCTTAATGTTTGACCTTGAAGGTCACAATTATGAGACGGACACTTTACTTGAAACTATGACCTGTGTGACCTCATAGAACACTTTGTTCATGAGTTATTATAAAACAATGGTAACAAAACTAGATTATTGTTCTGAAATGAATGATAGGCATAGTGTTTGTGAGGTTAGCGCTAGGGTTGAGATGAGATGAGATACACTTTATTAATCCCCAAAGGGAAATTGAGGAGTTACAGCAGCATAATGTGATAAAATAATCTACCAGACAAACAAAACACAGATGGACATAATCACACAAGAACAGGGCCGACACAGGACCACATGCATTAACCCTTAAGACCTGAAGCCGATTCTACAAAATGTCTTTTAAATCCTAACAGTATTCTGAAAAACGTATGTTTCTATATCAGTGGTGCTCAAACTTTTTCATGTCAAGGACCCCCAAAATGATATGTATTCCAGGGACCCCCAGAAGCAAAGAATAGAGTTAAAAATGTTAGCTTTAAAACAATATAATATTCAAAGATTTGCACACATTTTCACATTTAAAAAGAAATAGCAGATCTACAAGCTCGTAGCGCGGCACTCGGTGCCGCGCTATGAGCTTGTATATCTGCTATTTTTGAATAGCTAAAGTGTAAAATAATGCTTTTTTAGCTCAAATCAAAAAGTGACACAGATGCGTTCCAGGTCTTAAAGGGTTAAGGGAGAGAGTTCTTATGCATTATGCTGCCTGATGGCAGTTGGCATAAAAGAAAGTCTGTACCTCTCCGGTTTCATCATCGGGAGAGTGAGCCTCTGGCTGAAGGTGCATCCTCTTCTGCAGCTCACCATAGAGTGGATGGGAGGTGTTAACCAGGATGGAGTTGAGTTTGCCACTCATCATCCTCCCTGCGACTGACTGAAGCCCTCCCATTCGAGGGCCAACGACAGAGCTGGCCTGCTTTGTGATCTTATTGAGCTTGTTCAGCTCCCAGGCCTTGATGCCACCTCCCCAGCATACAGTACCACTGCATACAACAGGATGCTGGCTGGTAAAACATTTTCAATAGCCTGCTACACACATTAAAGGACTTGAGCCTCCTCAGGAGGTACAGTCTGCTCTGTCCCTTTTTGTAGACAGCCTGCAGTCCAGATCTTTGTTCAGGCGGACGCCCAAGAACTTGTACGAGTCCACAATCTCTACCTCGCAGATCCCTCTAAAACGCACAGAGTAGCTGGAACAAGCAGCTACTTCACTCAGCGCCACACAACACCTGACTGGTTAGAGTTAGGATCAGTGTTTGTGAGGTTAGGGTTAGGCATAGTGTTTCTGAGGTTAGGGTTAGTGTTTGTGAGGTTAGGGTTAGGCATAGTGTTTCTGAGGTTAGGGTTAGGCATAGTGTTTGTGAGGTTAGGGTTAGGCATAGTGTTTGTGAGGTTAGGGTTAG
>NC_137620.1:37860776-37865776 GCF_963280865.1 Gymnoscopelus braueri | reverse complement strand
CCCTTTCTGCAATAACTCTGACTATAAACTGTCATCATCAAATCACAATATAGCTTTTATAAATCGTTGTTGTCAGGCAGAAACCTTGTATGTCCACATTTCAACTTTTAATATTACTTCATGCAGTGTCCCAAAATAGATGATCTACAAGCTCACAGCATGTTGTGATGCAGCGTCACTTAACTCAATTAATAATCAACGTTATGACACTTAATCATGATCTCTTAATGAATTAATGATGCAGTCTGTCTGTCTGTCTGTCTGTCTGTCTGTCTAGCATGGTGTCTACGTAGTGAAGGAGTTAGTACGGTTCTACTTGGAGCCTCAAACACTGAACAACTTCTAGAAAACCTAGGATCTATCAAAGTACGTACCTGCCTGCCTGTCTGTCTGTAAAAGGTTTTTACAAGGGAATTAATTAGACTATAGGAAAATGGTGAAACATTCTATGACATAGTCTCCTTTCTGTCTGTCTGTCTGTCTGTCTGTCTGTCTGTCTGTCTGCTAGGTTCTGTCCGAGCTGACTCCGCCCGTCATCGCTGAGATGGACATGTTGCTAGGCAACAAGCCACGGAACAGCAAGAAAGAAGCGCACACTTGAAGAAAGAGAAGTAGCAATAGACAGAGAGAGAGAAGTACTCAGTCAGTCTGTTAGAACAGACCAGCATTTATAATATTGTCAGTCAGTCAGTTGAACTTTATTTATCCTTTATCTCATCCTAACAATCAATGATTAAAGTCAGGTAGTTGTACTGTTAAAGGATGAGACCATTTGTATAAATCAATCACCTATTATCTACCTATTTTATATAAATCTATAAATCTATCTCCTATACTTTATCGTCCTGTTTTATATTAATCTATGAATCTATCTTCTATACTTTATCCACCTGCTTTATGTAAATCTACAAATCTATGTCCCATATGTGTATCTACCTGTATTTATATACATCTATAAATCTATCTCCACATACATGTATACATCTATAAATCTAGCTCCTATACTGTAGTGTATCTACTTGTATTTATATAAATGTATCACCTAGACACCTACTGTATACCTACCTGTATTTATACAAATGTATCACCTGTATCTACCTGTATTTAGATAAATCTATCACTTATCTATAGTTTGAAGATTCGATGAACAAGGTGTTGTTACATATTGTGTACAGCTATAAGAGTAAAACTTATTTTTGTTTGACTTCTTAAGACATTGCAGCAGCAATAAGTAATAATACTAATTAAAAAAAGCTCTAACTCAAATCCATTGCCTATTTATTGTGTAAAACACTACAGAATATTACTTACATTTACATTATATTGGTGAATTAGAAGTGTGTGTCTGTGTGTGTATGGGATGAACAATATAAATATAAATGAAAATATAAAGGCTTGGGTTAAATAGAGCAGGTCAGGATGGGCGGTGATAAAATCAAATGTTCAGAACTCACTCTTTAATGCATTATAACAGTGATTACAGAATGCATTATGGTTATCATAATAAATCACGACTATGAGAATTATTATAATTATGTATAACTTTATTCATAATTATGATACTTGATCTTATAAGCTATTATAAAATGCATAATGTGTTATGATTGTTTTAAAGCGTTGTGAGTATGTATGGGTGCTTATACAGTAACTATAATTATACAGTGTTCTAAGCAGACCATAATACATCATAAGTATGTTATGCATGTATAGATGGTCTTCATAGAAAGTGTTACCTATGTTTCTTTATCCTATACATTGAATACTAGTTTGTTTATACATTGTGTGGAGTGGTTGCATAGCTGTTTGACTTGCCTGAGACCAACTTATGACATTATTAATATCATATACGTAGATAATGACATTATTAATATCATAGATATACGTAGATAATGCATCTGCACTCAACTCTGTTTGAATAATACTGTGTCTGAATGTCTTTTCTGAGCTTTGGTTTCAACACACTGCTAATGTCTAATCACGTTAACATCTCACACGCACACACACACGCGCACACACGCGCACACGCGCACACACACACACACACACACACACACACACACACACACACACACACACACACACACACACACCCTGGTTTAGATTAAGAATAATATGGAATAATAAGTAATAACCTCAGCATGGTGTTTTTCAACAACTTTATTTAATAAGTGTGTGAATGTGCATGAGTGATGTGTTAACATGTGCTTCATGTAACTACGTGTGTGTGTGTGTGTGTGTGTGTGTGTGTGTGTGTGTGTGTGTGTGTGTGTGTGTGTGTGTGTGTGTGTGTGTGTGTGTGTGTGTGTGTGTGTGTGTGTGTGTGTGTGTGTGTGTGTGTGTGTGTGTGTGTGTGTGTGGAGAGTTGAGGTCAGCAGAACGCTTCTGTCTTGATTTTCAGAACATCACACAGACCTGGACGCCTCTGAAGAACCTGAGGAACACACACACACACACACACACACACACACACACACACACACACACACACACACACACACACACACACACACACACACACACACACACACACACACACACACACACACACACACACACACACACACACACACACACACACACACACACGGTTACATACAAACACTCCACTAGCGTAACACATTTCACAATGTGTGTGACACCCACCTGACAAATGAAGAGTACACACACACACACGCAAAGACCGCAATGCAAGCTCTCAAGATTTTGGGTGTTTTATCCTTTTGACAGATATCGTTGCTGTCGGGCTAGTCTTGCGTAGCCAGACAATTATTCCACAATCTCCGAATGCTATATAGAGTCTGGAACTACACCTCCCGAAATCCGAGTAACGGAAGCTGGCATTTCCGTTCACCAAAATACATTTTTAAATATCTTTACATTTTATGTAATCGATCCAACGCGTTTTGAGCTTGTAGATCTGCTACTTTTGCTATTTTTACATTTGAATCCTGAAAAGTAGATAACAGTTTTGAGCTTTCCACCTGACATAGATGATATAATATGTGGTCATGTATCTGCATTTTTGTCGATAAAAACAGGAATCAACCACGCATGCAACGCACCTGCAGAGTGTTGATAATGTCTTCAAACAGAGTCCTGGTCTCCTGGCTGTCTGTGTCTTCAAAGTAATCTTCTGCCGAAATCTCCACTACAATAGACCTGAGATGAACACACACACCTACACATGCACGCGCACATGCACACGCACACGCACACGCAGACACAGACACAGACACAGACACAGACACACACACACACAGACAAAGACACAGACACAGACACAGACACACACACACACAGGGAGAGAGAGAGAGAGAGAGAGAGAGAGAGAGAGAGAGAGAGAGAGAGAGAGAGAGAGAGAGAGAGAGAACGTTCATGAACAGTCAGACATATTAAGTTAAATAATGTTAGACTGACTAAAGCCAGGCTGCTAACTGTTTTGAATTTGGATGTAAAAACTAAAAACTAAACAAAATGACATTAAACCCTATTGAAGACCCAAGTGTCGAAACGCGTCAGTCAGCTGTTGCCTTGCTCAATAAATCTATATTTTTCTCACCTGAAGACGGACCTCAGCACCTATTTCCCTACGGTCTGCCCTCACCACAAGCAGAACCTTGGGTTCCTTTGCTTCTATATATAGCTACCTGTTCCACTGAAGAGCACCTGTTTGCAAAAGCCACTGTGACTGAACCCAGGCAGCGCTACCTTTTTTTATTTTTTAGCCCACAATTTTGTAGCCCTTTTTTCACCCGGTGCCAATTTTCTAAGTGATCCTGGGCGCTACACTCCCCCCACAGCCTAGGGAGCCCAGGGCCGAGCTCATGCCTCCTTCAATGCATGAGAGCCAACTGACCTTCTTGTCACCTGACAGGGGGGAGTTTCCCTGGTAGGACGTAGCACGTGGAAGGAACACGTTATTCCAACCAGTTCCTTCCCCCTCCGTCAGGCGCCCCGGCTGTCATGGGGGAGGCGTTATAGCGACCAGGATTACTACATGTTTTTGTGAGGGTATTAACTACCCTAGGAGACACGGGGAGAACATGCAAACTCCACACAGAGTAGGCCCTTTCACCAACCCCACCTGGGGTATGGGCACTGATGACGCGGAGGAGAAGACACACCCCCAGCGCCCACAGCGTCCCCGGCGGGAATCGAACCCATGGCCTTCTAGCTGTGAGGCGACAGCTCTACCGATTGCGCCACGTGCCCCCTTGGCAGCGCGTCCTTATTATGTTTTAAACTGTCATAGTCTTCTTTTAAACCTTGAAACCACGTAACACGGCAGCCAATCGGCTCCCATGTGGGTCCTGGTCCATAAAAAGTTCTGAACCGTAGAGGTCATATAGGTAATCTTACTGTGAAAGTGCAGAATGGCTTGTCCGCTGACAGGAGTGTGAGTCAGGATGAGTGTTTGTAGATTCTTCAGTCCGTCTTTACAGAGCTCTGCTGCCACCTGCAGGCCGAGGTCGGTGATACGCTCCAACTCCAACACCTGGAGATTAATACAGCTACGCACTGCAAACACACACACACACACACACACACACACACACACACACACAGTGAGTGCACGTGTGTCTATCAACGGTCTGAGAGTGAAAGTGTCCCACTTGACCAACCCACCCAACCTGAGGCCGATTCTACTAAAGCCTTCTAAATCAGTAGTTCTCACACTTTCAAGATGTTTCAAAAATGTTCAAAGATAGCAGATGGACAAGCTTGCAGCGCGGCACGAAGTGACGCGCTGTGAGCTTGTATATCTGCTATTTTTTAACATTCTTGAAAAATCTAAAATGACACAGATGCTTTCCCGATTTTAATGGGCTAAACTGGAGGAGATACTGAAGTGCACTTATATATATATATATCTGAATAACGGTGATCAAACCTACTTAACCAACACATTAAATAATGGTTTGATCTTTATTTACAGAATCAGGCTGTTTGTGGTGTATGGTTGTGGGAGAGAATGCATGTCCAACAGCTCCATTCATAAG
>NC_137620.1:37850776-37855776 GCF_963280865.1 Gymnoscopelus braueri | reverse complement strand
ATTTAGACACTCTTCCCAGATCCTGTACCAAACTCTACACTAACCATTAAATACAGTGAAGTAAATAAACCACATCAAACTCATGTCTGAACTTAACCACCTGCAAGCTACAACCATTTCATCACAAATCTGATAGACATAGAACAAATATTCACTGCATATCATTTCAGATAAAGTTGTGTCAAATCACCTGCTACAAGAGTGAACTTGAGAAGTGATCGTTACAGCCTTCACTTTACAACAATGAATAGGATTACATGCATTTTTTTGGTATCATCATGAACAATAATGTTATAATTATGCTATAATCTGTACCATGAGTAATTCAATAAACAACAACATAACAAATAGCTGAATAATTTGAATCAGTTTGTCTGACACAGTGGAAGATAGATTCCATTTAAAACTAATAAAAACATTAATAAAAGAAATATTACACACAGGTCTGGTAAGAGATCTATCCTGCTCTCAGAACCCCTTGAAACAAGGCAATTTCCCAGCTTTGCAGATGTAGAGCAAAGGATGAGCAAACACTGACATCGTAATGATTGCATATGTGATGAACATAGCAACTTTCTGAGTAGTCAGAGCAGTTACAACATTAGTAATATGGCTCAGTATAGTCACTACCATTACAATCAAGCTGATCAAAATAATTTTAAAAGCTCTTCTCTTCATGTCTTTTCCCTCCCCTCTGTCCCTCTGTCCTTCTCCTGGTCCAGGCTGTTTCAGAGCTCTGAGGACCGAGAAGCAGCAGAAAGACACCACAGAAATGCACACAACTTCAAAGCCCAGTGAGATGTAATCCAAAACTGTTTTTAACCAAATATATAACAAGCTGATTGTAACACTCATCAGCCAGACAACAAAGCAACAGGCCACCCTGTACCGAAGAGCTTTGTACCTGAGAAATACCACAGGGTGAATCACCGCTATGTAACGTTCCACACAGATACAACACTGGAACCATGGACCAGAGCAGAAGAAAAAACAAACAAAAGAAAATATTTTGATCTTTCCGAAAATATGGTTGAGTGTGAAGAGGTATGCGATGTCGAACACATTGGCCAGGGAAGAGATGATCATAGAAACAGTCAGGTTGAGATAAAAGAACTCTGAGGCTATTGTCCCACCAGCTCCACTCAGTATCAGCCACACAACGTAGCTGTTGATGGGGAGACCCAGGATGATGTTGATAGAGTTGACAGCAGTTAGTAGTGCCAGCTCGATCTCTGAGAATACGGGGATGGAGGAGTTGGTGCCATTTCCCTGTGTCTCGATGTCGGTCATCTTAAGGCTGTGCATGTGTGCTGCAACTGGTTCAGAAGAGAAAAACATATTGGCTGGATTTTAGTGCAATGTAACATTGACACAACTAAACATTTTGAACTGTTCTGAAAATAACTATTCTAATGAACAATGAAGTCAAGGTTAAAGTGATCTCACGTTTTAGATGTAAGCAGAGAGTCTCAGATCTCCCAGTCGGGTGCTTTGGTGAAGTCTCTTCTTCAGACAGTCACTGTCTTCTTGATAGCAAATCCTCCAAATGATGTACTCTCTACTTTGCTTCCTCTAACCATTCCCTTCCCTCCTCATCCTTCCTCTGTACTGCACTTATGAGCATTGCCACCTTTCTTTTGATGGTGTGTTTTTCATGGAAATGTATTTTAATCCGTTTAGTCACCCGGTCACTATGCAAACTTTGCCTTTGGTTTGATAACCTCGGACAACAACGCGATGTGTTGATAATTTGTTTATCACACACCCATAGCCCCTTAGCTGTTTCCACTGCTCCAATGAAAGTTGTTTTTCATCATGCATCGTGCAGATAGCACTGTTGCTGCTCTTACTATCATTATTATTGGTGGTGGTGGTAATATTAATACTTTGAGCCTGGGATTCTCATCAAATCCTGTGTTGAGGGTCACACAAGTCACAGGGCTACTCTCTCTCTCTCTCTCACACACACACACACACACACACACACACACACACACACACACACACACACACACACACACACACACACACACACACACACACACACACACACACACACACACACACACACACACACACACACACACACACACACACACACACACACACTCTGATTTGATATACATTGTAAGGAAAGTGCTTGAAAGTCATATTGGGAGAATTGTCATTTATAGTCCGGGGATATTACAACAACAAAAAGATCCTTACCAAGAAATGTCTTCACCAATGTGTTTGTAAAAGTGTCTAGTCACACATATATATTATTTTAATTCAACTCTTCAAGGGCAGCGTTTCCCAAACAATGGCTCAGGACTCATGTAATTATTTCAGAATATAAAACAATGCATTAAAAAATAAGCATTTGTGTAGGTTTGGGTGCCGGGAGACGCCACATTTCTCTTTTAAGTCTCAAGACAAAACATTGTGCAAATGTTTAACTCTACCTTAAGTAGCAAGCATTTGTTTGGCACTAATACCACTCCTTGGCAGAAAAACAGCCAAACCCACTTTTCCCGGTCATCACAAACATGCATGTAAATTAATAAGTAGCTTTATTAGTTTATTTATCTCAAACCACGAGTTACTGCTCCACAATGTCAAATGCCTCAGGAGTCACGTTCACTAGAAGGACTGGTACCTCTGGATATGAGGGGTGCGTGTGGTTGTGGAGGTAAAGATTTTATAAGCTCCAGACTCTGGGACCGAGGTGGCCCATCAGGTCTATGGGAAAGATGGTCTCTTCAGTGGAGATACAGTGAAGAGACATGACCCCTTATAGGCCTGGAGGGTGTGGGGGTCCATGCAGAACTGTCAGAAACTACAGTGACGACTGGTCGTCTAGGCAGGGGTGGTGGAGGGCGGGAGGGGTGTAGCGGGGATAGTCTTTTTTAGGCCAAGGAAGAACTGACACCCCAAATGTTTCAAATCAGCCACATGGTGGCGCTAGAATAGAATAGTCCCCACTCCTTTGGGGTGTTATTTTGTCACTGTATATGCATATATGCACATACGTGAAATTTGTCTTCTGCTTTTTACTCATCCTACAACAACTATAGGAGCAGTGAGCAGCCATTTGATGTTATTGAGTAACACGGCCTTGAGGGTATCTGTGCACTTTTCTAGCATTTTTCTAAACAATAGCAAAAATAGCACATCTACATCTGTACAAGCTTGTAGGTCGCTATACTTTTCAAATAGGGTTAGGGTGGTTACATAAAGTAAGTGGTCAAATCCTTTCTGCCACTGCCTTTTATTGAGGATTTTTCCTTTTTTAATCATTATTTTTTATCATATATTTTTATTCTCTCATTTTTCTGTTTTATTTCTACTTCTTTCCAATCTTTTTTTTTCTTTTTTTTTCAAATGTGTTGTGCTCTGTGTGCTTCATGTTTTATGTAAAGCACTTGTTGAAATGTGCTGCTAAACAAATGAACTATTCTCGCCTAAGCCTTGCTTTTTTGGCCACCCTCGTGTGTTTTTTCTGAAACAACGCATCTGTGTCAGTGTTGCCAGGTCTGCTTATTATAATCGACTTTGGGATTGTTTTTCTGTAAAGTTGCTTGTAAACATTGGTAGTTGCAGGGTGCCAAAATGACCTGGTTTCAGCCAGTGGTTCTCAAACATTTTCATGTCATTTGTGTTGTTAAAATGTTTAAAAGAATATATATATATATATATATATATATATATATATATATATATATATATATATATATATATATATATATATATATATAAAAATGTGTCACTTTTTTTCACAATTGCTTTTTGAAAATAGCAGATCTACAAGAGCACAAAGTGTCGCATCGCGGTGCGTTGTGAACTTGTAGATTGGCTATTTTTAAATATCCGATGCACTATAGGTTAAAAGTGCTCATGTAGCCTATAATAGTCACTTCTTTTGGGCTTGTTTTCATAGAGCTGGTTGCTTATTATTTCTCTCGCAAAATCTGGCAACACTGATCTGTGCGTGACATGATTCAAATACTGATTGATGTGCGGCTCCATGATGCCTCCATCACCTGCCTGTTACAACAACAGCAGGCAGAACGACCCCGTGGGCGCATGAGGTCAGTATGCAAAGTTCTGACTCCACCTGACAACTTGTTTGAACTGGAGTGAGACTCATTGGAGCTGCTGTTGTTGTTATTGTTATCACCACAACGCAGTGGTGTAAAGTAACTAAGTACATTTACTCAAGTACTGTACTTAAAGTACAATTTTGAGGTACTTTTACTTTACCGGAGTATTTCCAATTATCTATTGTATACTTTTACTTCTACTCCACTACATCTCAAGAGGCAAATATTGTACTTTTACTCCACTATAATTATTTGAAAACTTTAGTTACTAGTTACTTTGCAGATAGAAATATATTACATTATAAAGCATACATTAACCACTTTAGCCCTTTTAGCCTTATTTTATACCTAGGCTATTATAGGCTAAAATAGCCGATCTACAAGCTGAGCTTGTAGATCGGCTATTTTCAACATTTTAGTACTTTTACTTTTGGTACTTTAAGTACATTTTGATACCAATATTTTACAAAGTAAGTACATTTTGAATTTTACTTTTAACAGAGTACTTCTACATTGCAGTATTGATACTTGTACTTAAGTAAAACATTTGAGTACTTCTTCCACCACTGGTTATCACCAAAACGGATACAGGATAGGTTTGGTCCAAAATGTTGAAAGATGAGATATTTGAAAAATGGTCTTACGTAATGTAAAGTATACATGATGTGAACATGCACGGTACATCATTATCAGAGTTCATTTCATCCTTCAACTTCAACTTGTTTATGCCCCAAAATGACAGGATATACAGGTTTTGTAGCCATTTGTAGAAATTGTAGAAATATTAGACCTTAATTGATAAATGTCAAATAATAAGCATGTTCTAATCATGCATAAATTGTATGTATTAAGTCCACGGACCCCCATCTGAAATTCCAGCCAGAGTCTCCAGAGCTTGTAGATCGGCTATTTTCAAAT
>NC_137620.1:37838276-37848276 GCF_963280865.1 Gymnoscopelus braueri | reverse complement strand
GTCTGGACAAATAGGACGCTCTCTCTTCCATTTCCTGTTTCTCTCTCCCCAGATGCTCTGAGTACCGGCTATGCTGCTGTAGCTCCGCCTCTCTCTTGTCAAGCTCCGCCTCCAGATGGTTCACACGGCGGCTGACTCTCTCCTCCACCTCAGCAAGAGTCCTACAAATAAAATACTGTCATTAAAACGTTTTTAGCATTTCCTTTTTTCACTTTTACTTCTACATTCTACTACATATCAGCTGTAAATATTGTACTTTTTACTCCACTTTTTTTTTAAAACGTTAGTGCTAATTTGCAGATTTAGATTATCAATGCAAAACCTACATTAAAACTTTTAATGCAGGGCTTTTACTTCTTCCACCACTGCGCTGGAGGAAATACCATTGTGGAGACTAATATAAGATAATAATTCATGTTCTACCTGCAGATTCTCTTATCCAGTCCCAGTCCCAGACGTTCCTCCAGTCCCACCCCCAACGAGAGCCCCTCTGTCGGCCAGAACCCATACTCCAGCCCCAGGCTTCTCCTGAGGCCCAGTGGAACCCCGGCCTGGCCCGGTAGGTCCCCAGGGAAGGCGTCCAGGGTGCAGGGCAGAGCCAGGGCCATGCAGGGGGTCCCTGGATGTCCCTCGGGGACAATGGAAGACTGGAACATCTCCCTGAGGAGGAGCTGAGAGGAGACAGTGGACGAGGAGGCCAGGTCCAGAACGTCCAGCTGTGAGGGGAGTTGTTGCGAGGAGGAGCTGGGCTTGTGGGGTGGTGTGGTGGAGGGCAGGGGGACAAGGGACCCAGGCGTGGAACTTCTGGCTCTGACCTGAAGGAGGACACATGATATTAAAGGATGTGGCTACCTGTTTTTTTCTTGTTTGTTTTTTAGTTTGTTTGCTTGTTTATTAGTTTGTTTGTAACCCATCTTTTTCTCCCAATTTGGACCCCTGGTGGACCCCGGACCAGATGTTGAGAAACAGTGCACAAGATGCCACTTTAAATGAATATCAATAAAGGTTTGATGCCTGTGCCTCCAATTCATCGCATGTGAGACTCGGAGTTCTTTATACTGGAGTTTATTCACTGAAAACATCGTAGAACTTACAGTACATATAGAAAAAACTAAAAACAAAACATTAACTTGAATATTCGTACATTCACAATTACATGACTTTCACAATAAGACTCACAAACAAATACTGACCACTTTGCCTGCTTGCACACGAATGGGGGGGGGGGTCGACATGGATGCTTCAGTCTTTTCTGCAAAACCTTTCCTTTTCTCTTCTTTACATTCTTTATTTTACTTTACTTTCTTTCTTTCTGTTCAACTCTCCTTCTCTTCTACTGCTCTCCCTCAGTCAAGTGAGACTGCTGCTCTCCTCTCAACAACAACAGGTGTTGCAAACAAAACTTGATTACAAAAACATAGATGTAACAAATGACACCTAATTGGAAACGTACAACACATAGAACCCACCAACCCACTTAGAGCGCCCCCAAGAGACATGAGTCAGTCACTAAAAGGACAAATACACAAAATAAAACAAATGACTTGATGACAGCAGTTACAATGCCAATTAATTCCTTGGTCATCTACACTCCATCGTGATGGGCAGGTACTTTACCCCAGCATCATCCCATTACCCTGTACCTGTCTGTTGTGTGTGTGTGCACAACAACATGCTGGCAAATAAGCAGTTTACAAGCACTATTTTACCAAAACAAATTAAAACCATGACTGTGATTTGCATTTGGTATTAGACCTATATAATATAGCAAATGACAGCAGGACACTATAGTTTAAAGTTAGGGTAAGTGATATTTAATGGTTTAAACAAAAAAGTATTTTTTGAAGCTCTATATTCATATAATAATCATTACTATTTGTTCAGTAACAGCGATTTCCCTTTAATAAACAGAAAATACATTTTCAGGTGAAGTTGCCAATTTCATTCACTCAGTAGAGAGTAGCCATTCATCAACTTCAATTTTATAGTGTTCCAGTTCCAGTGTAGTCTGCTCATTTATTTGTGTCATCACTTCCATTTTCACTTGTTGTTTCCACCAGGCGAGACTGTGTTCTGGCCCCTGTCAGTCGGTCGGTCGGTCGTTCGGTCGGTCGGTCGGTCGGATCGGTCCGTCCGTGTGTCCGTGTGTCCGTCCGTGTGTCCGTGTGTCCGTGTGTCCATCCGTCCGTCTCTGTACAGTTAATCTCCGGTACCGTTAGACCGATTGGCGTGAAACTGTGCACACACATTCCCTGGAGGCCATTGCAGGAGTGGTTCGTTTTGAACAAAATGCCTCAATTCATGAATGCAGCGTCCGATTGCCGCAAAAATGTGCACTCACATTCCCCTATTTCATCCTGATTGGCTGAGATTGACCTCTACTACCTGGCATGCAGTGTTGTTGCAATGCTCATTGGAACGTGGTTGCACTCTATTTTAATGACGTGATGCGCACGTCGCTTAACACCTACACTACAGGTCACACAATGGACAATTGATATGCATCTAGGCTCATTCCTATGTTAACTCTTTGACTGCGGACGACGCGATAACGCGTCAAGTGCTACTTTGTCCAGTTGGCCGTCGACGCGTTCGACGCGCTTGACGCGCGTTCATTGTTTAATCTCTGATTGCGCTATGCTGCTTAATATTCAATGTTATTCTCGAGTTCCACTTACTTCACGGACATCTGCATCTGGTTTCATGGCCTGGATTCCGTTTCCGGTTTTTGATTTTTTTCCCCAGTCATTTTCGTCCAAAATAGGTAAATAAACGGGTTTTCACACGGTATAACGGACAAACGGACAGGTTCTCTTCTATAATCTATGGTCTGGGTGACGATCAGTCATCGCCGTCGTGTATCACATCGTAATTTTCGCCGATCAAAACAATCTGGGACGACGTCACATCCGTTTTCATGTTTTTCCTTGTCTAATCTATCAAGAAGGGTGAGAGAGACCCAACGACATGATCAAGCTGTCATGTGCTGCTCTCTAGTGGCGGATTTGTGCTGGGTCTTTAAATTATGTGTCCTTAAATTATTTTAATGAGAAAAATTCAAAATATAAAAATAAAAAAACACGAAAATTGCTGGCACTGGGGGAGTACTTTATGAAAATACTCTGGCAGTCAAAGAGTTAATCCACCTGGTGTGAGTCGGGAGCCTTTGTAAACTTTGTTGAGGTGTGAATTTAAAGTTGTTTTAAATCTATATGCGTGTGCCTGCGCGCGCCCTGGTCAAGTAGGTTCCTGCACGGCGTGCAAGGCCGTCCCATGAGCAATGCACCCCTGCTGGCATGGCGGAGACCTGTGCTCCGAGCAGCACATTTTTCTAGTTTATGTTGTATCCTGAAATTGGTGTCCTGACCTAGCCTGGCTCAGGCTAGTCCTGACCTTAAAAAGAATGTTCTGTTTATTAAAAAGCTGGAGAGACTGTTACTGAACAAACACTCCATAACTATCAGCATTTTAGCACTTTACTTTAATAATAAATATTATATTATTATTATTATAATTTAATAAAATAAATATCACTTTGGGTGTGTGTGTGTGTGTGTGTGTGAGACGTGTGTGTGTGTGTGTGTGTGTGTGTGTGTGTGTGTGTGTGTGTGTGTGTGTGTGTGTGTGTGTGTGTGTGTGTGTGTGTGTGTGTGTGTGTGTGTGTGTGTGTGCGTGCTTGCACGCATGTGTGTGTGCGTGCGTGTCATACAGTACCTGTGACAGGACCAGCAGTGTTTCATAGGTGTGTTGGCTGACCAGGTGCGCACGGAGGTCAGGTACCGAGGAGAAACGACACACGTCTCCACAACGAGGACAGAAGTACGGAAGAGAGGATGAAGAATGACAGGAGGAAGACATGATGGACTGAGAGAGAGAGAGAGAGAGAGAGAGAGAGAGAGAGAGAGAGAGAGAGAGAGAGAGAGAGAGAGAGAATAAACATTAACAGCAGGTCATCCTATCAATGTTACTTACAGTACGATATGAACATATATGAATGGGAAAATAACTCCATTACTCCATAAAAAAATGTACGCATTGTGAGCTGGTAGATTTTCTTTATTGTGAAATGGTAAGTAAGTAATGACTACTTTTACTTATACTGTCAGTGTATTTTGATGCCAATACCTTTGTACTTTTAGTCAAGTATTTGTTTTATACAGGCCTTTTACCTTTTACCAGAGTATATTCTACAAGTGGTATTGCTACTTTTATATTATATCTTATAAAGTGCGTTTTCTGTCGCTTTTATTCACTAAAAATGTTCAATGTTCACTAGATCAACGTGGGGTCTGGGGACCAAAGCGGTCCAAATGGATCCTTATGGGTCTGTGACTCTGAGAGTGTACAAATGGAACAAAATGGACCCTTACAGGTCTGTATACAGGTTAATTTGGTTATTTGTACACTCTCTGTGTTAAATTAACGCTGAGGATTTTAAAGTGTAGATTGGGAGTACCAGAGATTAAAAATGTAATCGGAATGGAACGCATATCAAACGAGGGGTCATTGAAATGAAAAAAGAAAGAAAGAAAAAAGAAAACTACTATTACTGGAACCCCTATCTACACTGTAAAATCCTCAGTGCTTATTTAACTCTGAGAGTGTACAAATGGAACCAAATACACGCTCAAAGTTACAGGCCCATGAGGGTCCATTTGGACCCCTGGTGGTCCCCGGACCAGATGTTGAGAAACAGTGCACAAGATGCCAATTTAAATGAGGATTACATCCAATATCAATAAAGGTTTGAAATGCAATCAAATGTTAATGTAAGGCCATGCATCACAAGCATGCACGCACGCACGCACGCACGCACGCACGCACGCACGCACGCACGCACGCACGCACGCACGCACGCACGCACGCACGCACGCACGCACGCACGCACGCACGCACGCACGCACGCACGCACGCACGCACGCACGCACGCACTCACGCACGCACGCACGCACGCACGCACGCACACAGACAGACAGAGAGACAGACAGACAGACAGACAGACAGACAGACAGACAGACAGACAGACAGACAGACAGACAGACAGACACACACACACACATACACACACACACACACACACACACACACACACACATATATAATTGATATGATCTAACATTCACAACCATGAACATGAATGAAATTAGGTCAGTGTGTGTGTGTGTGTGTGTGTGTGTGTGTGTGTGTGTGTGTGTGTGTGTGTGTGTGTGTGTGTGTGTGTGTGTGTGTGTGTGTGTGTGTGTGTGTGTGTGTGTGTGTGTGTGTGTCTGCCGTTGGGTAGGGGGTCTCCTGAGATGAGTGCGTTCACGTATCTAGGCCAATGCTGTGCAATCAGGGGTGTATGTGTGTGTGTGTGTGTGTGTGTGTGTGTGTGTGTGTGTGTGTGTGTGTGTGTGTGTGTGTGTGTGTGTGTGTGTGTGTGTGTGTGTGTGTGTGTGTGTGTGTGTGTGTGTGTGTGTGTGTGTGTGTGTGTGTGCGCATGCAAGCACACAACTGACCTGAGGAAAAGGGCAGGAAACAGAGTGGAGAGAGAGACCAGAGAGAGAGAGAGGAGAGAGAGAGAGGAGAGGAGAGAGAGAGAGAGAGAGAGAGAGAGAGACAAAGGAAGACAGACAGACAGACAGACAGACAGACAGACAGACAGACAGACAGACAGACAGACAGACAGACAGACAGACAGACAGACAGACAGACAGACAGACAGACAGACAGACAGACAGACAGACAGACAGACAGACAGACAGACAGACAGACAGAGCGTGGGGTCTCATTCACGAGTGAAGGGAGGACAGAGCAGGAGATCAGCCGGAGAATCAGAGCAGCAGGGGCGGTATTGCAGTCACTGTTGTGACGAAAAGAGAGCTGAGCCAGAAGGCAAAGCTCTCGTTGTACTGAGCAATCTTTGTTCCTACACTCACCGACGGTCATGAAATGTGGGTCATCACCAAAAGAACATGATTGCAGATACAAGCTTTACAAGTTTTATCAGGAGTGTGGCTGACATCTCCCCGCGGGTGAAAATCTTAAAGGTGGACATTTTTAAAGGTACAAGCAGTAAAATGAGTTAACTTAAAATACACCAAACGGATGACACAAAAAAAGCCAAAGGCTTGTTTCCATTGTGGTCCGTTAAACATTCAACACTCAAACAACTGGACAAACGACAAGCTGGATCTTGTAAGGATGCCTCCAGTGCTTCCCTAGGGAGGTTTTCCACACACGCCCAGCTGTAGGGAGGCCCCGGGGCAGACCAAGGACCAGATGGAGAGCTTCGCCTCTGGATCCCCCAGTCAGAGCAGGATAATGTGGCCTGTTTTTGGCCAGTAGGGGGGCGGCCATAATGCGCATGCGTGCACCAATGAAATCTATACACTTAACGACCAGTCGATGGCAATAATACAACACTAAGCCTGTTAAAATCCAAACAAGAAGAAGAAGCGTACACCCATGCACGCTCACTACTGTCATTAGCACGCACGCACGTGCATATGAGTCGCAGACAGAGAAGCACTTTGGTGTTTTATAAACAGACATTGGACGTCACTTTCAAACACTCTGCTATAATGCATTTTCACTTTTTGAGACGTGCGCGCTACAGAAACAGCAACATGTTATTGTTCACACACACACACACACGCACGCACGCACAGAGCGTGGATATAGAGGAGATAGAGCAGAGTGACAGACACAGAAGAGAAGTGGGTACAGTGGACAGGTGAGCTCTGTCCATGGTTCTAAACCACATGAACTGTGAGCTGTCCATGGTGCTAGGCAGTACAGTGGACAGGTGAGCTCTGTCCATGGTTCTAAACCACATGAACTGTCCATGGTGCTAAGCAGTACAGTGGACAGGTGAGTACTGTAGGTTATGAGCCATATGAACTGTGAGCTGTCCGTGCTAAGTTGTGCTGGACAGGTGAGCTCTGTCCATGGTTCTGAACCATACAGCTCCCTTATCCATGGAACAAATCATTGTTTGTGCATGGCTCCGGGTATGGTATGACATTAAAAAATTGTAATGTTGTATGTACAGTAGTAAAAACAGGGTAGACTGGGTAGACTGTTTGCATTGTAACACGGACAATGCAAACACATTTCGATAACTAACTGCAGTCATAGAGAATATGACTGCAGTCAGAATATCCTGTATCCTGTATGTGTTCTCTCCCCTGATTGGATGAAATTGGTATCCCAACCTTCCTGTTTATTAGAGAGCAGGAGAGAAAGGGAGACCTGTTCCTGAACAAACACTCTATAGCTAATCAACTACATCCCCTTTAACCATAAACCGAATATATAAAAAGATCTGATTTACAAGCAGTGTGTTACATCACAAAGCGTTGAGAGCTTGTAGATCTGCTTTTTTTTTATTTTTTTTATGTTTTTGACTATTTGTTTTTAAAGTATCAACCATTAATCATGCACTGGACTGAACTGACATTATTGTTGTAGCAGCTACTGTAATTCCTGCTTATTCGTCTTACTAAATAAATGTACAATAATATGTACATTTATATGTAATATGAATGCTGTCTGTGTCAAACATGTCAATAAAGCTTTTTAAATAGAGCACTGAAACAGAGAGAGAGAGAGACAGACAGACAGACAGACAGAGACAGAGAGGGAGGGTCAAGAAGGAAAGAGGCTAAATGGATGTGGGCATTTACACACACACACACACACACACACACACACACACACACACACACACACACACACACACACACACACACACACACACACACACACACACACACACACACACACACACACACACTAAACTAAACTCCCCACCGTTCCTTATACGCATTGCTATCGACTTTGACATTAATAGGGCACGAGTGTGTATGCTCGTGCGTGTGAGCGTGCGCGTGTGGGTGGGTGCGTGTTTAACTAAGTGCGTTCCTTCTGCTGTGGAGCTGATGGATCAGTGAAGCGTGATTCCTCCACTCCACCGACATTGTGTGTGTGTGTGTGTGTGTGTGTGTGTGTGTGTGTGTGTGTGTGTGTTTTGATTGTGTGTGTGTTGTTGTATTATGCTTTCTGCTTTGGCAATGTAAACGTATGTTTTCTCATGCCAATAAAGCCCTTTGAATTGAATTGAATTGAATTGAATTGAATTGAATTGTGTGTGTGTGTGTGTGTGTGTGTGTGTGTGTGTGTGTGTGTGTGTGTGTGTGTGTGTGTGTGTGTGTGTGTGTGTGTGTGTGTGTGTGTGTGTGTGTGTGTGTGTGTGTGTGAATTTAAGTTCGAATGGATGCACATAAAGAAAGAGATGTCTGGATTAATGGTGTGTAGGAATGTATGTCTATTTACATAAATGTTTACATAACCTACTGTATATTTTGTACTTTAATCTCTGCATAAATCTGTTACCTCTTCTCCAAATTTTACTTTCGATGTTATTTTTTTTTACATAAAATATTGTTGATTTATCCTGAGCGATATAGAGGAATTATAGTAAAGGCTACAGACACATGTATGAGAGAATAAGTGAATGCAGACATGCAGTGTTTCAGCACCTTGGAGAGAGATACAGATGATAGATAGATATAGTTATTCACTGAATTATAATCATATATGGGTCGTATGTATAACTTCTAGACGTTTATCTAGTATAGGCTATAATATATAGTCTATGCGTCCTATAACAAAATGGTGAATCCTGAACCAATTAACGTACACACACTGTTTAAAGGCAGTGGTGTAAAGTAACATCTACTCAAGTACTGTACTTAAGTACAATTTTGACTTTACTGGAGTATTTCCAATTTTCTGCACTTTTACTTCTACTCCACTACATCTCAGAGGCAAATATTGTACATTTACTCAACTACAATTATTTGAAAACTTTAGTTACTAGTTACTTTATAGATTTTTATTATTATTACAAAACATACATTAACCACTTCAGCCCTATATACATTTAGGCCATTTGAAAATAGCCGATCTACAAGCTCACAATGCCTGGCATAGCATAGTAATAATATTAATAGTAATAATATAAAACAATATATAATATTGATAATATAAAAATGATAATAATGATAATAAAAAAATATACAAAATAAAATATATATAAAAAAAATACAAAAATACAAATTATAACTATAGGCTCCTACCTTTCTGCCGTGAGTGCTCGTGAATAATCCGGTCACGTGCGCGTGCACGCCTACACGTGACAGCTGTTTGATGTCATATTAATCATATTGATCATACTAATAGTTTAGAATGAATGAATCCGGTGTTTGGCGGACAGTAGTCTCGTGCAGCATCTGTCACTACTGTCAACCGGCGCGCTCCCGTGCGCGCTCTGTCCGGTCCGCCCCGCCCCTCCTGTCCCGTTCACTGTGTGGAAGCATCTAGATCCCATAGCCCGGCATCCAGCGTTGCCATTTCCGCTTATTATAAGCGACTTTGGGCTTCTTTTTCTGTGAGGAAGTTGCTTGTTGCGAACGCAGCGGAAGGAGGCGCGCCGAAGGCGCGCCTCCGCGCAAGTGGAGCATACTATGAAACCGTGCTCGGCTTGTGTGTGTCTCTGGGTCTCTGTGTGCACTGCCTGTGTGCACTGCCTGTGTGCAGCTCCTCTGAGATAAGTAAATGTCCAATTTAGACGTACCATACATCAAATGAAAGGTCTTTGAAAACTGAACACACCTGTCAAGGTTGCGTTTAAGCCCGCCCCTTCCCCCGGAAGCCACACCCCGGAGAAGGCTCCTAAAAACTCCCCATTGAAACCCCATGTTAAATGAAAAGTGCCCGAATCGCTCCCAAACTTTTTCTACCCCCCCTAAGTGGGGGTCTACGAACAAATACATCGGGCTCGGATTTTGGCTCCGCCCCCCGGAAGTGGGTGAAACAGGCACTTCAAACACTTTGTTGAATTGTTCAAAAACATTCCAAGTTTTTTTTTTGTGAATTTGTATTTTTCTAAGATGCTCCTTTTAACGCAGATTTTTTTTTAAAAAAAAGATTTTTTTTTTATTGGTTACTTTTTCTT
>NC_137620.1:37830776-37833276 GCF_963280865.1 Gymnoscopelus braueri | reverse complement strand
CCTGTCAAACAGCCAGTCAGCAGCCTTTGGCGTCACCTTAAAAAACGTCACTAAGTGACATTCCGAGGTCACTCCACCTGTTGGCTGTTTTCTTTTCTTTCGCTGTGTGTTTTAAATCTCACATCGACCCACCTGGGTCTCAATAAATCAACGGGGTGCAGTGGCGTGCCGGCGTGTGTTCCTAGATGCCAGGCGTGGCGAACGCCAGGGAGTAGGCGGCCATCATCTGCGCGCGCAGCTGCTGCTTGATGTGCACGCGGCCGTGCCTCTTCCTCTCGTCGCTTCGCGCAAAGCGCTTGCCGCACACGTCGCACGAGAAGGGCTTCTCCCCCGTGTGCGTGCGAGTGTGCGTGGTCAGGTGGTCGCTGCGGCTGAAGCTGCGCGCGCACACCGTGCACCGGAACGGCTTCTGGCCGGTGTGGATGCGCACGTGGCGGTTGAGCTCGTCCGAGCGCGAGAAGCGGCGCTCGCAGCCGTGCACGTGGCAGGGGAACGGCTTGACTTTGACCGTGCCGTTCGCGGAAGTCCTCCTGGACCCGCGCGACGATGGCGTTTTGGTCGCCCCGCCCGTGGCGTGCTGTTGCGCGCCGCCGAGGTTGACCATCGGGAACGCACCGGGGAGGAGAGAGGAGAGCAGGAGCGCGTCCAGGGTGGACGGGATGATGCACGGGGAGACGCCGGTGCACTGAGCGTGCGCGTCAGGCTCCGTTTTGACTGCTCTGTTGATGACGTAGTCATCGGAATCCCCAGAAACGCCTTTGAGCCAGTCCTCCAGTGACAGCGGCTCCTGTTTGATCTCGTGGATGGCTTTCAGCTCGCCCTGGACGGCCTCGGAGCCCAGTAGAGCCTCGATGATGTCACACACGTCCACCTGTTGTTCCAGCGGGAGAGTGTCGGCGCCGCTGGCCAGGTTTAGCGCCTCATTCCCGCTCACAGAGGCCTGCAAACAACCGCTGCTGCAGCTGGAGCTCACGTATTCACTCTTAACCACCACTGGAGGCACTGTTGTCCCGGGGTTGAAACCACTAAACGGGGATGGAAGACAGGGTTATTATAGTTAACTAAAACTATCGAAATAACAAAAACTGGAATTGAAAAAAACATTTTAGTTAACTGAAACTAAAATAAAAACAGGGCTTTAAACAAAAAGATAACTTTGTTTGTTTACAAATCTCATTAAAACTAACTAAAATTAGAAAAATGTCCTTAGTTTCAGCCTTTGTCAATATTCATACATAAATGATTTAGCTTAACCATGGCCTGGCGGAGACAATAACTAAAACAACACTAAAACTCAAACTAAGCCTTTTCACAAAATAAAAACTTAACCAAAAAAGTAAACACTCATTAAAAACTAAAACTAACTGAAGTTGGAAAAAAAAAGTAAAAAATATATATATATATATATTAAAAAAAACTATAATAACCTTGATGGAGGATAGACCAGGGGTGATGAGGGGGCGGCTGTGACCGGTGAGGGCGACGCGACGTCGGGATTCTGCTGGAGCTCCATCTCGGTGCAGATGCCCACGATCTCGGTGATCATGGTGAGGATGGCGTCCGCGTGGCTGCTCAGCTCCGACGCCACCGCCGGCTGATGATCCAAGAAGAAATGACCGCCGTACGGCGACAGGGTGTCCGACGAGCACTCACTGAGGTCGGAGAAGAAGTCTGAGTCTGTGCCGCCGCCGCTGCTGGTCGCCGGAGAGAAGACTGAATGAGCAGAGAGAGAAAGAAAGAGGAGAGGAGAGGTGTTATTTAGAGAGAATTCACTCCATGAAATGAACCCCTGTGCCTTTTTGCAAACATGTTAATAAAGTAGGCTATTCAATCAATCAATCAATCAATCAATCAATCAATCAATCAATCAATCAATCAATCAATCAGAGAGTCTATATAGCGCAAACATGCAGAAGCCAACCTAGCCTTGGATCAAGACTATCATAGATGTATTTTATCAATTCTGACATCTACGATAGTCTTGGCCTGCATTCCCCAGTGCGCTCTGCACTTTCACCAGTAAAGCCCGTACTTCCCCGTACATGAACAAAACATAATAATAAGGTAATTACTCAGTTTCCCCAAATGTTATCTCACCTTTCGGAGTCTTTTTGCAATGTATTAGTCCGTATTTTTCAATAAAGAAGTGTTTTAATCCCGTCTGTGGCCGAACGCCATTTCCCCCCTCGTTTACTTCTTGTTTACAAGAATGTAATACCGGTTTTCACCGGATGCGCCCCGTCACTACCGCCCATTGAGAAATACAGGGAACTTCCGACAGAATCCTACACAGACTGGATTAAAACAAATATCTATTGAAGAATACGGACTAATACATTGCACAAAGACTCCGAAGGGTGAGTTAACATTTGGGGCAACGTAGGTAAGCACCTTATATATTTTTGTAATTGTGTACATGTACGGAGAAGTAGGCTACGGGCTTTACTGATCAACTCAGGGTAGTCGGTAATACATGAAAAAGTCAATCAATAAAGTCCAT
>NC_137620.1:37820776-37828276 GCF_963280865.1 Gymnoscopelus braueri | reverse complement strand
GGGGGGTGGTGGGGGGGAAACAAAAAATGATATGATGAAAGGATGTCCTTTTCGGGGGGAAAAAAACAAAAGAATGATGTGATGAAATGATATGATATGATGAAATGATGTTCTTCCCCTGTCTAACGTGCTGAAAATGCTAAATAAACACAAAGGTAAAAACAAAAAAGTGGAAGCAGACTGTGAAGGCCTTATGTGCCACAAGGCACGAAGTGGATAGGTAAGATAACAGCATTGCTGTTGTTGTATTGCAACAATATTGAAAATAGTATACATATATATACTGTAGATCTAGAAGTTCTCAACTCATTGCGTTGTGATGCGGCGTGAGCTGCGTCAGCTATTTTCACTATATTAGAAATAAGGCTTAAAGGTTTAATGACATTCACTTTTACACCACATTCAAAGTCTTTGTCCTGGTCCTTCAAAAGTGTACAAAAAGTTTTAAGTGAAAATTCCATTCCAGTGATCCATGGCAGGTGTTTTTCTCTCACATTTCTAAAGCCTTTTCAACTGCAATGAAAAAAGAAATCTTTGCCTGCGGGTGTCGCTGGTGAGGGATTTTGCCTGTCAATCATCGCCTCTGCTCCGCCCCCCCCCAAAGGAAAGTATAGGGGAGGGGAGGGGCGAGGAGGAGAGTGGGCGGGATTAATCGACTGTGACCTCACTGTCGAAGGGCCAAGCTCAGATTACTTTTCAGCCTAATTATTCAGAAAACCCCAGACCACAGAGAATCCACTGAATGTTCTAAGTTCAGTTTTTTTGGGTGTAATTGAGGTCATAAAACCCCAAATAAAACATTGAAAATAAAAAAAGTGAAAATGAATGTCATGATACCTTTAAGTGGTTAATGTAAGAATATAACTGGCACCTCCGCTGGACGGCAGGTGCAGGACCAACAGTGGATTTAAGGCAAGATAAAAAATAGAAGTCTGCACACTGTGACTTTGCGAAAGCTCCCAGTCAAGGCTTTCTTATAGATTAACGTTTCGACACACAGTCTTCTTCTGAAGAAGACTGTGTGTCGAAACGTTAATCTATAATAAAGACTTGATATGACTGGGAGCTTTTGCAAAGTCACAGTATGCAGACTTCTATTTTTTATCTTGCCTTAAGTGGGTAAAGTGATGTACCTTTTCTCTTCCTAGAAATGTAGTGGAGTCAAAAGTACAATATTTGCCTTTGAAATGTAGTGGACTGAAAGTATCCAAAATTACAAATACTCAAGTAAAGTACAGATACTTAAAAAAAGATACTTAAGTGCAGTACCACTGGTCCACTCATTACACATCACGTGATATGACCTGGACATTCTCATCCCACCTATAATGACATACAGACAGTGCACACACACACACACACACACACACACACACACACACACACACACACACACACACACACACACACACACACACACACACACACACACACACACACACACACACACACACACACACACACACACACACACACACACACACACACACACACACACAGTCTAGGCTCTGGCAGAACACATACCAACACAACAGGCTATGTTGTGCAGTTTCAGATTTAAAAAAAGGTGCCTTTGTCACAGTGTTGATAAAGTTTCACAAGACACTGACTGTGTGACCACTCAGTCACCCACTGAAACACTGCAATAAATCACTGGTTCTCTATTAGTTTTAATGTCAAGGACCCCTACTTTGGTATGAATTAGGATGCAGATCTGACCCACATAACTGAGAGTGTACAAATGAAACCAAATGGAATGGTCCATTTGGTTCCATTAATTTGTTCCATTAATCTCTCAGATGTACAGACCTGCAAGGGTCTATTTAGATCAGGGGTGGGCAACTTTGATGATGGAGGGGCCACTATATTTCCACACTCACTCCAGAGGGCCACATTATACTGTTGGGCAGACACCTCTTATCTCCGTATTTTAACTTTTTTTGTTAAAATGCCATTCTATGTCACACAAAAGTAGTAGGGGGTCTTAACCACAAAAAATGGCCAAATCGTTATGCGGCGGATAAAAGCATGAAATTTGATACAGATGTCCCTTGGGTCATCCTAAAACATCCTAGAAGGGGTGCCCAAAAAAATCTTAAACAGGAAGTGAGTTATGGACAAAATTCAAAATGGCCACCTAAACTGTTGACCGTTGACTCAAAAGACACCAAAAGAATCTCCAAAAAGCATAACATTTGGCACATATGTCCCTTGGGTCATCCTAAGACATCCTAGAAGGGGTGCCCAAAGGAATCTGACACAGGAAGTGAGTTATTGACCAAATTGAAAATGGCCGCCTAGTGTTGTCGATTGACTCAAAAGACAACTAAAGAATCTCATAAAAGCATACAATTTGGCACACATGTCCCTTTGGTCATCCTAAGACATCCAAGAAGGGGTGCCCACAAAAATCATAAACAGGAAGTGAGTTATTGACAAATTTTAAAATGACCGCCTACAGTGTTATCGATTGACTCAAAAGACAACGAAATAATCTCATAAAAGCATACAATTTGGCATACATGTCCCTTGGGTCATCCCAAGACATCCCAGAAGGGGTGCCCAAAAAAATCTTAAACAGGAAGTGAGTTATTGACAAAAAGGAAAATGACCGCCTACAGTGTTGTCGATTGACTCAACAGACAACTAAAGAATCTCATAAAAGCATACAATTTGGCATACATGTCCCTTGGGTCATCCTAAGACATCCTAGAAGGGGTGCCTGAAATGATCTGAAACAGGAAGTGAGTTATTGACTAAATTGAAAATGGCCGTGTACAGTGTTGACAGATGATGCAAAAGACACTCATAAAAAATAATCTCATAAAAGCATGAAATTTGGTACAAATGTCCCTTGGGTGATCTGAATGCATCTTAAGGGGTGCCAAAAAAAAGTTTTAATAGTCTCTCAATGGAAAACACTCCTCCCCCACGGGCTGCACTGCTACAACATTCAAATCGAGCAGTTTGCCAATCTGGCATTTGGTCCAGAAGCCTGAAAGCTATGCAATCTCTACCATCTTCTGACAAATATGGATGGATTAAAGTCACTGATTCGTGGACACCTTTATGGACACTCTTCCCAGAGGCTGCCAAAGTTTGTAGAGAACTCAAGTGTGGCTGCAAAGCTGAGCCCTTCTGTTCGAGAAAGTGTAGATGCCGGGATGCTGGGTTACCTTGCAGAGCATTATGCCAATATGCTGCAGTGCTGGTAATTGCGAAATGGCACACATGAATACATGTAGTTACTAAACACTAATCACAAAAAAACAGTAATGATCAAGAAGAAAATACATGAGAAGATAGCGTGTAAAACCAGCAAGAAGATGTAGAGTGCAAAATAAATAAGATGCAGAGAGTAAAATAAGAATATGCAGAGTAAGATAAGATGCAGAGTAAATATATGTTACTTTATGCAGAAAGTAAAATAAATAAGATGTAGAAATTAAAACAGAAGGTAGACTACAAAATACGACAGGTTATGCACTGCATAACCTGTCGTATTGAGTCTGCATAATATGCAGACTGCCGTGGTCAACTGTTTAAACAGCCATTTAGAATTTCTTCAACATGGTCCCTTCCTAAAAAGTTTAATAAACAAGCAAACAAACAAATAAATAACCCCTTCTAGGATATATTAAGAAGCACTCAATGTACGTACCAAAAGATACACTTTTATGACGTCACTTTATGTTTTCTTTTGTGTCAACTGCTTTACGCGGTCACTTCCTGTTTAAAACCTCTTTGGGCACCCCTTGTAGGATGCGTTCAGATCACCCAAGGGACATTTGTACCACATTTCATGCTTTTATGAGATTCTTTAGATATCTTGCATCATCTTTCACACTGTAGGCGACCATTTTCAATTTAGTCAATAACTCACTTCCTGTTGAAGACTTTTTTGGGCACCCCTTCTAGGATGTCTTAGGATGACCCAAGGGACATGTGTGCCAAATGTTATGCTTTTTGGAGATTCTTTAGTTGTCTTTTGAGTCAATCGACAACACTAGGCAGCCATTTTCAATTTGGTCAATAACTCACTTCCTGTTTCAGATTTTTTTGGGCACCCCTTCTAGGATGTCTTAGGATGACCCAAGGGACATGTGTGCCAAATGTTATGCTTTTTTTAGATTATTTTGGTGTCTTTTGAGTCAACGGTCAACAGTTTAGGTGGCCATTTTGGATTTTGTCCATAACTCACTTCCTGTTTAAGATTTTTTTGGGCACCCCTTCTAGGGGCGCGTTTTGAGCTTATAGATCGGCTATTTTTGCAATTTTTTAATTGGAATCCGGATTTTATTTTTGCAATTTTTTAATGGAATCCTGAAAAGTACTTATGTTAACTTTAAGAACTTAAATACAAATACATTGGACATAAAATAGACAATATATTTTTTATACTAGTCATTAAGCTACTAATAAAGCGGGTCATGTTTGCATGTTTGGAATTGCAACAGTATTCCAATCAGTATTCCGATATTAACCTGCAGGCCGCATTAAGGGGTCCGCATGTGGCCCCCGGGCCGCCAGTTGCCCATGTACAGTATGATTTAGATCCTAATTATCAATCATTACCATCCTGGGCTTTTGGTGGTGCTTTTGTAGGAAACATTTTGGCCAATTGTACAATAAAAAAAACAAACAAACCAATAAAGGTAGTACAGGGTAGAGTGTTTAAGTGAATGAATGGTTTATTTCAATCATACAAAAACACAACCTTAATACAGCCTATGCTAGTGGTATAAAATAACTAAGTTCATTTAATTTTTGCATTTATTTTAGTATTGTACTTCAGCATAACTTCAAGATGTTCTTACTTTACTTGAGTATATCCATTGTTTGGTACTTTATACTACATTACATCTCAGAGGCAGCTTTTTTGCTCTACTACTGCATTTATTTGACAGCTTAGTTACTAGTTACTGTACTTTACCCATTTAGATGCTTATTAATTCATAAAATTATTAACATTATCAGAATATAACAGATCTACAACTCACACGTGTGAGCTATTTTCGATTAACCAAAGTATAAAACATAATAAAGTGGTTAAATGATCAATAATTATAGTCCAAAAACATGATATGATTCTGAAAGTGGCATTCTGCAATCTGCATAATGAGTACTTTTATTTTTGCTGTCGATTTTGATGCTAACACTTTTGTTAGGACTCGTGTGTTGTGACCCAAGCGCACAGCAAGGATTGATTGATGTACTTTATTTAGTAAGACATGAGAACAACAGTACATGGAAGTACAATTCACAATACAAGGTCTACTAAACTGGATAACTCATAAAGCACTAAGCTTGTTTAAAATGAGTTCCCATGCACACAAATCATGATGAGGAGGCGAACAAGCGAATGGAAGGTTAAAGCCCACAAGGGCGAGTTTATGAGTAAAAGTACTAAAGTAACCAAGGGTTGACAACAATAAGGGAGTGATGAGGGGTGTGGGCTCGGCTGGCTGCCATGACTCAGCTCGAGGTCTGGAATACTGGAGAGGAGAGGAGAAGCAGGGTCAGTGAAAATGGTCACAGGGGAAAACAACAGAAGGCTGGCACTGCAACTGCGTGAAGTTGAACAGGCTGAACATTTAGCTGTGAAAAGCTTAAAGGGATAGTTCACCCAAAAAAATAAATAAGTTTCTATCGATTTGTCACCTCATGGAGACTTGAATTCATGGATTCAAAGGAGACTCTTTGTGTCTCCTACCGGAACAGCTGCCTACCAGTCCGCTGGTCATCAAATTATTGGCTTAGGAATGCGACAAAAACGAAAAAATATTCTGAATTCAAGTCTCCATGGGGTGACTAATCGATGGAGAAAAAAAAGTCATTTTGGGGTGAACTATCCCTTTAACGAGTAAAGCACTTCAACTGAGATTAAACTATACTGTAGGCTGCCCAGTACTTCATCACACATGTTGACTAGTTAAGCTCTGGGTCCAAGAGGCATTCAGGCCATTGTCTTATAGACTATGAAGGTGATTGAAGATGAAGGGCAGGTGAGCAGATTGGAGACGAGAGGCAGGTGTGCTGAGATGTGCTGTGGAGCCCTCCTGGGGCGCTGATGAGTCCAGAGAGCCCACAGAACATACAGTAGATGTAGAGGCGAAGACGAGATGTAACAACATCTTGCATTTTGACTTAAGTAATAGTTTAAATACAGGACTTTTACTTGTAAAAGTACTTCTACGCTGTGATATCGCAGTGTAGAAATACATTTTTTGGACAGATTTTGGACTCAATACTGCAATATAGAAATACTCTGTTTACAAGTCAAAGTCCGGAATTCAAAATAGTATTGGCATCACAATGTACTTAAAGCAACAAAAGTAGAAAGTATCCATTATGCAGAATGTTTTCAAATGTATAAAAATCTTTTGAAAATAGCAGATCTTCAGTTCACAATGCGTTGCATCGCTACGAATTGTGAGCTTGTAGATCTGCTATTTTCAAAAGGCCGAAATGTAGACAAAGTAACTAGTAACTAAAGTTTTCAAATAATTGTTGTGGACTAAAAGTACAATATATCCCTCTGAGATGTGGAGTAGAAGTAAAATTACTGAAAACTGGAAATACTCCAATAAAGTAAAACAAATCACACCCTGTGTGAAGTGGGCGGTGTGGTCACAGTGGTCATCACAGTGATGGAAGTTCACTTAAAGAAAAGTAATATTGTGGACCAACCATTTTTTAAACCATAAATGTGTTTTTTTTTTAGTGCATAGTCCTATGTATAGGGCTATGCACATGTGTCATATGTTCACTAGCCAATCACAGTCCTGAATAGTCCTGAATTGGCCACCATAGTGTACAATGGTGGCCAATCACGGTGCAGGGTTAGGGGGGTACAATGGTGGCCAATCACAGCGCAGGGTTGGGGGGGTACAATAGGTGGGGGGGGTACAATGGTGGCCAATCACAGTGCAGCGAATGTGGATGTCCAAACCTCACATATAGGGGCGGTTTCACCGCCCAAAAATACCTCAAAATTGTACTTAAGTACAGTACTTGAGTAAATGTACTTAGTTACTTTACACCACAGACTACTGCCATGATCACAAATAAGCCCCAGCAGTGTCTCCACCACCTCCGTCAGTTGAAGGGAGCTGACCTTTCCCATTCCAGCCCTGACAATGTTCTACAGAGGTAGAGGCCTACAGTACCACTGAGAGCCTTCTCACCGACTGTTTCACCTCCTGGTACAGCAACGGCAAAGCTGAGGAGAGAAAATGACTGGACTGGACCGTGAAAACATCTGTAAAGATCATCATGGGTACCTCGTTGCTATCACTTGCCGAAATATATCAATGGGCATGGACTGCTGGCGTAGCGTTCCGGGCACCTAAAGGCTGCTAATGCAGCCTGATAGCGTGTTGTGGGTTTGAATCCCGATCGTGACGACCTTTGCTGTGTGTCACTCCCCTAGCCTGGGACCAGACAAATCTGCCAGTGCAAAAACAAAAATGACCTCGGCGATTTTGTGCTCCATTGTGA